>NC_058135.1:160931677-160974435 GCF_016433145.1 Gracilinanus agilis
GAAGGAAGGAAGGAAGGAAGGAAGGAAGGAAGGAAGGAAGGAAGGAAGGAAGGAAGGAAGGAAGGGAGAAAGGGAGAAAGGGAGGAGAAAATATGTTTCAATTTGCCCTGTGAGTCCATCAGCTCTCTACCTGGAGGTAGACTGTATGCTTCATCATGAGTCCTTTGGAATTATATTTGGTGATTGCATTAATCAGAGTTACTAAGTCTTAAAAAGTATATTATTTTTATAATATTCCTTTTATTGTATAAATTATTCTACTAGTCGACTCACTTCACTTTGCATCAGTTGTTAGACCTCTTCTCAAGTTTCACTCAAATTATCCCCTTCAGGGACAACCAGGTAGCGCAATGGATAGAGTGTCAGACCTGGTGTCAGAAGATCTGGGTTCAAATACATCCTTGGTCTCCAATTCCTTACCACCACAAAAACAAAAAGCTACAAACATTTCTGTTTATGTGAGTCCTTTTCCTCTTTCTTTGTTCTCTTTGAGAAATAAATCTAATAACAATATTGCTGAGTCAAAGGATATACACAGGATAATGACTTTTTTTTAAAACTCTTACCATCTTAGTAGCTACCTTAGTAGCAATTCTAAGACAGAAAAGCAGCAAAGGCTCTGCAATCAGGATTAAATGACTTGCTCAAGATCCCATAGCTAGAAAGTCTCTGTGTTCAGATTTGAACCCAGGTCCTCCTGACTCCAAACCTAACATTCTATCTACTGTCCTCTTTAGTTTCCCTCAGTATGACTTCTTACATCTAGTTACAAATTGTTTTCCAGAATGGTTGGACTAATTCACAGCTTCATCAAAAATGCATTAATGTACCTGTTTCCCTATAATCCCTACCCCCAACATTTGTCATTTTCCTTTTCTGTCATCTTAGCTAATCTGAGGGCTATGAAGTGGTATGTCAGAGTACTTTTAAATTGCATTTCTCTAATTATTAGTGATTTAGATCATTTTTCATAAAGCTACTAACAGCTTGGATTTCTTCCTCTGAAAACCAACTATTCATATCATTTGACCATTTCTGATTTCCCTATTTAGTAAGTAGAGGAAAAGTTCATAATGAGCAATCTGTCCAAGAGAATACACTCTATTACACAGCCAAGTAGAGAAGATGTCTCCTGATTCTCCCTAGGACAATCTCTTTATAATGTTATAGTGCCTAGGACTGGGTTTTTCGGGGCTCTGTGGTTCCTCACCTCATAAAATCTTTGTTCATGAGCAATCCATGCACTCGTAAATACCAGTGTATTTACTTTACTAGTCAGTCAGATCACATAATTAGATCAAAACAAAAACACTTAATGAAATGGGAATTTTTTAAAGTAACAACAAAACATTTCCCCCATAAGCCTTGGAACTCATTTTCTTACAAACACACCTAGCATCAACAGAATCTGACACATATTGAGAACACAAGTGGATTGGGCGCAGAGTGGCATATATGAGGCTATGTATATGGATGGGCAAGTCTTATACTACAGAGCCACTGATATCTTTGTACCACTGCCACTAAAATTAGCCTCTGAACCTGTAGGAAATGGGGAGCCACTGGAGTTTACTGAATCGGGGAGGGGGGACACACATGATTATGGACAGTTACTTTTAGGAAGATCACCGGGATAGCGGACAGGACTCCAACCCAGGCTCTGTGGCACCACAATGAATGAGGCATCCCACACCAGATTTCAGTTGGGCTATCGCAGCAGGGTCAGGGGATGCCATGCTGAACCTGCAAGTCCCACAGCCTCCAGCTGGTACCAAAGAAGCAAGTAGCAGCATCAGACAACGCAGGCATAAGGAGCACATTGAGAGCATCCCCAGCTGATGTGTCCAGAGAACGAGGGGGCTGAGGCTCTTAGATTTCAAAAGCATGACACTGCTGAATTTTAAACTATGCTTTTCCCTCAACCTATGTTTCAAACTGCACTTCATTGTTATAATTGCAGAATTGGAATTACCTCTACTTTCAAGTTCCAGAGAGCAATTTCTTTTTAAAAGGCTGCACAAGGAAGAAAAGAGATGATGCTGATGAGAAATGCAAAGAGAGGTTGCAAAGGGCTATATTGTGAAGCAGAAATTTAGACAGGCAGAGAGGAGTTTCTTGAAAGGTTGGGTTGGCAAAAAGAGAGAAACTGGCACTAAACAAGTTGGCGGGGAGGGCAGGGCAGGAAAGAGGAGGATTTAAAGGCACATCAAGTAAAATGATCTTAGAGAATCAGTCTCAGGAAAGAAAACCAAAGAAAATTCAGAGGAATTTTAAAATCTGAATGGATTCCCAAGAATAGAAACTCATGAGCAAAGTACAGAAGCCCCCAGAGGCTAGGGACTATTTTGTTTTGGTCACTATATCCCTAGAGCTTAAGCACAGTGCCTGATACAGAGCAAATGCTTATTAATAAGTATTTGTCTGTTGGTTGATTGACTGAAAGAATGAGATCCCAAGTCTCTCTCTGCCTTTGTGATAGTCCCAAAATAATAGCAACAACAACAACAAGAAGGCTATTTGGCTTTTAAAGCCCTTCATAATCTGACCACTTCTTACCTTCCTAGTCTTCTTAGACTTCATTCCATTCTATATATTCTATGACCAATGACACTGTCCTCTTTGCTGCTCCTCATACAAGACACTCCACCTCCTGACTATACATTTTCTCTGACTGACCCCATGCCTGGAATTCTCTCCCTCCTCATCTCTATCTCTTGGTTTCCTACCTTTTACAAAAGCATTTCTAATCTCTCTTTAGTCTAAAAAAAGGGGGGGGGGAAAGCTTTTAGAATAAATACTGAGTATTGATTCCAAAGCAGAAGAGTGGTAAGGGCTTGGCAAATGGGTTTAAAAGACTTGCCCAGAGTTACACAGATAGGATGTGTCTGAGGTCAAATTTGAACACAGGACCTCCCATCTCTAGGTCTGGCTCTCAATCCACAGAGCCACCAACTGCCCGACCCCAATTTTTCTTAATTCTTATGACTTCCTCCTAAGATTATCTCCAATTGACCTTGTTATCTATCTTATTTTCACATGGTTGTTTGCATACTGTCTGCCCCTATAAACTGGAAGCTTTCTTTCCTGGCATTCCCAGTTGTCAGTTCAGTGTCCAGCACATATTAAATGTTTAATAAATTCTTATGGCTCACTTGATGAATAGCACTTTTAAGATTTGCAAAGCATTTTACCTGTATTATTTCATTTAATTCTCACAACAACCTTGCAAAGTTGGTATTAGAATGATTCCTATTTTGCAGATGAGGAAACTGAGGCTGAGAGGTTAAGTGACTTGCCCATCATCATACAGCTAGTAAAAGTTTTGGGTTGGAATCAAGCCCAGGTCTTCCTGCCTCCAAGATCATCTCTAGCCATTTTGCTACGTCCCTGCCCCAGATTAAAGGGTGTTAGAGTCAGAATACCTGTAGTCAAATCCTTTCTCTAACACTGACTATATGAATCTGGGCAAAGTCATTTAACCTCCCAGAGTCTCAATTTTTTCTCAATTGAAAATGAAGGGGTTAGATTTTATGGCTTCTCACGTCCCTTCCAGCCCTAGATTTATAATTTTTTGACCCTGTGGATTATATACTCTGGCTTCATATTCCATAGAATACATAGTGAACTGCTTGAGGAGAGGGACAGGTAATATTTCCAGTTTCTTGAACATGGTTTAATAATAAATTTATTGATTGCACAGGGTCTAATAAATATTTATTGAATTTTCATCTTCAAAATATATGTACATATATATTTTCTCTTTTAACATAGGCATGACAACAAAGAATGATCGGCCTATTTCACCCACTCTGGATTCTCAGGATACATTTGCTTAATAGAGAATTGGAAGAATAAGAATTGAGAATATCTAAATAAAGATCCCAGACAGCCAGAGAACAGATGCAAAATCTTACACTTGAAGAAGAGACCCTTTAAAAAGTATCAGTGCTGAACCATTTCCCTTCTTCTCTCCATCTAGAGAGCACACTTTAGTGGGTGATGAAATATCTTGCCTTTCCATTTCCCTCTTCTATTCAAGTAACTGGGGAAAAGAAAGTGCACTCACCACAAGGTTTGCACTATGATGAATGGAGCTCGGATAAGTGGAGACACTGAAGAAAAGAGAGAAAAGGAAGATCCTAAAGGACTGAGCAGTAAAGTTCTCTGGAGTGTTTTGCCCTCATCTCACAAAAGGGAGATGACATAGAAAGATGAGTTCCACTTTGCCTGAAGAACTGCTGTATGGACTGACAGTTCTGTGGAGATGAGAGCATCGGGAGAATCAGCCAGAAAGCGGAAAGAAAAATTAATTTTTAAAAACCCATAACTCAAAGGCATCTGGGTGGCTCAGTGGATAGAGAGCCAAACCTAGAGAAGGGAAGACCTGCATTCAAAACTGGCCTCAGATGCTTCCTAGCTGTGTGACCCTGGCCAAGTCCCTTAACCCCCATTGCCTAGCCCTTCCTGCTCCTCTTCCTTGAAATCAATTCACAGTATTGATTCTAAAACAGAAGGTAAGGGTTTTTAAAATAATAATAACTCTTCCCACCACTCCAGTTCTTATAATATTTAGAAACAGACTAAACCAGGACTTTTTAAGGAGATGGTCTCCATCAAGGGAATCTTCATATTCAATCAATTAATAAGCATTATGAAGCATTTACTGTGTGCCTGGCCCTGGATTAAGTATTGGAAATGCTAAGAGAGGCAAAACCCAATGCTTTCCCTTGGGGAGCTTACATACTACTAAGGGAGACAATATATAAACAAAAAGATGCAGGCACACATGATGCATACAGAATAGAAGAAAAGTGCCCTCAGAGGAGAAGGATAAAGTGCCTAGGGGCCACCAGGGAGGCCTCCTATGCAGAAAATTATGTTAAACTGAGCATTAAAGGAAGCCCAAGGATGAACTGTCAAAGGAGAGGACAGAAGGCATATTCAAATTTAAGTGATGTCAAGAAGGTAGAACCTTTAGAACCAATGTCTGCTTAGTCAAAGATTCCTGTTCTATTTTTCAACTTCTTGTTGTAAAATTTTCTCCCATAATATTGTAATCTACATTCCTACTAGTGGGGTGGCAGCTGGTCCTCGTATTGGGAAATATCATCAATACATTTTCCCAGGTTTCCTGGGTGGGCCCTACAAAAGTTAAGATCAAGAAAATCTCCCAAATTATACCCAGTCTTTTCATGTTGTGAGATTATTTTCAACACAATACCTATGAAATCTGTAAGTAGGAAAGATTGATAACGTGCTGGAAGGCAGATCCAGAATCTAAAACTAGCTCAACAACTAGAATCTAATAAGTTGATAGTCAAAATAGATGCATAATCCTTTTCATGTAAACAAACTTCAATGCACCCAAACCCCACCCCAGAAAGTCTGATATTTAGATTTGAAAAAAATCAGCTGCAGGAACACAGTATGGGGAAGCTGAACTAGACAAAAATTCCTGTGAAAAATATCTGGAAGCATTAGAAAACCATCTACCCCATATACTCAACAGAGTGGCATGGCAGTCCTCAAAGTGAATAATCTCAGGATGCACTCATAGAAGCACAGGGGTCAAAAGGAGGAAGAGCCTAGTCCCTCTGCCCTCAGATGACATGTAGAATGTTGTGAACCAGTGATGGGCAAACTTTTCAAAGAGGGGGCTAAAGGAAAGGAAATGCTCATCTGTCAGTCTGTTTTTTAAACATTTATTAATATTCATTTTTAACATGGTTACATGTTTCATGTGTCAGTCTGTTTTTAAGGCAACTCTTTCAAAGTTTCATTGTATTGTATCCTGCTCATTGTATTCATCAGATTAGGAATAATGTTGTGGCCGGATAGAACATTTCAGGGCCCCCCCTAATCTGGCCCACGGGCCATAGTTTGCCCATCACTGTCCAATGTGGACAATTATGGGCATTGCATCTTAAGGAGAAGGTTATTGACAAATGTATGATATGGCATCCAGGGTTGCAACATCACTGTGTTGGACAGAAAGCCACAATCACAAATGATCTTACTCTATCCAGGAAAGGCATTAAGTCAAGTGTGATGGAAAGAGTGTCTGTACTATTTCACTTGGATCTGATTTTTTTTTCCTAAAGAGAAATAACTAAAGGAATGGATGCGACGAAACTTGGGAAGGCTTATATGCACTGATGCAGAGCAAAGTGAGCAGAGCTAGGATAACAATATACAAACTCTACTATAAAGACAAGCCACCTTAAAAGACTTTAGGATTTCGGTTAATGCAATTGAGAACCAGATTCCAGGAGACTAGTAATCATGCTTCCTACCCATCTCCTGACAAAGAAATGATGAACTGAAGATGGAGTTAAATGTTCCCATCCAGCAGACTTTCACAGTGTTCACAAATACTTTGCACATCGAGTAACAACTTGAAACTTCCATTACAAAGGCATAATACAGGAATCTGCATCCTTCACCAAATTATCCCTTCTTATTGATTCCTCCCCAAATACCTAATAGAAAAATAATGGCATCTACAAGCTGCGTGATTTTGGCAAGCCTTTTGGTCTCAATTTCTTCATTTGAAAAAATGAGCTAGAGAAGGAAATGGCAGACCACTCCAGTGTCTTGGCCAAGAAAACCCAAAAAAGGGGCTCAAAAAGAGTGGGACATGACTGAACAATATACAAACTCCATAGAAGGGAGGGAAAAAGAATAGTGATCAAATAGATCATCCCAATACTGTCCATGTAAAATCCCATCATGGTATTTATGATGTAGCTTCTTCAGATAATTCTTCTAGGAGTACCTTCCTCCAGGTCAAGCAAATGAGGGGCACTGAGAATACAGACATTTGTCTTCCTTATGCTAGAGTAGGAATGATTGTTGTCGTTTTTAAAAAGAGCTAATATCTATAAAATTCTTTAAGGTCTGCAAAGTCCTTTCTTTATGTGACATCCTGACAACAGACCTCTGAGGCAGATGCTGGTATTATCCTTATCTCACAAAAGAGGAACTGGAAGCTCAGAAAGATTAAGTGATTTTCTTTCAAAAGGACAACCAATAAGAGTCTGAGGCTGAATTCAAACCCAGGTCTAGCACTTGACCCATTATGGTACCCTCCAGCCAAATAGGATGTCCCCAAGTCTGCCTTAATTCTCTCTTAGAGCAGCCAGAAGATTGTTTCCCCAAAGAGTAAGCAGGCATAACTCCCCTCTACCATTAGGGAAATTCCTTGAGTTAGCCATTTACCATAAAATGCCTAAGAGTAATGGTGCGGCTCCTGCTAGTGACTTTGCAGCTGGGCACAAGGTGGTTAGACATTTTATCAAGAATTATTTCATCTAGTTGTTGGAATGCTAATATGCAGCTATAATGGGTACTCCTATTATGATTGTGTTAAAAGGTCCTGTGGTTATGTCTATATCTATTCTTGTGTTTATTTAGCCCATCGAGTTAGAATGAGTAATAAACCCCTTATCCTAGTGACTGATTGCTCATTAAAAACTTGACCCTACAGCTAGCTAGCTGCCCTTGGATTCACAAGGATTCCCAGGGAGTTACTCCTCGTCCAAAAGGGAGTTGATAAGATGTTAAATTGGAGCACAACCAGATCTGTGAATAATTCTCATGAAGAATCTACTCTGAAATGTGGACCCATTTCTGGCAGGGACCCTACACAGAACTCAATTTCTCCCACTGAGATTGGGGGAAGGTAAGCAGAAGAAGAAAAAGAAACAAATACTCATTCCCACACTGGCAGCTGATACAGAAATGCCAAATTCACATATAGATAATGCTTTGTTTAATAAAAGGGATCCAAATGTCCTTCAAGAATCCCAGGGTACAATCTATCAAATCCCTGAGAAGAAGGAAGCAGATACGATCATCCATATTTTATAGCCAGAGAAGCCAAATCCAAGAGGGGTTAAGAGAATATCCCAATCCCTAAAACACCATCATATGAATCAGGATCAGAATTGGGAATCTGATATGTCATATTATACCTTAAGCAGGGTACACTGTTTCAGTTCTCAGAATAAAGACGTTAGTGTACAAGTAGACCAAACCCTTCTTGTTTACAATATTCCCTGGGAAATGTCAATAGTGCAATCCCCTGAAAAAATTGTGAAAACAAAGCTAATTGCCAGTGTTCCTAACAACTCTTGCCATCTCTTCTCTTTCTGTCACTAAATGGCTTTCCTATTTCTCTATCTTGAGTCATCGGGTATGTATATCTCAGTTTCCCCATCTGTAAAATGATGAAATGTACCTATACTATCTCTAAGGTCCCTTCTAGCTTTAAATCCCGGGACTCTTTGAAGGGAAAAATGTTTGGATAAACTCATTTTAACTCTAGCTTAAATTTACTGCCACAGCCTAAATTGGTTTGGGAGAGAAAATCTCAAATATTTTCAGATATGAACCTGGTTTAAGGTCATATTGCACTGGGAAAGACACAGAACCACATACAGCTGGAGAGGAAAAAGAGCCCGTGGGAAGGATCCACTAGGAAGTGGTCTCCCAACCTGTCTCCAAATTAAATAACAAGAGGCAATATTTATATGCCCTTACTCTACAGATGGCCTGCTCCCCCTCCATACCTGCTGCTCATTCCAACCCCCCCATTTCCCCCATCCCCCACAACTCCACCCCAAAGCCACGCCATGACTGATGGAACTGCCTTATCAGGGGAAGCCCCAGGACTCCTGGGGGGTGGGGAGGAAGGGGGCTCTACTTTGGCTTATCCCTCTGGCCTGCACCACCAGCACAGCAATCTGTCACCTCCATACTGACTGACTGCTTATCCTTATCTATCTTCTCTTTAGATTTGTTTTTTTTTTAATCCTCCTCTATTAGATTGTAAATTTCTTGAGTTTAGGGGCTGCCTTTTTGTTTTTGTTTTTGTATTCCCAACACTTAGCCCTATGTCTGGTTCATAGTAGGTGCCAAATAAATGTTTTAACTATTACCTACCTCTCTATCAACTTCAGCTATTTCCATCTGTCACTTTAAAGTTTACAAAACACTTTACATACATTTTTTTATTTGATTCTCCCCAAAACCCTGGCAGGATAAGCATTATTCTTATCACTATTTAGATAGATATAATTTATATATTTCTATATATTATTGTTATCCCTATTTTACAGTCAAGGAAACTAAGGTTGAGAGGTTAAGTCATTTTGCAATTACAAGAACATATCTAAAAGGCAAAATTTGAACTCAGTTCTTCATCACTCCAAAGGCAGACTTCTGGCAACTATGTGACAAAGCTGCCTCAAATCAAAATAAATCCTTAGCAAATTCCAGTAAAACAGAAACCTCCCAGCTTGAAGTTGGACTTTAGTTATATCGGAGATATACCATGACATCAGAACCAACTATTGTTACTTGGTTGGTTCCCACTTTTCTGCTTGGTCCTTAATGATAATGTTAAAGGGTCCAGGTTGTGATAGGAATACCTCTGGGAGGGAGACTGAGATAATCAAGCTCATTTCTCCCTAGTCTAAACTCAGAAACTCATTGATTTTCATTTACCCCAGACCTAACTGACAGGAGTACCTGGAAGCTGCAAGTCTCTTTAATCTAATTTAATAAGCATTTGTTAATCACCTACTATATGCAAGACACTGGTCAAGGGGAAGGTCTAGAATACAAAGAAGATTCTTCTGAATTCTGACTTTCTGGAGACACAGAATGTCTAGAGAGCTCATCTGAAAGCCAGCTAGACGTGAACTCAAATCCCACCTCTGACATCTACTGGCTATGACGCTGGACAAGTTGTTCAATGTCCCAATGCTCTAAGCAATTTTCTAAGTCTCTATAGATGTCACAGAGAAAATGCTGAATTGCATTAGGAGTTTCCTTCCCAGTCGCTCCCTAAACCTGTGAAGCTACAGGTCCAGACTCTAACCCCTATTACCTTCTACTTAATAGATATTCAAATATTTGTTGAGAATATCTGCTATGTGTAAGGAAATGTGCCAAGTCAGAACTCAGTGACTCACAAAAATTCTCTCCCAGGCTTCTTTAATGAGGAGTTTGCAGTCTTCCTAGGAAGATGAGGGATACAAAGCCAAGCTCATTTCTTCCTGGCCTGCTTCCTGATTTTTGACTCATCCCTGGGTCTGTGATTATCTGGATTGAGGTCAAGTACCCCCTTCTTGAGCTTCCCTCTCTTTTCAGCACTTAACAGGGCATCCTACATATATCTGATACTTTATAAATATTAGGTGATTATTCTCTGAAAAGATACCTAGGTGCTAAATAGTAAACAATAAACAACCAATAATCAATATTAAATAAGAATTCTTGGTAGTAATGAAGGTAGCCTGAAGAATAATAAAGTGGGCTCTGTGTGTGTATCTATTTACATATATATGTATATATTGTGCTCAGCTTAAAATCCAAAAATATGGGTTCAAATCTCACCTTTAACACAAGTCACATAAATGAATAAATCACCTAACCTCTGGGTCTCTCAGGCAACTCTCTAGGATTTACCCAATAAGTCAGAGATGATGTGACAAGACTGATATTTCCTCTGGTTTCCCTGATAGTCTCTTTTCCCCATACCACCCCCCAAAACACAGAGAGGCCCTGACTCCTTCTTCTCCTACATCTGGCAGGAATTAACTTTCCCTGAAAGGAGACAAACTCATCCCTAGAGCCTAACTGGGTCCATTTTTATACTTCCTGATTTCCCAAAAGTGTAAAAAAATCTCAGCCACAAGCAGCTGGGACCCCCCCAAAAAAATTGGTGGGTTTCTAAAGGTCATGAGTAACTAAGTCCTTCACCATATCCTGTCCTGGTGACCAAACGTGTTTCCGTATGAAGATGGGGATGGGGGTAGAGTACATATCCAGAAAATCTAAGAGCCACAGTATCTTTGTTGCCTGTCTTTTCCATGCTAGGGAAAAAGTAAACCTATTCTTGTTCATTGTTGACTAATGAATGCCTCATTGCATCCCAACATTGAACCTAAACTGAAAGTGATGTCATGAGAGCTATCTCCAATAGATGGTTGTGATTTGTTGGTGCAGAGATGCCCCACACCAGAAATTCCCTACACTGCTAAAATCACAGATCCTTGGCTAATTTGTATGTTATAATTATTAAGTTTTATAGGGCTTCAGTGAAAAAAGATAGCACTTTAAAAGCCCAGGTGGTCAGCTAAGGTTTCACTCAAGAGATAGAATTTGAGTTAGACCTAAAAAGAGTGGTAAACTAACACTAAGCTGGAAAGAAGAAAGTATTTCAGCCCAAGCAGGGTGGGGGAAGATTGGGAAGACATAAGTAGAATGAGTAGGGAGATAGCATTCTTTTTTGTTAGTAAAATGGGAGAGGGTAACATGAGCCTCATGTGGAAGAAGCTGAGGAGCCTGATTCCAAAGGCATGGTGACAATTCCCCAGGTTGGAATCTACACAGATGTTTTATAACTAGTTCCAATCTGCTATGGTTGGAGAGTCAAACCATTGATTGGCTGAGTAGCTGGAACTGGAGTGTATTCAAAAGTGATTGATTAATCAAGCAATTCATGGTCCTCCTTCTCTCTCTCTCTCTCTCTCTCTCTCTCTCTCTCTCTCTCTCCTTTCTGCCTTGCTTCTGTTCATCCAGAGGAGAATTTGAGGAGAGAAGTCTCGGGCTCGTCCCATTTGAGGCAAAGATGTTGATTGTGATTAATTGCCCCCGTTCTTTGCCACTTTGTGTTCATTCTTTCCTGTCTTGGGTAAAGGAGATTAAAAATGATGATCGCCTTCCAAGCTTTTTAGGGTCAGGAAAGAAAACCACCAGAGTCTTCGACCTGAAGACAATGCCAGGATTTGCTAGAAGCCAGACAGTGAGGAGTAGAAATCTGACTGACTTAATCAACTTAACCCAATGGTAACAGAGATGCACTCATCCATTCATTGGCCGTGTCACATTTGGAAGTGAATTTTTTGGGGGGTAAATGCTATGTACACAGAAGGTGCATTAAGTCTTAGGCCACTCTTTCCAGAGTCCAAGTTGGTGTAAAGGAGATTGTGTTCCTCAGGTACAGGGGTGGGAGAAGAATATGAAAATATTAGTACTTCTATTCTTGCTACATCTGTAAAGTATGTATCCCTTTGTAAAAGCCTATCTATATTTATTTTTAAATATAACTAGAATAGTGATTGCTGGTGGTCAATACTGGGGGAACACAACAGAATGGGAACTAAAGATGAAGTTATTAGAGAAGGTATATACACTATCAGGGATATTCCTAAGACGCTGGAGGGCAGGGAAGGAAACTTAGTGAGCCCTACTCTGGGAGAGTGAGTCCAGAATGGCATTACATTTATTCACTTCCTCCCACAACACTGAATGAACCAAAAGGGACAAGTACCAAAGCTTGAAGCCTCTGGTCTTATTGAACCTTGAAGGACTTAGATGATTATTGGGTGATTCCCAACTACTCTGTACACATTGAAGAGGTAATTAAAAACTTCAAGATAACTTCATACAAGACTGGAAAATAATCCCAGGAAGTTGGCAGAAATTTAACTGTTGTGGGACACTTAATCCCTTCTGCTATCTTATAATACCATAACTCAGGCAACCCAGAGCCTTCCCTCATCAAAACTGTGAAGTCAGCATCATTAGTCTCCTGATCCAAAAGGCCTTTTTTCTGCTAACCCTGTGGGTTGACCTGATCTCACTCTCTTAAGTGCCTTTCAAAATCTCTTCTCAGTTCCATGACAGTATAGCAGATAACAAGACTTGAAATGTTTATATGTTTAATTCCACCAGTCCACTGAGGATCCAAAAGCATCTTCATATGAGAAAAGGCTTTATGTCAAAGAAACAGCTGGAATATAGAACTTTGTGGATCATTTAGAACGGGGAAGTGTTGCGGGCAGGAGAGGACCAGCTCCTTTGCCTCTGAAATCATATTAAGCAGGCAGTCATCTACTCTATCCACTCATAAGGCTGGCCCTGAGAGCACCCCTTATCAAAAAGATGTAGTGAGAATTAGACTACATAGAGAAGGGCAATAAAGTTGGTCCCGTGATAACAGATATGAGCAGCAAAGAGCAGCCTTTTTAAAAATCTGAAATCTATAGCCTAGCAACATTTATTAAGATGAGATTTAACCAAAGACTATAAAATCTTAAATGGTAGATAATAAGGTCAAGCCAAGTTACTATTTTCAGCTCAGAACAGATGATGAGACAAGGGGACATAAATGGAAATTAAAAGAAAAAAGGATTCAGAGCAGATCAGGAGGTTACCAAAAATAATCAATGGCTGAAATGACTTTCGAGACTCATTCACTGTGCTGAAAATATTGGGTCATTGAAAAAGTAATGAGATGATATTCTTGGGAAATGGAATAGTTAAAATGAATGAGCCTAGATGGACCTGAGGACTTTAATCATACTGAAAAGAAACACTTCTTGGGAATGCTCTTTTCCAAATTGAGGTGAAATTTCATCCCAGGGAGAACGAATAGATACAGGTGGGTTTTTTATTCTGATATTTCCAAGAGACTTGGGGCCCCCTCAGAGTTATAAAGCAGGTGATTTCAAAGGAGCTCTTATCAGTGGAGTCACTGCTTTAGACTTTACCTGAACAAGACTAGGCAAGGTATTCATAGAATCTTACAGTTAAATGGTCATTTAGTTCAACTCCCTCACCAATAAAAGAATCCCGTGTATGATATTCCTATCAGATAGCCATCCATCCTCTGCTTGAACACTTCCAGTGACAAGGAGCTCATTACTTTATGTATGTATGAAATGTAATGTGTGTAATGTATATAATACTTCCCATTCATTTTTATGGCTCACTCAAATTGTTAGAAAGTTCCTTCTTACCCTGAGTGAGAAACCTGCTCCCCTGCAACTTCTACCTATTATCCTGTCCTCTAGAATGATAGAATGTCTATTTCTTCTTTAAATTAAATGTTGTTTTTGATTATTAACTTGACATCAACAAACAAACATTTCAAAAGCCAAAGAAAATAAAGAGACTGTTATAAGATATTGTAAAATTGCATTATATGTAGTCTCCTTGCTTTTAAAGAAATATATATTTACATATATATTATCTATATAACTTAAGGAGGCAGTCACAAAACTATTCTATTTCCAAATCATTGTCCTTTAAATATTTGAAGGTTGCTATTGCCATTCCCTCTTCTCTTCTCTAAAAGAGCAATGGAGTAGGATAGAAAGAACACTGTGTTTGTAGTCTGTGGTCCTGAGTTTGAACTTAACCTTTCCAAGTCCCAGTTCTTTTCATCTGCAAAATGAATATCATAATAATTGCATGACCTCCTCTACTAGTCATTATGGGGTTAGAGATAGGAATTGACCTACTCTACTAGTCATTATGGGGTTAGAGATAGGAATTGAGCCTGTTTTTTTTCATTGGCATAGGGAACTCCCAAGTGAGGAATCTCCTTCTATCCATGCAGATCAACATTTTACTCTGCAGTTTTAGGTAAGTGCTTAGAGCAGTGAGCAATTCTATTTCTTGGCCATGGGGACAAGTGAATTTTCCTAGCTCTGTCCAGGTCCTCTTCTCCTTTTTCCCTCTACACTATCTCATTTGGTTGTCTCATACCTCCCATGGGCTCAACTAACATCTTTTTGCAGATTGCTAGATCTATATATTCATCCCTGAGTTCGCATCCCCCTATTTCCAACTGTTTAAGGACATTTTGAACAAGATGAAACTCAGCATGTCAAAAAGAGAACTCACTATTTTTTCCCCAAAATTCTTCCCTGTTCTGAATTTCCCTCTTACTGTCAAGCACACCATACTTTTAGTCAACCAGTTTCTCGACCTCAACTCCTCCTTTTCATTCACCTCACAGATACAATCTGTTGCCAAATCTTCTTTCTCCCTTCACCCTATCACTCAAATATTTCTCCTCCTCTTCACTCACACCACCACCACTCTAATTCAAGTCCTCTTATTTGGACTCTTGCAATAGCCTTCTGTGCAACTCAAGATTCTCCCCACTCCGATTCATCTTCCACATTGCTGCCAAAATGATGCTCCTAAAGTGTATGGCCATATCACTTCCTGACAGTGAGTTCCAGTATCTCCCTAATAACCTCCAGGATCAAACACAAATCCTCTGACACCTAAAGCTCTTCACACCTTGACCCTTTCCTTCTTTTCCAGTTCTCTCATATTCTACACCCCTCCTCAAATTCCACCAGGCTGGTACATTTTCTCTTCCTCATATGGCACCTGATTTCTGACTTTGTGTCTTTGTACTAGCTGATCCCCATGCTTCCCTTTTCCCCTCTATCTCTTCGACTCCCTGGTTTCCTTCAAGACTCCCCTCAAATGTCATCCTCTGTGAAAGACCTTTCCCAGTGCCCCAGTGTTAAAGCCTTCTCTTTGGAAGTTAGTTCCCTTCCATCTGTTTCTATCCACGTTGTCTCCTCATCTTAGAATGTGCATTTCTGGAGAACAGAGACTGTTTTTCCCTGTCTTTGCATCCTCGACACTTAACACAGGGCTTGACATATAGTGTGCACAGAATAAAAGCTCATTGATTAATTGATTGATCAGTTGCTTATATAGGTGATCCAACCTAGTGTTTACATGGATTCATTTCCTATTCACAAAGAATTACAAAAATACTAACATTTTTACATTGAGGTGAGGTTTACAAAGTACTTTCCTCAGGAAGGATGAGACATAGAAGTATAAGTATAATCACCCCCATTTTCAAGATGAGGTAACTGAGGTGCAGAAAAGTTCTGTGACTTGTCAAAGGTGGGGGTTACTTAATGACCTTTGGAACCAAGGTCTTCTAATTCCATAGTCATACTCTTTCTACTACCCCAAACTGAAAAGACCTCAAAGATCATCAAACACAAACCCCTCACTTTACAGGTGAGGAAACTGATCCAAGTTGAGAAGAGAAAATGTCAATGGTGATAGTAAAATGGACATAATAAGAGCACCATAGGGAAACAGAAAGGGCAATTAGATGTGGATTCAGATGACCAACACCTAGGAGTGTGCTGAAGCTAACTCACACTGGCTAAAGAGCCAATTGTTAAATTTTCAATGTTAAATTTTCATTTTCACCCCAAAAGGCAAATATCTCTACAAATCTGGGTTTCATTTATTGTTTTTCAGATTGTTTATACTTTTTAAAGTGTTAGTAATACAGATTAAGCTTAAAATCAGGCACCCACTTTTTATAATGAAGCCTGCTTGTTAAATAAATGTTCTGGATTGTTTTGTAGTTATTGCTTAAGTTTGTGTGTGTGTGTGTGTGTGTGTGTGTGTGTGTGTGTGTGTGTGTGTGTGTAAGTACAATGAAGGACTCAGGAAATGAAATCATTACCAGGCTGGAAGGAAGAGTGGTGACTGTAGGTGTCATCAAAATAAATGACATTTATTTAAGATTTACAAAGTGCTTTACATTCATGACCTCATTTGAGCCTATCACAACACCCTTGATTCTATATGACCTTAGCAAGACACTGAAACTCTCTGAATCTCAATTTCTTCCTCTGTAACATTAGGGAAATCGTCCATATAATCGCTAATGTCCCTTCTAGCTCTTGGTTCTAATAATAATAATAGCTGATATTTATATAATGATTTAAGATTCACAAAGTATGTCCATCTGTTATCCTATTTGAGTTTCACAATAACTCTGAGTTATTTCCTTATTATCATATGCTATTTGAACTGTGCCATTATAATCCCCTGTGCTACTGTGAGCCCCATTTTACAGATGAGGAAACCAAGACTGAAAGAGTAACTTAACCAGAGTGATTAGGTAGTAAGGGTCTGAAGCTGGATTCAAACTCAGGATTTCCCATCTGAATCCAGCAATCTCTCTCCTGACCACCTGGACGCCTCTCTGATAAATGTGAGTTATTATTATCACACGATCTCCTAGATGGTGGGGTTTCCAAGGATTATGTTATTACAGGGGATCTGCTTTGATGACCTACATTAGTATCCCATTTTACAGTCTGCATTTTACATATTTTATCTCTTTTTGCATTCCCAATAATTCAGAACAGCAGGTAGCCCAGGTACTGTGACCCCCATTTTAGAGAGAAAATTGATGCCCTTAGAGGTTAAGTGACAAAGATAGGGTTTAAACTCCTATCAACCAAAGGAGCCCACTGTTCTTCATCCCATCTAAAATTGGGGGCTACAAGGGGCCATCAATAGTTTGACCAAATGCAGTGATCAAGGTTCCAACCTCCCATTGTATCCTCTTCCCTTACAAGAGGGTCAGTCGGGCTCGCCTTCCAAGGTCACCCCCTAACTATGATTTAAACCCACGCAGGTCCTAAGTTAGACCAGCTCGCTTGCCGACGGCTCGCTTGATCCTAGCACGTGCCAACTGTGCCCTCTTCTGACTAGAGGCGCCATTACAGCCACACACATTTCCCTTTGGGAGAGGGGGAGGGAGAGGGAGAAGAGAGGAGGAGGAGGAGGAGGAGGCCCTACGGGGACATCTCAGTGAATGGCAGCGGGCTGCTGCCCTAAAATTAAAGTGCAAATCTGAAAGAAAGCGAAATGCCTAACGGGAAGCCAGCAAACTGTCTTTTTGAAATTCCGATCTTGATAGTAGAAATCAAATGAAATAAAAAACTCACCTGGCACACGACCGAGTGGGGGGGGGCGGGGGGGGAGGGGGAAGGGGTGTCTCCCGAATAACCATTTTATTATACATAATTTAACATCATGCAGGGACTATCACGGCCGAGCCAATTCCATACTAAAGACTGAGCTCCACTGAGACTTAGCAAGCACATACCATTACGAATTGCCGCGGATGGTGAGTGTTTGAAAGGCTTTGAGGTGCACTTAGCTGAGATCTCCCCCTAAGCCAGAGAGAACGGAGAATGCAAAACTAAACCACTGCACCGCGGGAGGAAAGTCATTGGCTGCCCAATGCTGCCATCTACCGGGCAGCCTCAGGAACGTCCTGTCCGCGCACCACCAGCCGCTGCCCGGTGCCCGCAGGGATAGGAGCTGTTTCTAGATCTCAGACTCGCGAGATAATAGAGCATTGCGTGACCCCAAGAGATCTTCCAGATGAAAGTTGCTTAACTTGGTGGTCCACAGTTCAGAGGGCTGGCGAGCTTGAATGGGGAGAAAGACGACAGCTTTTATAAACTAGCTTCTAACTGAAATGTATCATTTCTTTCTACTATGGCCAAATTTAAGAAGAGGTTCCTAGGCTTCAGCAGACAGCCCCCCAAAAGGGGCTGGCGTAGAAGCCTCTTGCTTGACAGAAGATTCCTCTGTCTCAGATTAAATGAGGATAAACACGAGCCAACTCAATGAGAATCTTTTCTGACATTTTTCTTTTTTCATCTGAAATCAAGTTAACTTAACCATCGGTTTTTTTAATTGACTAGATTTAAGGAAACAATTCTCTCTTCTCTCCTTGCTCATCCCATCCAAACAAATAAAACAAGTTCTATAAATGTTTACGAAGTCTATGTGTCTGACACAGTTTTGCTATTGCTATAATCCATAAACAGGGCAAAGGAATAAGCCTTCCACACTTATAATTCTATGGAATAGCTTGTGCTCATAGAGAGACTCCCAAACTATGTATGGAGAGCCCTGATTTCTAGCTCTGCCATGGCAGATGCTAGCAGTGTGTATGTAACCTTGGGGAGATTCATTCGTTTTTCTGGGATTCTGGTTCCTCGGGGGCAAGAAGATCAGCTTCCTAGGAGCCTAATGAAATGATCAAATGTAGATGAAAGCTGAAGGATGGGGAAGGATCAAGTGAGATATAAATGCAGAGCATTCATATAAATGCAAGCATTCATCACATCATAAATATAGTTGTTTCTAGATGCTGTTACCAAGTATACTGACTGCTAAGCCTGGAAACCTCCCCTACTGAGTTGACAAACCAGTACTGATTGGGGGCATGAAGCACATCTAATAGTCTTTTTTCCACAAATATATTTTGGTGTCAATAAAGCCTGGTTTTCTTGCATCCTCTCATGCCTGCCCTCTTCCTCCCATAGTATAAAGAATAATAAAGTCTCATATTCATGACAAGCTTTCCCAACTCCTTAGAGAACGGTGTTATATTATCAAAGAGGTATTAGGGTATTTTTTTTTGTAGTTTTGTTACATTGAATACTAGAAAGAGATGATAAAGGGAGGAAGAAACGATGGAGACATAAATCTCTGCGCATACCAGGTATGACTAACATATCCAGACTTTTTTTATTTTTTTATTACTGTCATTGATACTGATTGGGGGTTCTTAACCTTTTATATTGTGGACCCCTTTGGCAGTCTGGTGAAACCTATGGATATTGCCCTCATTATAATGTTATAAAATGCATAAAATAAAATATATAGGTTTACAAAGGGAAGCTAATTTATTAAAATACAGCTGTCAAAATATCCTTTAAAATAAATTCATTGGGCAGCTAGGCGGCTCAGAGGTTAGAGAGCCAGACCTAAAGACAGGAGGGCCTAGGTTCAAATCTGGCCTCAGAAACTTCTTAGCTGAGGGACTCCAGGCAAATGACTTAATCCTCATTGCCTGGCCTTGACCACTCTTCTGACTTAGAGCTTAGTATTGATTCTAAGATAAAAGATAAGAGTTTTTTTAAATAAAATAAAATAAGTTCATAAATCTCAGGCTAAGAACCCTTAGTAGATATCTATGATAGATACTGAAAATGTCCAGTTTTATCCATGCCAGTAGTGGTTCAGTATACATAGTTCAAGCTATATAGAGAAAGAAGAATGCCCAACTTTAGGAAGAGGGCAGGGACCTTTAAATATTACCAGTTTTATATGTACATTAAAAAAGTGACCACCTAGGTGGGATAATCTTAGAGATACCAGGCAGATACATAAATATGGATATATAGACAGACATATGTACATATACAGATATACTGTGTGCATGCTAACATATATGTGTGGATACATGCATGTATGCGTTATACACATATATGTGTTGTGTGTGTCTACATCTATAGACATGGTCATATATGGAGGTGCATATACATGTATACACATCTCAATATGAATATACTTCTTCACCTGCTCACTAATGCTGGAAATTCATAATTAGAGGAGAGTTTTTTTTCTCTAGCTAAAAATATATCCTCTATGAAAATGGGAGATATATTCTCAATCATGCTAATTCTTTCAGTGCCTTCTTGAGAATGTTTCAATAAACTCCTTTCTTGATCTCAGTTGGAATAGGCAGAAAGGAATAGAGAGCAGGATTCCCAATGCCTATCAAGAGAATCCCCAAGAAGTAGACACCCTCTGCATAAGAAAAACATAGAACAAAAAGGAGACATCAAACTTGCCTATTACTAGACCTCCCTTTGAAAACAGTGATTCTGACACTTTATTCCACTCCCAGCATCCAATGATTATACACTGCTCTTTGAATGAGGAGGGTAGACATTCTTATAAAGAGGATAGACGCCATGAAAATAAGCCATAGACAACATGGTCCTCTACATTGGTTTTTTGTTCATTTTTTGTATAAAAGAATCACTCAACACTGCCAACACTTCGTCTTACCAGTGACTACTTTACTTCGCCAGTTCCAAAACTAGTCTGAAAGATAGACAATCTTTTTCATCTTTACTTTTTTTTTACTTTACTTTACTTTAGCTTTACTATTGACTTAAGAAGAGTTACAACAATCCCAGGCTGATACCTACCTCCATCAGTTTTATTTTGAAGAGCCAGCAAACATCCAAAAAAAGCATTTTTGTATTCTTTTGAGGAGCTAGAGAATATTAGAGCTAAAAAGGATGAGGTTGAAAATGATTATAATGAGTTCTGTTTTTGACACATTGAATCTGAGATGCCTTTAGGAGAGCTTGGTTTGATGTGCATACTATGTCCAGTCATTGAAACTGAACCCATGTCCACATCTTCATCATTACACATAGTAGGCACTTAATAAATGTTGATTTGAATTGAAGTGGTACACTAAATTGAGGAAGAAATGAGACTGGTACATCCTGTTAAAAGACTAAAGTTTCAAAGAACAAAACATGCACCTAAGGCCAGCATCATTATTGACAACTTCTACAGGGAAGCCATTATCTCCCTTCATTGCTCTAGAAAACAATTAGCATGAGGCTGCCCTGAGGAAAGGTTTTGTGATATTGTCCTGTGGGTGCTCAGTTCAACAATTGTAGAATTTTTAAGCTAAAAGGAGGCTTCAAAGCCAATACCCCCCATCTTTATCTTCCAGATAATGTGACCAAGGAGGTAAGGTGGCTTGCCCAAAACAATACAACTAGTAAATGATAAAGAGGGAAGTGGAGTTGTTGAGATCCCTAACCCAGTGTCCTTTCCACTAAACTGCTATGATGTTTTTGCTAAAGGAAATGAACAAATATCACTGGATTTTGGAATTCCATCATTTCTTCTTACTTATTAATCTATCTACTTTTTTCATGGTCCATTTCCTACCAGTTCCTATACTCTGACTTACCAAGTACCCAATTTGCTGACATTGAAACTCAGGCATCTTATTAGTGTCCTTCCCCATTTAACGAGATAATGTAGCAACAAACAAGGGCTATTCATCTTCTCTGGTTCCTTGTAATGTCATTGGAAATCACTTGCTGGATATACCTGTAACTTCTCCTCTGTTATTTGGTACAGACTGACAGGTAGTGTTGCTGGAAATATATTTAACAAGGTAGTGAGACTCTAGACTTACTTCCACAACCCACATTTATATTAGCAACTAGCATGACCAACTACAACTGCCCCAGTGGTTTTACCAGAATGGGGATCATTCGTGTCTATCCTAAATGTTATCAGGCAATCTCACCACCAGTGATTAGCACCTTGATATCACTTAATCCCTCCATATTTCTTCTACATCACTGAGAACCAACTAACACCAATTCACTTTTACAAAGGAAAAGGTACTAAGATTATAGTAAGAAGAGAAATACAAAGGGAGGTCACACTCTCCCTTCTACCACCTCAATCCCTGGGAACATTTGCCTCAGACTGAAAATGGATCCCACAAACATTCATCCTATTAACAAGTTCACTTCCCTGTACAGCAGTAACCAATGGAAGAATCACTTTCTTGGTTGCAGCACGTCTCGGTTGCCAGGTTGACCCATTGCTGGGCTAGATCAGACAACTCACTCCTCAGAGGTGACTCTATACCGGACTTATTTAATGGATCTCTGGTGGCTTTTCTGGTGTTTCAAAACTCACCAAGTTGCAAACTTGTCTCTTCCATCTTTTTATTCATTCATCCAAGATGGAGAGAGCCAACACAAAGAGACAAACAGAAGCACAATGTATTTATTCATTGTCATGAGTCAAATGGAGAGAGCAGTCTCTCTCCACTCAGAGGCTTACTGTACTCATTTCCTCAGCTGCCACCAGGAAAGAGAGCGTGTTTGTGCTTTCATGTGTATGTTCAGTTCTGGTTTATCGGTGTATCCCATAGTAAACAGACAAGAAATAGAGATAACTACACATACTCTGGAACAAGGGTAGGGCCTCTCTATCACACTCATAATATACTTCCAGGAGAAGGAGCACAAATCCCTTCACATAGGCTGACAGCAGGCAAAGACCACTAATGCTCTGAAAACTAGGTCTCTGTTGCAAAGGAAAAAAAGAGGAGGGAGAAGACCTAATGAGAAAAATAATCCTATTACACATTTTTTCTTCCTAAAGAAAAAAAGGCAGAATTTGTGAAAACTATTTAAATTTCCACCATAAAGCAACAGAAAAGTCTAAAGATAATATCCATTCAAATGCAGCCACAGATGACTGAAAGCCAAAACACGCTTAAGATTCAAAGCTCTCTTTTCTTTGAAAGCAGATGGATAAAACTCAATACTAAGGATAGAGTGAGGGAGTTGAAAAGTCAGGAAGGGAAAAGAAATATAACTGCAAGAAAGGAATAAGATAGGGAAGAGGTATAAGACAGACTCTCATCATAGTGAGGAATTTGCAATCAGAAGTAGGCGCTCTGAGAAAATGTCTGATTATATAGCCAATTGTGTTGATTTGTTTTGACTAACTGTACTTATTTGTTGGGTGGTGAGAGGTGAAACTTATGTAGGAAGATGAGTTCATGGGTAATGATAAAGATGCAGAGGATAGAAAGAAAAGTGTATGAATAAAACATTTTAAAATATATAAAAGAGAATAAAAGAGATAAAGAAGGGGACAAAATGGCATTCTTGTGACTACTTAATATAACACTTTAAAAAAACTCACTGGTTCAAATACAATCTCTTTTTTTAGTTCTCTATACATTGCAATGTTTGTATTCTGTTAAGGATTTCTAAATTCATAATGAAAAAAGAAAGCTAAATGATAAAAATTAATTCTAGATTACTTGGAACTTGAAAAGTAAGACCAGGAAATGAAGAAGACCCTTTAAGAGGAGTAGAGAAGGCAGATTAACAGAGCTATCCCTCACCTATAGAGATTATATGACTATACAAGGTCAAGACTTTCTGAAAGGCTTCCTCTGTTTAAAGAAATACCTCCATCAGCCAGCCAACTGATACCTGAAATTCTTTTCATCACCCAAGTCCCTTCAGCTCTACAATTTTTCCATGACTATCTTTTCCTATCCATAAAAAGGTTTCTTTCTACTTGGCTGGTTCTCTGTGTTTACATTTTCCCCCTCACTTTGAAGGAAAATGCTTCAGGCTTATCCCTCCACCTTTTTAATCAATAACTTAACTGTGTGTAACCTAAAATAAAATTTGCATGAGACCATTTCCATGGCAACCATCGCAAACAGAATCAAATACCTCTGCTCTCTAAAATATCTGCTGCCTTCTTTTAAAGGGGCCATATATCCCTTTTCTGGGTACAAATACTGCTTAATAGAGCATGACTTTTAAAAACAGATTTAAATATAACATAATTAGGTATCTAGAGAGTTATCTATACACAGTACTCTCACTACAAAGGTTTTCTCCACATTCTTCATATCATACCACAAAAAAGAACAATCTATTCTACCTATTCTAAGGGCCAAAGTTTATCTAGAAATATAGCTAGGGTCCCCTAATTCCCTGACCAGGACCCCATTATATAGAAGGCACAGAGTTAGGCTTTCAAGAAAGAAGGTATTTATAACAGAATATGAAATCCTGCCATTCATTGTTGTTTTTTAACTATTTCCCTATCTGGTCCAGGCTGGAAATACTCCCATCCCCTTCCTGGTGTGGGAGCTTTGACCTACTCCATTTCCAAATCAGGCTGGTCTATCACTCTTTACTCAACCTGGTGGGTCTCCAATCTTAGGGACTCACCATATTGGTATCCAACTCAGCAGAGATCACAGTCTCACTGCAGCATCGAACTGAAAAGCCTCAAGTTCCCTGGGAGATGAGATTATGGGTGTACATCACTAGACCTGAAACTCCATGCTCGTTTTACAGATGTGACTGAACACAGCATCAATTTGAAAGGAACTGGACCAGTTTGAAACCAATGGACCAGTGAGTTTGCCGATGTCAGTATTTTTTCTAGTGACACAGATGGCAACCCATCTGTATCTGTTTATCCTGGGGCATTCTTACCTATGACCCAAAATAAGTTTATCATAGGGGATTCCCTCAATATTTGGAATGCCCTCCTAGAATCTTCTTATTACAAAAATACCAGTGAAACATGTGTCCATAATACACTGTTTGTAGAATTGTGAACTGATCCAACCATTATAGAGAGCAATGTGGAATTACACCCAGAGAGTTCTAAAACCTTTAGACCTAACACTGCTGGGTTGGTTTTCCAATGAGATCAGGGGAAAAGGGAAAGAATGTGTGTGTTCCAAAATATTTATTGCAGCTCTCTTTGTGGTGGCAAAGAAAACTGGAAATTGAGGGGATGTCCATCATTTGGGGAATGGCTGAACAAATTGTGACATATGATTGTAATGGAATATTACTGCACTATAAGAAATGTTGAACAGCTTAATTTTTCTAACTTGGAAAGATCTACATGAAATAATATAGAATGAAATAAGTAGTACCAAGAGAATATTATATACAGATACAGAATTAATATTTGAAGAATTACTTGTGAATGTCTACCTCCAGAGAAAGAACTGATGAATAGAAACACGAAAGACATAATTGATACATACATATCTTTTTATTGGATGACATTTTCTGTGGTTCAGGAAGAGAGGAAGATACCTGGGAATAAATTCAATTTAAAAAATAACAAAATAAACATGTGTCCATTCCTTAATTCTTATTCTCACCACATAACAGACCTACCTTTTTCCACAAAATACTTATTTTACCCTCTACACGACTTATCCTTCATGATCCTTCCTAATTCCTTGGTTTTAAAATGTTTCAATATATTCCCATCCACCACATATCTCTCTTCTATCTCTGGTGATCCTCAATTTCAGTTTTTTAGATTCTACAGCATCCATGATTTGCAGCCATAGAATATCAGCAAAAGAATATGCATAGTAAAAGGATATACTTTTTTTTCAGGAAAAGTATGAGGTCATTAAGAAAAAAATAAAATCAGTCAAGCCCATTCACCTCTTTCTATTCAATTCTGAAACCAACTCGTTTTCCAAAATGCAATATTTCTTAAATATATACATACAACATACATACATACATACATACTGATATGTACATATACACTGATGGGTGAATTCTGTGGGTTGTTCATGTAATTGCAGGTCTGAACAAGTGATAATCTTTATCCATTTGGCCTTTACTATGTGGATAATTGGGCCAAACATTTTTGAGGAATTATAAATTTCACTTAGGAGATTGGGCAATATTCCAGCACTTGGTGTATATAATCAGCACAAAGTTATTTACAAACAGGAGAATCTGGAGGACTTCACCATTCATTGGGATTTCTTCTTTGAATCATATTCTTCCCTGAGCCTCATCCATTATAATAGTGAAGACCTTCGGCAGACTATATATCTCCCTATTCGATGCTTGACTTGATATGAATGAACAGAGGATCTACAAGCAAGGTTATTTCTCATGTCTATTTTTCAAGGAATCTTTTACATTCTGGTTATATGAATGGGAGCTATCTATAACTAGAATGGGCTGCCTCCAATGATGTTAGGTTTCTCTCACTGTAAATCTTCAAGTGAAGGCAAGATGAATGGCCATTTGTTCAACATATTGTAGTAAGAATAATTTGAAGGGTATTGGTCACCAAGGCCTCTTCCAATTTTTAAAATTTCGTTGTTTTGGACATTTTTTTTGGAGGAAGGTCATTAAATGGCATTTTGCCTAAAGAATCTAATTTTTAATAATAAAAACAAGCAATTCTTATATTCTCTACATCTCTCAGTCAGATTGTGATAATAATGATATAGTCTACTATGAAATATTATTTCCATTATGGAATTTTTTCTATTATATTATGGAATATTTATTTCTAGGTATCTCAGCCTTTCTTTCCCCTACCACACCATAGAAGGCATCATCCAGCATACAAATATGTATATATAGAGCTTACATCTTTCATATTTCCATTTTTCAATTCATTCTTTGGAGGTAAACATCCACAAATAGTACATCTATAGTTGTACATAATGAATGTTCTCTTGGTTCTACTCATTTTACTCTTCATTATCATACATAGTTCTTTCCAAATTTAAAAAAATTAATCATCGTTTCTTATGATGGAATATAACTTTCAAAATACTTTCTGTTCCCTTCTTTTAAAATTTTTCAAATAATAAAAATCTTCCTTCTCCTCATTGTTGAAAAAGAAAGAAAAACAAAACCTTTATAACAAATATATATAGTCAAGTAAAGCAAAGCCCCACATTGATCATGTTCATAGAAATATGTCTCCTTCTGCACCCTGAATCTATCACTTCTCACCTAAATAAGTATATACGGGACTATAATGTTAATATCCAAATGTGATTACTCTTCTGTCTTAGATGGAAAAAATAATTTGTTTTTTCAACTCTTTTCCATTTTTCATGTGGTATTCTTCCAGTCTCGTCCTTAAACACTCTTGAGGTGACTTTGCTTAATTGGGCCTCTCACCAACTTGTTCTTGTGGTCTTATGAAGTAATACTTGTCATAACATTCTATCATCTCCTCTATAAGATTTTGCAAACAAATCTATAGCCTAAAATGATGTTTCTTGGCCAATAATTCAACTTGATGTCTAAGGTCATTTTCAGGATCTTTTTATCTTCTTGTTATAGCAACTGATTTACCTTGGTGAAACTTCTGAATTAAATTTTCATAATCAGTGTCAGTATCCTTTCCTTCATCCATTTCTCATACTTGGCATTAATAAATTGTTTAACAAGATCAGGTTAGAGTTTCAATTATAAAAGATATTTTTATCATTTTTATTCTTTCCTCTAGCTTTATGCTGCTTTGATCTATTTCTAAGTCAATGATCTGACTAACGACAGAAAACTGATTCAGAAATAACTCCAATATCAGTAGTGAGTCATTTAAAAACTGTTTAGATATAACCAAACCCATTTTATGGTGTCATTCCATGCTTACTATGTCTAATGTTTTTCCAAGACTATTTATACTGTACAAGCATGTGGTAAAAAGGAGGCCAAATACTTTTAAATCATATTTTCCTTTTATTTTTTTGCCATCCTCACAGATGCCCACTTTTGTGTTAAAGTTACTAAGTATCATCAGTGTTTATTTACAGATCATCTATGTTGATTTAGTTAACAGGATCTTATTGAGTTTTTCATGAATTTTTTTTGGTCTCCATTCTTTGTAATAGACATTGGATCTTAAAACATAATTATTTTTATCTCAGGGGAAAGGGTTGTGTGGTTGTTTTTTTTTCAAATATTTATGCTTACTGCAATACAAGATGATTAAATGTCCCATGAAATGATAATTTTGTTCTTTGGATGCACAATAAAACTAATTCTACCTTTTCCTTTATTTGCCTCTCTAGCCTATGAGCCATCCTTCCACTTCTCTGCAACTTCCTTTGTGCTTTGGTTTCTGGTAATTTCTGGTACTGATACCCAGACTGATAAGATTCCATTCCTCCAAGAATATGCCAAGTCATAGCTTGGTAAACAAGTTCACATTTAATCTACCAACACACAGTTAATGTTTATAGACTTTTTTCCCAAACCTTTACCTTTTGTTTTAGAATCAATTCTAAGTATCAGTTCCAAGGCAGAAGAGAGGTAAGGATTGGGCAGTTGGGATTAAGTGATTTACCCAGAGTCACACAGCTAGAAAGTGTCTGAGGCCACGTTTGAGCCCAGGTCCTCCAAAACTCCAGCTTTTTATCCACCAAGCCAACCTAGCTGCCCCATGTTTATAGAATCTCAAAAACATTCTTTTTTTTTGTCCTCTTTTCCCATTCCACCATTTTTTTAAAAACCCTTACCTTCTGTTTTAAAATCAATACTGTGTATTGCAGTATCAACACTGGAGGGGGTTAAGCACATAATCTCCAGAAGTGGCTACCCTTATCTTGTACACATGTATTGGTTCCAAGGCAGAAGCGCAGTAAGGGCTAGGCAATGGGGGTTAAGTGACTTGCCCAGGGTCGCACAGCTAGGAAATGTCTGAGGCCAAATTTGAACCCTGGACCTCCAGTCTCTAGGTCTGGCTCTCCATCCATGGAGCCACCCAGCTGCCCCAAATCATACTGCTATTTTCACCAAAATGCAAGGCCAAATAAGACTGGAAACCATTTTGTATTTTTTCTTCACTTCATGTGTTATGGAGACAAGAGAATTCATCACCAAGTGGTCACCTACCAGTGATGGATCTGGCCGTACTTAGCCAGTTCAGTCCTCAGAAAGCGGGCATAGTGTGCTATGGAAATCGATGGGAGATGCAGAATTGAACAATACGTCACCATAAATGGCACTTGCATTGAGGCTCTGTGAAACACACAAATGAGATTTTGATGTGAAGAGTATCTGGAAAACCGAAATCAATGAGACTTCATTTGTGCTGTGATGATGCATGTTCTAGAAACGGAACGCAATTGAGAGTACAAGCCCGTGTCAAGGAGGCCACCAAAAGACCTATCAGACAGAACTAGTTTGCCGTGATTTCCAGCCAGTGTTGGACGCAGCTCACTAATCCGGAGGTGGAAGTATCGATATTCTATTCCTGTTCTCAAATACAACCTACTTCATAGAAATAATGAGATTCCTTTCACCCACTTCAGCCCATTCCTTGATTAGAACAAACTTTTTTAAAGGTATTTTGGTTGAATTCTATTTAACTTCCACTCAGGGCACACTCCCGGAAGGCTAAGACTATAGCTTAGAGGAATGATTTCATCAGCTCCAAATATCTATGTCCTCGGGGCGCGTACATCATCGCGCTAAACTCCGACAACCACTTTGAGCAGCCCATTCCTAGGGACCGGCTGTGCAGTCCGCTCTAGCAACACAAATAAAGAGCACCGAGCCTATCAGTGAACTGATTAAATGGGCTTGCTTTTGCTGTTTGGTTCCTTAGGGAAATTGTTAAGCAATTTCAGGGTCCTGTTGTTTCTTTAACACCCCAAAAACAATTTTATATGTGCTGCATCTTTCTTAAGGATTAAAACTCTAATCAAAGAATAAGAAAATGTACTTTGAACAGTATGATACAGTGGAAAGTATATTGGGTTTGAAGACATACAATTTAGGTTTAATTCCTTTTTATTACATTTTTTTATTTTTATTTTTTAGAAAATTTTTCCATGGTTACATGATTCATGTTCTTACTCTCCCCTCCACTGCCCCCAATGCCCCCAATGCCCCCACCCCCAGCCACTGTGCATTTCCACTGGTTTTAACATGTGTCATCGATCAAGACCTATTTCCATATTATTGATAGTTTCACTGGTATGGTTGTTTAAAGTCTACATCCCAAATCATGTCCACATCAACCCTTGTACTCAAGCAGTTGTTTTTCTTCTGTTTCCACTCCTGTAATTCTTCTTCTGAATGTGGGTATCATTCTTTTCCATAAATCCCTCAGAATTGTCCTGGGTTATTGCATTGCTGCTAGTATAGAAGTCCATTACATACAATTTTACCACAGTGTATTGGTCTCTGTGTACAATATTCTTCTGGCTCTGCATCAGTTCCTGGAGGTCTTTCCAGTTCACATGGAATTCCTCCAGTTTGTTATTCCTTTGAGCACAATAGTATTCCATCAACAGCAGATACCACAATTTGTTCAGCCATTCCCCAATTGATGGGCACTCCCCCATTTTCCAGTTTATTACGTTTTTAATGTTTACCATTGCCTATGTGACCTTGGACAAGTCACTTTTACTCTGTGGACCTCAAGTTCCTTATCTGTAAAGTGAAGGGGTTGGACTACATGGTCTCTGAGATCTCTTCCAACCTCCTCATTTAACATTTAAGGAAACTGAGACTCATAGAGGTTATGGCTTTGCTCTAGTTAGCTACAGAATTAGGTCTAGAACCCATCTCCTGATTCTCATCACAGGACTATTTTTTTAAACCCTTACCTTCCATCTTGGAATCAGTACTGTGTATGGGTTCCAAAGCAGAAGAGTGGTAAGGGCTAGGCAATGGGAGTCAAGTGACTTGCCCAGGGTCACACAGCTAGAAAATGTCTGAGGTCACATTTGAACCCAAGATCTCTCATCTCCAGGTCTGGCATCTCAATCCTCTGAGCCACCCAACCCTCCTCTAGAAGTTTAATGCCAATATCTTCCTTCCCACGAGTGATAATATGCCTTTCAAGCTGTCAGTAATAGGAATAGCATATTCCCTGCAGAATGTTCCATCTTTTGCTCTTTCCTTCTTTTTCCCTTCTCCCTCAATACTCACTGGAGACCCTCATTTAAGTGGAAACTCAGAGACTTTCAGCTGCAATGTCTGTTAGAACAAAGTAATCCCTTACTCAGCCTCTGAGATGAAGCAGTGAAAATGCTGAGCTTTCAAGGTACAAAGGATATGATTTCTGCCTGAGATTACCTGATAACAGGGATGAATGATAGCTTTCTCCCTGAAAATACATATTGATTGTTGGCTGTGAATTTTGCAATGGATAACTCTGAAGGCACCATTCTTCAAATGCATATGAACTGAAGTTGCTGCGTCTCTTCTTCTCATAATGATTTGTAGCCAGAGGTATGGGATGCCAGGAGGAATGAGTCTCTTCAGGTCAGGTCAGAAACTCTCCCACTGATTTTTAATCTCAGATTATTTCATCTCCATTTATTATTTCCCAGGAAATATTTCAACATTCTCAGGAAAAAAGGGACTGTCTGTAATTGTCTAATGTCAGGAAAACACAAGTCATTGAATTTCAGAGTGAGAAGAAACCTTAAAGGTCCTCCATCCCCAAACAAGACTCCTCTCTAGATCCTGTTCATCAAGTGCCCATCCAGACCATCACTCCTAGTTCTGCCCTTTGGGACCAAGAAGAACAAATCTAATCCTTCTTTCACATGATAGCTCATACTTGAAGGCAGATATCAAATTTCTAAGAGTAGCTGAGTGGCTCAGTGGATAGAGACCTAGAGTCAGGAAGACCTAAATTCAAATCTGACCTAAGGTACTCACTCACTGTGTGATCCTGGGCAAGTCACTTCACCTTGTTTGCCTCGGTTTCTTCATCTGTAAAATAAGCTGGAGAAGGGCATGGCAAACCACTCCAGAATCTTCATCAAGAAAACCCCAAATGTGGCTACAGAGAATCGGATACAACTAAAACAACTCAATAACAACAACAAGAAAAATCAAACCTCTACAGACACACACATACACATCCCAACTCTTCTCTTCTCTAGGCTAGCCATCTCCAGGTTCTTCAAGTCATCCTCATGATAGGAATCCTTTCAGAATCAACTAAATATGGAGTCATATTATAAAAAAAAGTTGAGCAGAGATCAAAATAAATACCAAGTTCAGAGAAAAGGACAAAGGTGAGAAGACACCACATCAAGTCTCCATCTTTTCAACCTTACCTTTTATTAAAAGTCATTGATACTGAAAAGCAGGAAATAGAAAAATGCAAAAAATATCATCCAAAGCAGAGAGGCCCCTTAAGGATAAATGAGGGGAGCAATGTCCTCATGGGTTATCAGCCTGATGGTACTTCTTCCCTATTAAATATACAAGGGGCAGCTAGGTGGCACAGTGGACAGAATGCCTGGCATGGGATCAGGAAGTCCTGGGTTCAAATCTGGCCTCAGACCCTTCCTAGCTGTGTGGCCTTGGGCAAGACACTTAACCCCCATTGCCTAGCCCTTATCATTCTTCTGTCTTGGAATTAATACTAATATAGAAGGAAAGGGTTTTAAAAATAAATATATTAAATATATAATAAATATAAAAAGAAATATAATAAAGAAATATAAATAAATAAACAAAAAATTGCTTACAACTTCAAAGTAATATAAAGGTACATAATGGTTACTGTAAGGCTGTAATCTCTTTTCAATGCCATGTACAGGTGAGAAAGATCTTGAATCTGATGTCCAAGGACCTAGGTTCAGATCCTAGCTTTGCCATTGGCCAACCTGAGAAAGCAATTTAACACTCTGAACCTCAGTTTCCTCACTTATAATAGGAGAGGGTGGGACTAGATAATTTCTAAAACCTTTTCTGATTCTCAATCTAGGATCCAATCTGGGAAGAAGTGGGGAGTAGCCAGGAGGTGAGCAGTGATATGATCAGAGAGAAAAGTGGAAGGAATTTAAGGCTGTCTGAAGCAGGCAATGGAGACCCAGCATCTTAACGTGACTCAAAGCCAGGAAGACTTCAGTTCAAGTTCCACCTCTGATCCATATGGGCTGTGTGACTCTAGGCAAGTCATTTCATCACTCAGTACTCCAGAAACTCTCTCAGACTCTAAATGGTAGAGATGGTGGCCACCTGCACTGGTAGAGTTTCTTCATCCAAGAGTTCTCTATACCAATGAAAATACAGATTCCACACCTATTCTGAAACAGGAAAAACAAGTGTTCTTTATTTTTTTAAAAAAAGCAAAACCTTATCTCCTTACCTTCCATCTTAGAATTAATACTAAGTAATGGTTCCAAGGCAAAAGAGCTATAAAGGAGTAGGCAACTAAGTTTAAGTGACTTGCCCAGAGTCATACAGCTAGGAAGTGTCTGAGGCCAAAAAACAGATGTTAATATTACTTTTTCTAAGCTGTCCTCAATTCCACAAGAGTGATTTTTAAATCTGCTACCCCTCTCCTGAGAGAGGTGATGATGTGGGATGTGGACTTTTTTGGATATGGCCAATAGGGGATTTATTTTGCTCAACTCTGCATCGTTGCTATAAGAGTTTTGTGCCCCCCCACCAAGATGTGAGGGAGGTGAGGAAGGAGCCAGAGAAAATAGATTTCTTATTGAAAAAAATAAATAATGAAATAGTGAAATAAAATAATAAAAATAATAAACAATTTTTAAATGAGTTGTCTCAGAATTGCCATAAATTTGAGATGCAATTTTATTGTAATAAATGTATTTTTCATTACCTCTCACCAAGAAGGAATTTTTGAGGGCAGTTGGGTGGCTCAGTGGATTGAGAGCCAGGCCTAGAGAAAGGAGGTTGTAGGTTCAAATCTGGCCTCAGACCCTTCCTAGCTAGTAACTGGGCAAGTCACTTAACCCTCATTGCCTAGCCCTTATCACTTTTCTGCCTTAGAACCAATTCAGAAGAACTGAGGAAGAACTGTGGGAGTAGAAACACAGAAGAAAAACAACTGCTTGATCACATGGGTTGAAGAGGATATGATTTGGGATGCAGACTCTAAACGACCACTCCACTGCAACTATCAATAATATGGAAATAGGTCTTAATGATAATGTAAAACCCAGTGGAATTGTGCATCAGCTATTATGGGGGAAGGGCTGAAGGGGGTTTGGGGGGAGGGAAAGAACATGAATCATGTAACCATGGAAAAATATTCTGAAAAAATTTCAATATAAATAAATAAATGGATAAAGGAATGAATGAATAAAAAAAAAAACAATACATAGTTTTGATTCTAAGACAGAAGGTAAAGGGTTAAAAAAAAGGAATTTTATTTTCTAGACCCATAAGTATAGAAGCAGGCTATGACCTTGTTCAGAGGAGGAGAGGTGGGAGGAGTGGGGGAGAGCCTAAAATAATATTTAGCAAAGTTTCTAAAAGCAAGGCATTCCAGAAGCTAAGTTCTCCAGAGCCTCAAAGACAAAAAGGCTTAATCTTCTACCACAAAGGTCTCCTTGTTCCACCTTTGGGCAGGCAGTTGTGAACAAGACTTGTACTAATTGTCCTCACTGTTATTATTGCATATCTCTATAGAGTAATCTAATATCAAAGGGATTGCCATTCTTAATTACCGTTGGGAAGGTGAGATGGGGCAGTGAGAACTGTAGAAATTAATCTTCATATTTTTTTTTAATGGGAAGAACCACTTGTCCATTCAGGTTGAAGGGTTTTAGACAGAAGGTGAGTTAATGCCCAAGTAGAAGAACCATTAAATCTTAGTAAAATTTCAGTATCTCTCCGTGTCCTTGAGTATGTCCTAGAGCATAGATTCCCAGCTTCTTCTGCCTGGAAGATCATTCCCCAAAGCATCAATCATTTATTCAGTCAAAAGCCATTTGTTAAATGACTGCTGTATTCAAAATATTATTGTTGTTTAGTTGTTTTCAGTGGTGCCTGATACTTCCTAGCCCCATTTGGGGTTTTCTTGGCAAAAATACTGGAGTGGTTTGCCATCTCCTTCTCCAACTCACCGTACAAACGAGAAAACTGAGGTGAACAGGGTTAAGTGACTTTCCCAAAGTCACCCAGCCAGTAAATGTCTGAGGCCAGATTTGAACTCAGGAAGATGAATCTTCCTGACTCCAGGTCTGACACTCTATCCACTCGATAGGTCCCTGCTCTCATAAAGGTTACAGAGCTAGACTGCGGCTAAGAATGCCCAGGAGGAGTCCTGTCATCGTCAAAGAAAGCCCAATTTTACACAGCCAAGGCAGGAAAGCTACTAAGTCTTCTCTGCTAGGAAAAGAATGAAATAATACATCTGAAGGGCTTAGAGCTTCTCAGGAGGACACTAGAGAAATTCAAAGTATTCTTACATGATTTCTCTTTAAACCATACTTTAGAGAACAGAAGAAAAGGTGGAAATAGGGAAGTGATAGAAAAAAATTAATGGAAAAGAAAGGCTAGAAATAAATTAATATAGAAAAAAATTAATGGAAGGAAAGAAAGGATAGAAATAAATTAATATAGAAAAAATTAATGGAAGAGAAAGAAAGGATAAATATAGAAAAAATTAATGGAAGAGAAAGAAAGGAATCTAATGGAGCAAAATGATCTGAAAAAAAAAAGGTCCTTTTCAAACATTTAGGTCCATAATTTGCTAGATTTCTATTTCTTTGTTGAAAGGACCAGTCAGTGCATAAGAGTGACTGAAATGGCATTCTTTACCTTTGAAGGTCACCTTTCTTGAATGCCAGACTGAGCAAATGAATGAATAAATGAACTGATTAATAGCTACCAGTGATCCCTGTGCTTTCTGCCTGGACATGCATGAAGGAGGGATGAGCTTCTTCTGCCATTCGACAGCATTCTCCTTATATCTAGGCAAAAAGGGAAAGGCGACGAGGGCTGATGGATATGATGCAGAATCTAAAGTCAGGAAGACTGGGTTCAAATCTAACCTCTAACACTAGCGGTCTAACCCTGGACCCAGGGACCTCTGTAAAAATAAAATAATGGTGATAAAAAATAAAAGGAATACTTATTTCCTGATATCATCCTTATACCTCTAAGGTCCCTTCCAAGTCTAAATCTAAGATCCAATCCTCCTAAGAACCATTCTCTCCTCTGCCTCTAAACCTTGGTACATGGGATGGCTGTGGATGACACATTTGGGGTGCATTATCAAGCCCCCAGACTGGAGTAGAGAGAAGTCGGTAGCACACCCCTCTCCAGGAAAGGTATGGTTCCATTTGTCCCCTGGGGAAGGCATCCCCTATGGATGAGCCAAGAACAGCTGGATTTGGCACTCTGCAGCTGCCCCTAAAGTTCATCCAGTAATGCATCCCTCAGTGCATACGGCAAGTGGAGAGAGAACTCCTGCTTCCTGAATCTCACTCCCAAAAAGCTCTCTTGTTTCAGTGTTCAGGAAGGTCCAGGCTGTTTGGGGATCCCAGGGATTGGTGGAAATGCTCGCTTCTGGGAAATGTACCACCAAAACATCAGCGAGGGGGAGGTAGCTGGTCAGGATCCCTTTTTCCACTTTGGATTTGTTTTGCTTTGCAGTAGGCAGATTTTTGCTTGTTTTGATGCAGGCAATAGATTTCCATTCTTGAAGCAGGAATATTTTCCCCTGACATTGTAACATGTAGATCATGCTCTGCATACAAATGCATTCAGAACTTTTGTTTAAACTAATGTTAATGGGGGCAGCTGGGTGCCTCAGTGGATTGAGAGTCAGGCCTAGAGATGGGAGGTTCTGGGTTCAAATCTGAACTCAGACATTTCCCAGCTGTGTGACCCTGGGCAAGTCACTTGACCCCCATTGCCTACCCTTACCACTCTTCTGCCTTAGAGCCAATACACAGTATTGACTCCAAGACGGAAGGTAAGGGTTTAAAAAATAAAATAAGATAAGATAAAATAAAATAAAATAAAATAAAATAAAATAATGCTAATACATGAGATATGACCAGGAACTCAAAAATGGAGCATCTTTTTGGCTTTAGAAAGATGATGCACTGGGTCTCACGAAGCTGAGCATAGGCTACAAAAAGGTCTTATAGGCTAGACCAGTGGTTCTCAGACTTTTTGGTCTTTTAATTTTAACCCCTTACCTTCTGTTTTAGAATCAAGATTGTGTATTGGCTCCAAGGCAGAAGAGTGGTAAGGGCTAGGCAATGGAGGTTAAGTGACTTGCCTAGGATCACACAGCTGTGAAGTGTCTGAGGTCAGATTTGAAGCCAGGACCTCCCTTCTCTCAATCCACTGAGCCATCCAGCTGTTCCACTTTTTGGTCTTAAGACCTTGTTATACTCTTAAAAATTATTTAAGGGCTCTTTTTCCTTCCTGTTGCGGCTCTGGTAGAGTGGGGATTTTTTGAGCAGCTAAAAAAGCTTAGTCATATGGTTCTGTTTTGTCAGATAATAAACTTTATAAAAACAACAAAAAAACTATTTAGGACCCTCCAAAGGGCTTTTGTTTATTTGGCTTCTGACTTTTGAAATTTACTGTATTAGAAATTAAAACACCTTAGTTTTATGGTATTATTATTATATTAAATATATATTACAGTGACCTAGAGGCAAGTTGGTGGCTTAGTGGATAAAGTAGTAGGTCTGGAGTCAAGAAGGCCTGAATTTGAATCCAGCCTCAAACACTAGCTATGTGATCCTGGCCAAGTCACTTAGCCTCACTCTGCCTCAATTTTCTCAGCTCTAAAGTGAGAATTTATTTACCTCTCAGAATAGTTGGAAAGAATAAATGAGATATTTGTAAGTCACTTAGCACTCTGCCTGCCATATAGTAAGCACATCATAAACAACGATTTCTTTCCTTTCTTATAAAAAATAGTTTCGACCTTGGGAACCCTCTGAAAAAGGGCCCCCTGGGAGTCCGTGGACCATATTTTGAGAACCAATGGGCTAGGCCAATGGGTTGAATCTAATCAGATAAAATTTAACAGGGATAAATAAGACCCACACTTGAGTCTCTAAGAGCTAAGGGGTCAGAGGGAGGTTAATAAGCTGTAAATGCAATATGAGTCAGCAATGTAACATGTCATTTTAAAAAACTAATGAAATCTTAGACTGCATCAATAGAAGCACAGCCCCGAGAAAGAGGGAAGAGATCGCCCCACTGGACTGTGCCCTGGTCAGACCACATCTGGACCATCTGTTTGGGTCTGGGCACCAGATTTTAGGGAGCTTGCTAACAAACTAAAGAATGATCAAAGAAGGTTGACCAGAATGTGAAGGAACTGGAAACCAAGCCAATTGGAACTGAAATAGCTGGGATTGCTAAGCTTGTGGCAAAGAAAACAGGAGAGACACAGTAGCTGTCTTCCAATATCGAGAGGTCTGTCGTGTAGAAGCTCCAGAGGGTCAACATTCTGCAATGGGTAGAAAGTATAGAAAGGGGGCAGGCAGTGAGATGGATAGAGCCAGTCCTGGAGACCAGAGATCCTGGGTTCAAATCTGGTCACAGATACTTCCTACATGTGTGACCCTACACAAGTCACTTAAACCCAGTTGTCTAGTCCTTACCATTCTTCTTCCTTAGAATCAATTGACTTTAAAACAGAAAGTAAACATCCAGAGAAAGAACTGTGGGAGTAGAAACACAGAAGAAAAACAACTGCTTGATCACATGAGTCGATGGGGATATGATTTGGGATGCAGACTAAGCAATTACCCTATTGCAAATATTAATAATATAGAAATAGGTCTTAATCAATGACACATGTAAAACCCAGTGGAATTGCTCATTGGCTATGGGAGGGGGTGGGAGGAAAAGAACATGAATCATGTAACCATGGAAAAATATTCTAAATTAATAAAATAAATAAATAAGCTTAAATTCTTTAAAAAAAAAAAAAGAAGGTAAGTTGTTTTTTTTTTCTTTTTTTAATTATGAATTTAGAGCTCCAGGTCTGGAGTCATAGGGATCTGGTTTCAAATATGGTCTCAGATACTTCCTAGCTGTGTGATCCTGGACAAGACACTTAACCCCAATTGCCCATCCCTTACAGTTCTTCTGCCTTGGAACTGATACTTAATATTGATTCTAAGACATGGTAAGGGTTTTTTAAAGGAAGTTAGAGAAGGGCATATTTGGATTTAATGTAATGAAAACTTCCTAGCAAGAAAAGCTCCCCCAAAGTGAAAAGAGCTCCATCGAAAAGTAATGTTTTTTTTTCATTCTGATCTTTCAAGCAGAAACTGGATGATCCCCAGTCAAGATTTTGTAGCAGGGATTCCTGCTCAGGAAATTCCCTTTCCACTGATTCTTTAGTAAACACATATCCCTTTCTTTTCATCATCTAATTTCCTCATCATCATTATCAACATCAACAAGCACAGAATGTTTGCTATTTTTAGACCACCAAAGATATCCAACATATATATAAATATCCACAGAACATTAGTCAATCAATAAATATTTATTAGGTGCCTACTCTGTGCCAGGTTCTATTCTAAGCACTGACATTACAAAAAAAGTCAAAATACTATTGACTTTTCAGTGAGGTGAACACCTAAGAAAGAATGAAGTCAACGTGAGTCGCTACAAAGTCAGCTTCTATTGCCTTCTGGCATGAGGAAAAGGTGACCTTTAGGATTGCCAAGGTTAACTCTTCTACCTGTATCCTTGAATTCTTCACCTGGCTTCCCCCTTTAATTATTACCTCTCTTTCTAATCTTCCATTAAAACATTCCCCCAACCTTAAAAACCATTACTTGCCCCCTCCAAGCTGTCATTCTCTAGCTCCTCTCTCTCTCTCTACTCCTCTCTCTCTCTGTCTCTCTCTCTCTACTCTCTCTCTCTCTACTCTCTTTCTCTCTATTCCTCTCTCTCTACTCCTCTCTCTCTCTACTCTCTCTCTCTTTCTCTCTCTCAGCTAAATTCCTAGAAGCTATCCACACCTGCCATCACCATTCCCTCTGAACTCATTCACCTCTCAATCCCTTTTAATCTAACTTCCAACCCCACCACTCATCTGAAATTTAGCTTTCTCCAAGATTATCAGAAATGTCTTCATTCTTAAATTAAGAAACCTCCATTAATGCCCTAAATTAAGGCCTTCATTTTGGAGACAGGCCGGGGTTGGCCATGGTTCATTTCCCTCTGGGTGCTTCTAACTGTCTAGAATTCACCACTGTGCCCCTGCACAAGTACTTTCTCTCTCAGCCCCCTTCACTGCTCCCTTCCCCATTAAAATATAAGCTCCTTGAGGGCAGAGACTGTCAATGTTTATCATTGTATTTGTATTTCCAATTCTTAAAACAAGTGTCTGGTACATAGTAGGTGCTTAAAAAATACTTTTTGCCTTGCTAAATCTAATAGCCTTTTCTCAGGCTTCACGTGCCTTCATCTTCCTGCAGAATTAGATATTGGTAACCACCTCCTCAATAGTGTCCATTTATGATTTTGTCCATTTCTCCTCCTACCCAGCTGACCCCTCTTTCTCACTCTCCTTTATGGCATCATCATCCAAATCCTTCCCCTACCCATAAATGTCCCTCAAGCTTCTGTTTTGGACCCTTTTCTTTTCTCCATAGTAACCTTCCTTCCCTCTGGATGATCTCATTACCTCCTAAGGATTCAATGCTCACATCTATGCAGATGACCTCTAGATCTATGTATCTAGCAGCTATCTAATGAATGTGGTCAACTAGATGTACTGTAGGCATCTGAATCCCAACACAATCAAAATTAACTCATTATTTCCCACCAGAAACTTCCCTCTCTCTGTTGAGGGTATCCTTCTAGTCACTCAGCTTCACATTTCTGGGTCATCCTTGACTCTTTAGGAAGGACACCAACATGTCCTTCTCACACAATCACCAAACAGATCCAATCAGTTGTCTTATCCAATCTTATTTCATGTCTCAGAAATCTAAAACTACCATGGCTTACCTATCTTCATTACTTCTCTTCTGAACTACTATATCTTCATACTAATAAATCCCCGATTCCAGTCTTTTCTTGCTACAAGTTACCTTCCATACAGCTGCCAAAATAATCTGTCCAAGAATGACCACAATACAACCAAGATCCAGAAACCTCTAGAGCTCCTTTTGCCTCTAGAATAAAACAAACCAGCTTGGCCTCATAATGTGGATGGGATTCTTCTTTTTTTATAGTAAAAGTAGACTTTATTACAGCAGTAACTGAGTCACCCAGCCCCAAAGGACCACACTACAGCAGCACCTCTCCAGACCAGTTCTATCTAGTGAAATTGTGTAATCAGTTTCTTCTGTCCCAATCTCTTCCAGCATACGCTGGGAAGACTCTGGAAAGCTGGTGGAGTACCTGAAAACAAATCAGTCTCTTTAGTACCCCCTGAGGAGAAAGAGTGGCTGAAGTGCCCCCAGCTCAGTTCTGTGCAAAACAAGTAAACAAAATGCAGGAGGAGAGGAAGAAAGAGGGAATGGAGTGATGATGCTCAAAACTCAAGTCTTCTTCAATAATAAGGGGAGAGGGGCACTGCACTGAGAAATAATGACTCTCAGAGGGGAGGAAGGCAGAAGGGGCTACAGCATGTTTGATGACACAGGAAAAGAAGGTGACAACAGCTTTTCGATCTTATTGCATATTAATCTCCTCTACATACTTTGATTCCATCCAATGTAACCTATTTGCTGTTCTCTGAGTGTCACTTCCCAACTCTGTGCCTTTGTATGAACCATCTTCATTACCTGGAATGCACCCCCTCTTCACTTTTGCATTTTAAAATCCTGAGCTTCCTTTAAGACTCAGTTGATATACCACCTTCAATGGAAAATCTCTCTTAAATCCCACTGGTTGTGTCTCTCCTCCTTAATTTATATATGTTGCCTATCCCTATACAATATACATAATAATATACATATGTTGTATATTATTTATATAACATATTATATATAAATAATTAATATTTTATATATGTATATATATATATATACAATAGAAGCTCTTTGAAGTCAGGTTCTATTTTTTTTGTCTTGTCTTTGTATTTCTAATGCCTAGCATAGTACCTTGCAAATAGAACATAATTAATGTTTATCAGTTTGGATTGGATTGGAAAATAATCAGAATAGATGGATACCAATGTGATGTGACTCCAGTATACCAGAAAGGGTCCTCAATGATATTTATAGCCTTTAACTGAAGACAAATCTTTTCATCAAAGAATCAAAGGTAAAATTTGAAATTTAAATAACCCTAGCAGAGATGATACTTTGACACTTGAATTCACACTGGAGTATAAATAACATCTAATTATCAGGAATACATTGAAATCAGAGGCTAAAAGAAGGTTTTGATTGTGGAAAGGGCAGAAATCTCCTTAAAAAAGGTAAAGAGTTAATGACTGATGTCTCTCATCTACCTTTATTCCCTCTTTTGGAGACTAAGGATAGAGCCAGAACAGTGGGATTCATTCAATACTCTGGTTAAAACTGATCTCAAAGCCATGTTTTGGCTAATCCTTGATATCCCTCTAACACATCACAAATCCACTTGGACCACGTAAGTCTCATAAGAGAACTCTATTATCCCATGCAGACAAAGAACTAGGTGCACCCTATTCTAGTACCAGAGGCCCTCGTCAGGGACATTATACACATAATAACCTGTAATAATAGGTATTTCAGGACTGTCCACTAGACACTAACTAGACACTGGAAAGAATGGATTCCTTTTAAGAGTTAAGTCCTATAGAGGTACACTTGCATTCAATTCTCTTAAAGCTATTACTCTAGGGGGAAAAACTCTCCATGAGAATGCTGAGTTGGTGGTTAATACATGTGATAACCAGCAGAAGGTGGAGCTCTCTTGCTGAATCTAACAGATGAAATCAACTTGTGCTAGTTTTTGCACTGGTAAAATTGTTGCCTGACAGAAGTAGTAGAAGTCAATGGAGGAGGGCAAAGAAGAAGGAGAAGGGGGAAGAGGGAGAGGAGGAAGAAGGAGAAGGAGGAAGAGGGAGAGGAGGAAGGAGGAGAAGGAGGAAAGAAGAAGAAGAAGGAGGAAAGAAGAAGAAGAAGAAGAAGAAGAAGAAGAAGAAGAAGAAGAAGAAGAAGAAGAAGAAGAAGAAGAAGAAGAAGAAGAACTGTCTCTTATACA
>NC_058135.1:160974789-160994750 GCF_016433145.1 Gracilinanus agilis
GAAGGAAGGAAGGAAGGAAGGAAGGAAGGAAGGAAGGAAGGAAGGAAGGAAGGAAGGAAGGAAGGAAGGAAGGAAGGAAGGAAGGAAATACTGCCTGTATACCTTATTCATCCTCCTCCTTAATGCTGCTGATAGAAGGGTGATGCCATAGAGAAAGGAAACAAGGCAGAAAGAAGATTTGGAATACCAAACTTTTTTTCGACTTATCTAAAAATTATCTTGAGGTTCTACCCACTAGGGTTGTGTCAATCCTGCCCTTGTGTCAACCTCCTCCTCTATGAGTCCTTTGGAAAGGAAGAAGGAAAAGAGAAAGGAGTGGAATTGGAAGGGGCACTCTGCAGGGGACGCAAAGAAATCCCAAAGCTCAGAAATTAGTCTGGAGGCTCAACTGCCCAGGAACCCCTACTAACTTAAATGTTTAATGTACCAGGTGTAGAAAAAGTTTTAGCACCACTACTATAGAGTATTAGAGCTGGCCTTAGCAATCAGTTAAGCAAAAACTTAAAAAAAAAAAAACTTAAAAAAAACTTAAAAAAAAAACTCTTAGAACTAACTTCCTTGACCTTAGAAACACAAAATAGGGGGAGATGACAAACAGCTCTATTGTTTGGGCTTCGTACAGACATAGCCTCAACCATTAGAAAGGATGGCAGGCAAGATCCTTGAAAAGAACCAATTATACCTTGCCAGATGCTGAACAAATATATCAAAGCCTTTAAAGAATTTAATTTGTTCCTCTTTTATGACTTTTTAATTGGGACACCATATCTGCAATTTTTGCAACATCTATATCACCAATCAGAGACTGAGAACAGGCCACTCTACCACAAAGAAATCAATGGAGGAATGACTTATTTTTGAAGACAAATGCTATATTTATGGGTGCAGTTGCAAAAAGCAATGGGGCTTGTGGCAGTGGCATTAATCGAAAACAATGGCAGCTACAGCTCTAGACAGAAATAGGGGCAAGGCATCCATCCAATTTTTCAGACATCTGTACAGACAGTTAATAATGTCATCTTCACTGGCATCTTTATGCACCAAAGAAAAGGATTAAATGTGCTCAGTTTTAATAGTTAAAAAGAAAGAAATCACTATGTCTAATTCCCATAACCCCATGATAATTAAAGACATATCTCACCATCAATCCATATCATCCCACAATAAAACTGAAACAAAAAAGAAAAAAAAGCTATAAATTCTAATAAATACATCTCTCAGTAGAAGTATGAGAGTTCTTGGGGCAAATGAAGATTAAAGCTGGCAGAAGATCCACTAAGTCAACAAAATGTAGCAAATTCAGCATTTCATGCTCTAATTTCAGCAGATTTCCTGTGAATAGAACTGAACTATTTGGCGATCTCAAACTTACAAAATCATCTCAAGTCATGATGTTCTCTCCTCTTGGACTTGGCTTGCTTTCAGGTTTATGTAAGTCAACTTCTTAGGCTTAACCACTGGTGGCTTTGACCTCGAATTTGAATTCTCTATTCTGTGCTTTTAAAACCCAGTAGTGATGTTGATCCTCTAAAATCCTATTTGCTATAGACTTTTCAGACACATTTGTAAACATGGAAACTTAACTCCATCTTAATAGAATGTACCTCACAAGGTTATTATGGGGATCAACTGAAATAACTTCTGCAAAGTAATTTGCAAACCTTAAAGCACCATATAAATAAATGCTAGCTATTATTATTTATAAACAATCTAGGTTTCTTATATTCTTGGGTTATATATGTTATGAGGCATCTATTGCAAAATGGATAGAGAGTTGGCCCATGAGTGATCTAGGACCAAGTCTCACTCCTGAAAAATTGTCATTTGACCCTGAGCAACTCAGTGCCCCAAGCAACTTTCTAAGACCTTTCATTTCAAAGCAGATGCATTAGGGGAGGAAGTCTCCTTCCCAGGAGTTCCTTTTCCAGATGAAAGTACAGATTCGGTTTAAAAAAAATACCAAACATATGTTTTAGCTAAAGATCAAATAATTGTAAATGGAAAGAATTAGCAAATGCATTAATCAAGATTATCATTTGTTAATTCAAGTGTAGCAGAATATACTCTGGCTTCACTCTCCCTGCGGCTACATCTGCCTTTCAGAGCCCTAGGCCAGAGGTATCAAACACAGGGCCACTGCAGCCTGAAGATGACCTGAACCAGATAAAAATGCAATTGGGAAATGCTTAATAAAATAAATAAAAATACAGTAGAACCCAGATAATGTTGGTATATGGTATTCTAAATCAGTATGCACACAGGCATCCTCATGGATGGTTTAGGGGTCCTCTAGGGCATGGGGAGGAGCATGGGGAAGAGGAAAAGGGAATCTTTACTTCTACTACAACTGGCTGCACATCAATGTTTCCTAGAACAGAAAAGAGCAAAGGCAGATTCTCTGGGCCTCTCCCCTTAGAGCATGGCCTCTCACTCGGTACCTCGGAACAAGAGTGCCACCATGAGCAAACAGCCAAAGGGAATGAGACAAGACCAGGCTGAGACTGACTTTTTGAAGATGCGGTCACTTCCATCTATGGAGCCAAACAAAATGATAGAAGTCGGTATTTGAGTGACATCAGAAAAAAGCACTATTTCTGGATTTCCACCCCAGTTCTCATTTACTAGCTGGGGGGGATCTTTTAAATCTTCTCAACCTCACTTTTCCCACCAGTATAAAAAGGAATTTAAACTAGACCATTTCTAAGTTCCTTCCCAGCTCTAAAGGGCAGCTCTAACAATCTATAACTGGTTTTCAAACTTTTTTTTTCACAATACACTGAATATTTAGGTTCACAAAAGGAGTTTCTGGACAATTGAAACTTCAGGCCCATTATCCAGGCTCTGGGATTCCTCTGCTTCTTTTATTTCCCCAATCCTCCTCTTCTTCTTTCTTTACTTCCATAGACTTCACAGAAGAAGAGGTAGCTTTCTATTTATATTCCCTCAACTAGAATTACTATTGGGAGCACAGTAAGCCAAGAAAAGCAGTCAACAAACTGTATTTGGGGAATATGGCAATCCTGGAATAGGAAAAAATAGTTTTGAGGAAGACCTAGGAAGACCTCCTTTGAGAACCTCTAGTCTCTAGTCTTAAACTATTAGCTAAATCTAGGTCCATAAAATTCACAATATGTGAAATGCAATCATATTTGTAGAAATTGTAGAATTTGTAGAAATTTTCATTGTGGCACTTGTGGGCACTAGCAGGTTTAATCAGGGCAGAACAGCTTACTAAAAATAAACCAATGGCTTGCTGTGGTTATAGACTTTATCTTAATCTATGAATTTGTTCATTTTTTTCCCTAGCTACTGATGTTAACGAATGCTTGGTCTTTAACTTTAACACATCCACATGTGTTAACAGTATTACATATAAAAATTTTTCCCCAAATAACATTTAAGCTAAATATGATAACAGCTACAGAAAAAAAATTCTGTTGTTATTAAATATTTGTAATTTACCTGGAAAGATTGCATCTAGTTGTAATGTAATTATAAAGTTAGCTGCCATTCCTAAATACTTATATATGTACATATTCATGTATATGGATAAGAATTGGGCCAATAGTAAAAATTTCTTTTTGCTCTTTATTAATAATTATTCAGCTGTTAGTTAGCCATAGCAATCTAGCTAAGATATACAATTCACAGTATCTCTGTCTTTATTTTGCAGCAGATTAAAGGTAGAAGGAAATAGAACTTGTGGGTTTAATTCAACTCAGCACTTTCTAGCAGGGATGAAATAGTATCCATTATATTCACTGCAGTGGTTTTAAAGCAAACTGAAACATAAAATATACCCAATTTAATTAAAACATAAAAAGAAAATGAGGTATCAATAGTAAAAGAGAGGGAGAACAACAGTGTTGATGTAGTTATCTTATTTATACATCTAGATTTACGACATCAAAAATAGTGTGGGCTTTAAGCAGTCATTAATGGGAATATGGTTAAAATAAAGCAACAAAGAAAAGCAATTTAAATAAGTGACATTTTTCTCTTTGTATTTAACCATCTTCTAAAGAAGTAGCTATTAAAATTTTTAAAACAGCTTTTAATCAAAGTTTAGTGGTACAATATTTAATTGAAAACAACACCAGATGTTCTTTATCAAAACAGCTTTCATAATGGCTAAATCAAGGTCTTGGGAGCTACTTAATGAGATAATTGTGGGTCTGTTTCCACTGCAGCAAGGCACTATTAATTTGTAACACTGAAGTGGACAGGTAGGGGTGGAGATGGGAATGTGGATAGTTGATGGGAGCTCTCCAGCTGTAGTCCATCACTCTCTCTGTGATCTGAAACAAAATAGCATCAGACACCAAATTTCTAAACAAAAACAGAGTAGCCCCAAGGAATCTGCCTGCCCTAAGGACTTTATTACTTCCCCGAATCACTTTAGTGCTCTGGCAATAATGATAAATAAAATGAAAGGCTGAAGGCCACATGCAATCCTAAGAGTTTGCATATGTGGTCTTCATAATTAGAAAAAAAGAAGAAGGGGGTGCAGAGGGAGGGAACGATACAGCCCAGTGCAACCCAAAAGGCATGGATTAAGCCCCTGCTAAGTGCATGATACCATTTTATGGACCATGCCTAGGATGGTCGGCGGCAGAGATTGCTGTGAAATGTACTCTTACAGGGAAAAGCCATATATTGGAATCTTAAAACCAGTTGAGCTTTGAATAAAAGTGCAGGGAGATTCAAAGATAAAGGGAGAGGCAGAGAGGCAGGCAAATAAACAGTGAGCTAAGAGGCGAGCATTTAAGTCCTACTATGCAGGGACAGGGTGGCAGGAGGAAGGGGTCTAGAATGAGAATCCAGAGGGGCATCAAGATGGCTCAATGGATAGAAAGTCAAAAGGACCTGGGTTGAAATCTGGCCTCACACGCTTCCTAGCTGTGTGACTCTGGGCAAGTCACTTTACCCCAATTAACACTCTTTTGCCTAAAAAAAATGATGCTTAGTATTGATTGTAAGAAAGGGTGTTATTAGTTTTTTTTAAGAGTATTTTTTTAATTTTTTAATTTTTAAAATTAAAAAAATAAGTAAGTTAAAGGATCCTTCCTAAAATGTTTAAAGATGAAACCAAAATTATTAACCAGGCGCAGAACTACAAATCTGGAGAAGGGGAAAGTAGAGGATAAGATGCATACAGATAAGTCACTGTTTTTGCCTTTTGCCTTCTTTACTTTTTCATTCATCCAAATCTGATTTTTAGGATGTTGTTTTCTTCTTTAAGGTTCATGCTTCCTTTTTTTTTTTTTTTTAGAGTTATTTTCCCATCTGGGGTTTTGTATTTCCTTTTTTTAGTGATCTGTTCCTTCAGTGAGTTTTTGCTCTAAGCTGTTGACTTTTTCAACTATTTTCTTTTCTAATTTTTCTACCAAGTTTCTTATGATTTGTTTTGTGATCCTCTTTTGGAGCTCTTCCAGGGGTTAATTTGGGGCCTGACATCCTTTGACAATTACCTTTGAGGGTTCACACATTTCCATTTTGGCATAGTTGTCCTTCTCTGAACTTGCATTTTGGTCTCTCTTTTTTGCCAAAATAGTTTTCCACGGTCAGGCCTTTTTTTTCTTTTGTTCATTTTGGGGGGGCTTTTTCATGATCTTACCGATGATATGTTGAAGTTCACCTCTACTTCTGGGGTGGAGGGATCTTGTCCCAGAGTTCCCCTGAATGCCACATTTGGTGGGTTTAGCTGGATTCCACTCCTCAATGGCCAGCTCCCCTTGGTGTTACAAGCAGTGGTTCCCTTCTGCTGAGGGTCCACCCCTGGGTGTGCTTGCCCCAGGTCACTCTGCAAGCTCTTCTATTTTACTTTTTCTAAATATAGGGAGATAATAATTGCATCTAAGAGGTCTGGAAAGGCTTTCAGGAGGCAGCACATGACTTGAGCCTTTCGGTAAGGTAAGAAAGAAGAATATTAAAAGAATGAGGAAGGAAGTAGCCCATTCAAAGGCATGGAAGAAGAAAATGGAATGTTAAATTTGGGGCTAACATGAAGACCAGAGTGTCTGGAATTTCAAGTGAGTAATGGGGAAGAGTACCCAATAAGTCTAGAAATTCAGACTGGAAAATGCAAAGAGCTTAAAATGCCAAGATGAAAAAGTTTGTATTCATTCTCCAAGCAATAGTGAGCCAATCCAGTTTTTTGAGCAGTAGAATGACGATCTGGTGCATAGAGATCTGGGCTTGCTGTCAGGAATGAGTTCAAATCTTGTCCCTGAATAAGTCTCTTAACCGCTATTTCATCATCTGTAAAATAAGAAAGTCGGGCTCTACAGCCTCTAAGGCTCCTGCCAGTTCTGAATCTATACTCCCAACATGATTTTGGCAACTACTTAGAGGCTCAGTGTAAAATTGCTGCCTTCAAAAGATTTTCAACAAAAAAAAATCCTCCATTTTAGTAACTCACTATTGCCTCTCAGATAAAATACAAACCTCTCAGCTTTAAACATTTAAAAAGCCATACACAGTCTGGCTCCACTATACTTTCATTTCAATTCATCAGACATTTATTGAATGCCTTCTAAAAAGGAAGATATTGTGCCAGGCATAGGGAATACCAAGGTAAAATAAAAACCAATCTTCTTCAAGGAGATTGCAGTCTACTGGGGAGGAGTGGAGAGAATACAACTGTCTTTACATGTCTGACGCATAGTAGACATTTAATAAGTAACATCATAATTGGTTTGTATTGAATTATTAAATTGTTAAAGCTAGAAATGCTGGCTATTTCCAAATCATTTATCAACATATCAAACAGTTGTTATTTGACCTTGAAGAACTTCTTTACAAAGATATATGCTAGTCTCCATTTTTAAAGCATTATTCATCTATTTAGAAGAGAGGTTTGTTTTTGCATGTCACGGACCCCCGTGGCAATGCAGTGAAGTCCATGGATCCCCTTTCAGAATAATGTTCTTAAATCCATAAAATAAGATACATAAAATTGCAATGAAAACCAATTATATTGAAGGAAAAATGTCATTTTTTCCAACTCAAGTTCATAGAAATCCCTGAAATCTATCCATAATCCTGTTGGGCGTCTTGGAACCTCAAATTAAGAATCTCTGTTCTAAAGGCATGTCAGTTCTGCTCAAATACATAATACACACTTTCTCCACACTGCTTGTTTAAAAACAAGTAAAAAAGGCCTACCAAGATCAGTTTCCATTGTCTCCCAGTCAGCTGTTTAATAGCATCTGCGTGAAAATGGAATTTCTTACAGAGAAAGGAAGAATCATTCCTCTGCATTTATGAAAGTTATTGAAAGATTTTTAAGATTTTTTTCAAGCAGGTTTCTTAGTATTTAACATTTGTCTCTTTCCTTAGGAAACTTGGGTGGGGGGGAAGTGGTAGGAGATGCTAATAATTACTTTTGTGAACTGCTTTAGAAAGATTCTTTGTTTTCATTTCTTAAGGCAGAGGGGGTGGATGGAGAAGGAGGTGATTCAGCTCCAGGGTGATCCTCAGCCTAGATTTTGAAAGTTTCCTTTTTGGAGTTGGAGTAGGAGGGGTGCGAGGAGGAATGGTGACAGATTCTCAGGAAATATTTAGGGGCGTCAGGGGGTGAGGAAGGAAGTTACAAGGTAGGAAAGTGAATCTGACAGCAGCCTGCAATGATTCTGAGCTTATACTCTAGTCGTTTAAGCTTTGCTTGCCAGTTCAAATCTTGACTTTGGAAAGGAGATGCTCAGGAGTCTCAAATACACCTCAGTTTCAGGGAGGAGAGGCAGGCAGATTAAAGAAATAATTTTCTGACCTTGAAGATGGCATTTGCAAATAAACACACTTGTTTGCAAAAACACATTAATGCTGGGCATTAATAAATATGTCTTCGTGGCACACAAATATTTATTTCTTTAGGACCTATAAATGTGTATGAGCTTCACAAATCTTAGCTCTTTACAATTCATATATTCATAGGTTTAGAGCTGGCTGAGACCTTAGAGACCTTCTAGTCCATCTTTTTCATTTTGCAACAAAAAAAAAAAGAAAGAAAAAAAAAACAAGATCTGGAGTGACTTGCACAAAGGTGACAGGGGTGGGATCTGAACACAGCTGTTTCCCTAATACTACGCTGCCCTTCTTATCACAAAATAAAATAAATACACAGTTTTCAAAAAGTTCTACAAGTAAAACTGAAGACAAACACAAACAATTAGAGGATTATCTACACTCTGGCTGCTATTATTGGCCTTCCTGGAATTCAGTTACAGATTTGTAGGGCAAGATGTTCTAGAATGACACAGTGAGGCAGAAAGGCAGCCATAGTTACACATATAAGGAATTAATATAAAAATTGTCACATTACTTCAGACCCATGTAGAAATTAGTCCCGTATTCCATGTCTGACAGTGGAACAAGGGCCATCTTACCAAAGTAGTAGGTTTTTTCTGTAGCCTTTGAAATGGAGATCCTTACTCCAACTCCCATTCAAACCAACAAATCCAGGGTCTGGAACAAGACTATATCTAGGGGTACCCCAATCGAGCAATTAGGACTTTTCTTTAATGCTCACAACTTATACCCTAACTCTAATGTGTTTTCCTTAATATCAGTGTCCAGTTATAGTTAATATCTCCCTTCTGTCAGTGGTTGACCTACCAATTAGTGCCCCCCAAGTCACTTAATTAATCTAAATTTGTTTTTACTAAGGAATATTTACTGAGAAAATCTAGCAGGAATATAAATTACAAATATATGTGCTGGAACCAGATGCACCCTTCCCCTTCCCACCTTGGTTCCTTTGGATAGTGAACTCTGACTTAAAGTGTTTGCTACAAAGCATTCACCTCCCCCAAGTGTAAAGTGTAACAAAAATAATAAATAAATACTTCCAAATATTCCAGTGACATATTTGACAAATAAATAAAGTGGCATTTTCAATAGATGGCAGCACAGTGGATAAAGCAGTGTGCCTAGTCAGAAGAACTCAAATCCAGCCTCAGACAACCTTGGGCAAGTCATTTGACCTTGTTTGCCTTTGTTTCCTCATTTGTAAAATGGAGAAGGAAATGGCAAACTGCTCCAACATCTTTGCCGAGAAAAGCCCAAATGGGTCCATGGAGAGTTGGATGCACCTGAACAACCACAAAGGACATACAACAAATAAGTTCCTTTTGTGAGATCCAGTATCTTGACCACCACAGGGTCTGGGTGTCATTATATGAGCCAGGCTTGCCTGGATGGAAATTCTGGCATGGGCTGGAGCTCCCAGAATTCTGATGACTCTCCTGATCTTTTGAAGCTCAGAAAGTCTAATCATTTCCACCTCCAATACTCCTTTCTCCAAGACAGGAAAATATAGGTGCCAGGTCAGAAGCAATAGCAGAACCATGTGGGTATGGCTTCCTGGAGAACTACGACCTGAAGACCTTCTCCACCAAGATGCCCACAGCAGCTCATCCTCTTTGCTGGACACCAGGAAAAGAAAAAGGGTCTAAATGCCCCCAAAGGAGGTTTTTTTGTATGCATTCCCAGTTCTAGCTCAGCAACCAAATTGACATCCAGTATCCAACTATCCCATTCCTTCAGCCCAGTGGTTAGTGGACCTCTGCATGCCCTTAGGGCTTCCCCTTACACACCATCACACACTTCCAGAAAAAGACTCACCAAGCCTCCACCCCGCTTTAGCAGCAGGCAGGGCATGCTGCTGCCTTCTCTAAAGACAAGGCTGCCCCTATGCCGTCATAGTCCTTGGCGGCATTTTCAGGGGCTAGCCCAAATTTCCCTTAGCCTTCTGTGAATTCAGTCATTCATTCCATGAATATTGACTGAGCACCTGCTCTAGGAAAGGCGCCATGTTGGGTTCTGCCAAAGATTCAGAGGAGTAAGACGTGAATCCATCCCCACAGCAGCTTATAATCTCGAAGGGGAGAAAGACAGTTAATATTAGCTCAGGTGCTCATCCCCTCTCGTAGTCTGTTGTCATAACCTCCTAATTGGTCTCGCAGCCTTAAGGATCACTCCACTCCAATCCAGCCTCTACACAGCTGCCAAAGAGATTTTCCCAAAGCATAGAAACGACTGTCATCCTCCTATTCAATGAACTCCAATGGTTCCTTCTTATCTCTATAAGAAAATACAGACTCCTTTTTAAAGTCCTTCATATGGCACTAACCTATCTTCCCAGATTTATTCTACATCACTCCTCTTCACAGGGCAGCTAAGCGGCTCAGCGGATAGAGCGCAGGGTTGGGAATCAGGAAGACTCATTTTCCAGGGGACAAATCTGACTTCAGACATCTACTAGCTGTGTGATCCTGGGCAAGTCACTTAACCCTATTTGCCTCCATTTCTTCAGCTGTAAAATGAGCTGGAGGAGGAAATGGTAAAACCACTCCAGTTTCTTTGCCAAGAAAACCCCAAATAGGGTCATAAAGAGTTGGATACAAGTGTAATAATTACAACAAAGCATCTACCCCGCCATGATTGTTGTAAGGCACAAATGAAATCACCTAAGTAAAACCTTTGGCAGATCTTAAAATACTACATAAATGCCAGCTATCGTTGTGGTTTTTGTGGAAACTCTCTCAGCTTACACAGGTCATTAAATAGCTTCTCTGAAATGTAGTCACAGAAAATTGTGGAGCCATTGCTCCTGTTCATGAATAAAGACCTGAGTGGACCCAGCAACAGAGAATTGTCTAGAGCATTGAAGATCGGTCTATATTAAAGGGCTCATATCCCAAGAGAGCAATATTTCTACAAATTTGTCTCTTTCATGTAATGGATCTATAACACTAAGCAATTCAGCAAATACCCTCACTTCAAAGCTCCAGACTACTCCACAATCTTCCTCATTGGTGACGGGGCAATCCCCTATTAGAGCAAATTCAGTTCTGTCTAAAAACTCTATGTTTGAGCCGTGGCAGGCTTGCATCTGTGTGGTGCCTGCCAGACTGAGGGAAATGGAGGCAGCACAGCTAATATGTTCCCTGTTGACATCTGTTGTCTTCCCGTCATAGTCATGGCTGTGTGGCTTCTCCAGAATAGCTTCATCCTCCCCCCTTTTGCAATATAAATTACTTTCTATATACTGGGTATAATATCTATAGCACCTACCTTACAATGTCTTCATGATGCTCAAATGGGATAATTTATATGCAGTATTTTGGAAACTTAATATACGTGCCAGTACTTAGTATTGCTGCCTGAAACTGGGGCAGTCTGGCAAAAACATTTTAAGCTTTCAGTATTATTATTTGAATGGTCTACAGCATATTGGGAAAATAGAGTCTAGGATCTACACAAGTCATACTAGCCAAATTGGGTGGCTGATTTTCCTAAATATTTTTTATTGAAATTGCAATATAAAGAGTATTTATTTGGGCACAATATAAATGCACTAATACACTTTGAATAAAGTTAAATGCTTAATTCCTGATTAATGTAAGAGAAAAAAAGAAAGAAAAATTCCCTTTAAAAGAAATAGAAAGGGGCAGCTGGGTAGCTCAGTGGAGTGAGAGTGAGGCCTAGAGACAGGAAGTCCTAGGTTCAAATCTGACCCCAGCCACTTCCCAGCTGTGTGACCCTGGGCAAGTCACTTGACCCCCATTGCCCACCCTTACCAATCTTCCACCTATGAGACAATACACCGAAGTACAAGGGTTTAAAAAAAAAAGAAATAGAAAGGATGAAAAATAAAAAACACTACGTGCCTTCTGGGCATCAGAAAACGATAGGACTCCCTTTTTTTTGTCCTGGTGCTTCAGATCTTTTTTAGAAGAAAAGCTGTCTTATGAAGTATTGATGCTTTGAGAAAGCAATAATGAGAGAGGTATCTTGGGCAATGGGCAATTGGGATTTGGAGTACAAGAGCAAAAAAAAGGATGAAAATCCTGGAATTCAACATTTGCTTCATAAAAGGGTTGTCAATTTTTACCACAACAGGTAGCCAGACTTCAAATGTGGGTGAAGTGATCTCCAGGTCATTTGTTTATCAGTTCAAAAAACTCATTGTCAGGAATGAAAGGCTCTCTGCAGCAATCAGATCCCAGCCTTCTAGCTGATTCTTTAGTGAGCAGAATGGGAATACAATGGACTCTTAACAAAAAGTAAATGGTTCCCACCTCCAAGCCTTAGGATACCTCCCATTTATCATGTTATAAGTTACCTCCTTTCTATAGCATAAAACTTTACTCAAAGTTGAGTTGATGATTGGATCATTCATTCCCTGCAAACATTTCATTCCCCTTCAGTGTGACATTGTACCAGGTATATAATCATAACAAGGAGAACCTTTTTTTTTTAATTTCCACTTTGCAAAGGTGAATTATGGAAATGGGAGCATATAAGATTAATATACTGCATTGCATCATTTACCACCAAATGATCATATCGTTTTCCCCACAACAAAAGAAGAATGAAACCTAATTAGGGAATAACTCAGACAGATTTTCCTACTCATCATAAAAAATGCTCTCTAATTTATTATGTAGCTATGATCTATATTAAACATGAAAGACTATGTAAATGCAAAGTAATATTACAAATTTAAACTTGGAAGTCAAGAAATGGTAAAGTTTATCTAGCTTTATTAACAGGGTCTGTACACTAGAGATTAGGCCCCAAATCTCTGTTTCCTCTGTAACATTTTATAATTGGAAATGTGCCTTCTGGAATCTTCCTGGCTCCCAATGTTATGAAAAATTATGGGGAAAAAAGATTACCAAGGGAGATGGTGAAATGGTATTCCTTGAAACTCATTAAAAATAAATATCATAAGTATTCTCATACTATATGTCCATGATGGTTTAGGTTAAGGACTGCCTGAGCCCAGACAGTCAGGGAACACTAAATTAACTTTACACAGTCCTTCTTAGCTTATGATTCTGATACTAGGTATTTTATGCTACTAATGACCTAACGATTATATTATTAATCATAAGCATATATGAAGGGGCAGCCAGCTGGTGATTTCTGGACAACAGGAAACAATAGTATTCTGCTTTGGTTTTTTTGACCTGAGCCTAAAGTCAGGAAAATCAGAGTTCAAATTTGACTTCAGACACTTATTAGCTGTCTGACCCCAGACATAACTGTTTGCCTCAGTTATTCATCCCTGAAATGATCTGGAGAACAAAATGGCAATCCACTCCAGGATCTTTGCCCAAAAATCCCCAACCAGGGCCATGAAGAGTCATCCATAAACTACAGTTCAATGACTGAACAATAGCAAAAATCACTAAGAACTAATATAACCCAGATTAACAAATTTCCCTTTACTCATGATTTCATCTTTTTAAACTTATATGTTATAGTATAATTGATAATAATATTATATTATATATTGTATGTGTATGTGAGAGAGAAATAGAGACATAGGGAAGAGAGAGAAATAAATGGCATCTGTAGCATTTTGTAATTGGAAATGTGCTATCATTTGGAATCTTCCTGGTTCCTGGATGACATAATGGATAGGGTCCTAGTCTTGGAATCAAGGAGGCCTGAATATAAATCTTGCCTCAGACATTCCCTTGCTGTATGACCCTAAGCAAGTCACTTAACCTCTACTAGCCCCAGTTTCCTGATCTCTAACATGGGGATAATAGTAGCTTCTACTTCAAAAGGTTTATTGTGAGAATCAAATAAGATAACATATAAAGTGTTATATAAAGTCTAACTATTTTATGAGGGGGGGGAGGGAGAGAGAGAGAGAGAGTCTTCTTCCTGAGTTCAAATATGATGTCAGACACTTCACTTACTAGCTGTGTGATCCGGGGCAAGTTGTTTGACCCTGTTTGCCTCAGTTTCTTCATCTGTAAAAATAAACTAGAGAAGGAAAAGGCAAACTACTCCAGTATCTTTGCCAAGAAAACCTAAAAGAAGATTATGTCAGATGTTATCGAAATGACTGAACGAGAGAGAGAGAGAGAGAGAGAGAGAGAGAGAGAGAGAGAGAGAGAGAGAGAGAGAGAGAGAAACATGGGAAATAGGAGGTTCCAACTTTCCCTTCACTGGGGTTCTTCAAGCAAAGACCAGATGGCCACTTGTCTGTTAAAGGCTGAATTCAGTGGCCACGAACTTAGAAGCATAATGGAAATTCCCTTCTAACCATGGGATCCTCTGATCCTTTAATCCTTTCTAAGATATTCTGCATGTAAGAAAAAAATAAAACAAATGTGAAATAACACTAGGCACCCTTTATTTCAAAGCATTGCCCCCAGATGATCTATTAATGTGTGGGTATACTTCATTTTAGACAGTAAACATTTCCTGAAAAGAAGCTAAGCATGCAAATTTAATTTTGGTCATTTGGTGAATCAAATCATTTTCTGATGATTTCAATTAGTTCAATTGAAAATAACCCAACTTCATTTTTACTGGCTCCAAACATTATAAATTTAAGTTCCAGAGGCCACAATATTTGTTTTACTAGTCTATAGATTTGTTTTTAAATTAAACCTCTTCAGAATTGTTTTTTAAAGAAATATAACTTTTGAAGGAAAAAAAACCCATGATAAGAATAATAGTCTATTGATTTATCTAGTTTATAAATATCAAATTTTCATTCATGTATTTTCTTAAAGCAAGTCAACATCTACAAATCTTTGTCTTTTATTTCTGTGCATTCCTTTCGTGCATCCCTACTGCACAGACCATTGGTACTTTGCATTTGTAAACTGGACTTCCAGCCATGATGGCTTCCTGAATAGGAGGCCAACTGCCCTGCTCCTGCAGATCCAGCAAAATCCTGAGGTTTGTACCAGACCAAATAGCAATCAAGAAATCCATTGAATGATCCAGGACAACTATGAGGGACCTATGAGAAAGAATGCTATCCACATTCAGAGGAAGAACTGTGGGAGTAGAAACACGGAAGAAAAACAACTGCCTGATCACATGGGAGGATGGGAATATAATTAGGGATATTGACTCAAAATGAGCACTCTAACTCAAATATCAATAATATGGAAATAGGTCTTGATCAATGACACATGTAAAACCCAGTGGAATTGTGTGTCAGTTATGGGAGGGGATGGGAGGAGGGGAGGGATAGAACATGAATCCTATAACCATGGGAAAATGGTCTAAATTAATTAATTAAATAAAAAGGTTTTTAATTAAAGAAAAAATAAATCCATTGAAAAACTATATTAAGTTACTTTTGCCAGCACCAAACCAAGCAAAGAGAGGATCAGAAGCCTACAAAGGAAGTGCCAGCACAGGGTAGTAGCCTCCCTGCACCACCCAGGGTGGACCATTATGCCTCCTAGCAGCCAAAAAGCCCCAAAGTGGAGACCTTGCAGCAAGACTGTTGAGGTACCATAGGGTCCAGATAGCCCCTGGCTCCAGTGGCTCAGAGATTCCTCCCATTGTCCTGAGGTTCCAGAGAAGGCCCTGAAGATCCAGTTTTCTGAACTTCAGATATCCAGGGGAGCCTAACACCAGAGATGGAAGTCAACACAAGAACCTAGATGGCTCAGGGTAAAACTAAGCAGGGCCCAGAACACCCTATGCAAAAAGCACAGTAAGAGGCAGAACCTAGCCTCTGTAAAAAAAAGCCAAAATTCAGGAAGAAAGGCTAGGCAGAAGAGCAAATTAAACAAGCAAAAAAAAAAAAAAAAAAAAAAACAGACACTAGCCAGTACAAATATCTGGATCCCCTAAAAGAAAAATCAAATAATTCCAAAACAACTACAAGCAGAGACTCAAATGGGGAAATGGATTTTCCACAAGGACTACTACATAAATACCCAGAAGAAATGAAGCAAGACAATTTGGTTTTGTACGATTATTCACTTACAAAATTGATCAATATGGAAATGTGCTTTGCATGATAATACATGTATAACCCAGATTAAATTGGCAAGCAATTGCCAGGGTGGAGGGAAAGAAGAGAGGGAGACAATTTGGATCATATAACTTCAGAAAACTGATGTGTAAATTTGTTATTACATGCAATTGGTAAAAACAATAATAATAATAAATGAAAGTAAAAAATGAAGCAAGACATTTTTTATGAAATAAAAGGTCTCAAGGAAAAGTTTGGGAAGGTAAATAAGTAGCTTAGAAGAGAAAGTGGTCAACCTTATCCAAGAAACCGTCCCCGAAAACTAGATTAGATCTCAGAGAAATCAATGATGGAAAGAAATATTAGATTTGTAAACCGACCTTTGACCGTTTGTGTTAGAGTAGTTCTTTGTGGCCATTAATTCACTGAACAATCTGATTCGACAAACATTAAACTAACACCTACTATTGCTCTTTGTCTTTCTCAATCCCTGCCCCAACATGCTACTAAAATCCAGTTTCTGCCCTCCCAGAGCTTATCATAGAGTTGGCTAGATAAAAGAGATCAGAAGTAGCCTCTGTTAACTCTGTGACCTGACGTTGGTGTGGGGAATGGAGTGTGAATAGAGAGCTAAAATGGTGATTGAATAAGTCTGAAGACTTTGCTTGCCTCAGAGATCTTCTGTATTGAGTTCTTGTGTGCCTGTATGTTGGGAGAGAGCAGAAGAAGTGATTCAAAATGAGGCACTCAGAAAATGTGGAGCTTGGAAAAAGTGAGCAAAGGATGACTTAGCTCATGAGGCATGCTCAACTATAAGGGATGGATCTGTGACAACAGGGACAGAAATAACTAATGAAAAAGAAAACGAATTCATGGGAGACACAGGAAGCACTAAAGAAGTCGCTGGCATCATGGAACCATCCACAGGCACAATCTCCTTGCAAATGCATACCAAGTACAAGATGGGAGAAGCCTGGTTAGAAAGCAGTTGTTTTAAAAAATAATTCATGGATTAAAACCTTAATGAATTAGGAGGGTGATGTAGTAGCCAAAAAATAATTAAAAAGTTAATCTAATCATAACCTTGACCTGCATAAAGAGATTCACAGCTTCTAAGACTATGGATGTACATATGGATTATTTATTTTGTGGCAAGTCATGGCACATATGTTATAGTGAAGCTATTGAAGCTATCTCTGGTGGATAATAATGATTTGATTCTTCAGTTATTAAATATTTATCTATTAATATTTATTTGTTTGTTAGCAGGTACCTCCCTCCCTCTCCCTGCCCCAAATTTGAGAAGTCATCATTTGATTAAAATATATATGTATATATATAAAACCATGTCTTATATGTTTCTTTTGATCAGGTCTTTCTCTGGAGGTGAACCTTCACAGTTAATCTTCAAACAATATTTCTGTTGCCATATATAATGTTTGGTTCTGCTTGTTTTGCTCTTCATAATTTCATGTAGGTTTTTCCATTTTTTTTTAAATTAACCTGTTCGTTATTTCTTACCGTATGGTAGTATTCCATCACAATCATATACCACAGCTTAGCCATTCCCCATGATTTCCAGTTCTTTGCCACCACAGAGAGCTGCTATAAATATTTTAAAACATCAAAATTCTTTTCCTTTTTTCCCTCATAGGTGGACAGTTCAAGTCTTACTACTACCATTTTATAGATAATGAAACTAAGAGGCAAAGTGGTAAAAAGCTAATGGTGAACATTGGAGGCAGGATTCAAACCCAGGTTTTCTGCCCCCTACTCTAGTGAGTGTTCTTTACACTAAACCAGAGTAATGTACAAGGGAGACACAATTTTTAAATAAGGAGAAGTGGTGAATACAATTTTCAGATCTTGCCTAAAGTACACAATCCTCCGACAGGGCTATTTCAAGGGCTTATTGTTCATGCTTAGTATGGCTTTCAGGTGATATGATAGAAGTAGCACAGGCCAGAGGTTACATCTGAGTCAGCCTCCCCTCAAAACCTAGTCAAGACCATTACTCTGCAGAACGGGACAGTTTCTAAAAACAAACTGGAATCGTTTAATTCAGTTTTGATCTTTCATAAAAGTAGTGGGATGTGGCAATAATGCTTCAGAGAGTTGTCCTGAAGAATAAATGGGAGAACTTATCTAAAACCAATTATATGTTTATAAATATAAATATATATACTACCTGTACATTAACCAATTGTCCTAAAAGTCTTATGGCAGTTTTAAGTTATCGTGAAAGCTTTAAAATACAGTTATATCTGAGGTCCTTACTAAGAACAGATCTCAAGTGCCTTTTAAATAAGTGAGGCAGGAAATGCAGTAAGGTGTACTAGGTAGAGATCTGACTTCAAAGTCAGAAAGATTTGCACTCAAATCCCACTTCTGACATACACAGAAGGCAAGTCATTTCATATTCCAGTGTTCTAGGCAACCCTCTAAGACAGTGATTCCCAAAGTGGGTGCTACTGCCCCTGGTGGGTGCTACAGGTTCCAGGGAGGCGGTGATGGCCACAGGTGCATTTATCTTTCCTATTAATTGCTATTAAAATTTTTTAAAAATTAATTTCCAGGGGGCTAAGTAATATTTTTTTCTGGAAAGGGGGCGGTAGGCCAAAAAGTTTGGGAACCACTGCTAAGAGGATGGTCTCAGACGAAGTGTTCATTGGCACTGGTGTTTCTTTCCCAGGGTGCTCCTTAAACCAGTGTAATCATTGGTCTACTCCCAAAGTAAGCTACATAAGGATGTACTCAGAGATTGGTAGAATTCCTTTGAAGTCATGGGCATATTTCACAATTCAACAATCATTCTAAGCTGAAGGCAAATCTTGGCTTGAAAATAAGATTTAATTTTTAAAAATCAGTTTGTATTTATGACCTTCCTCCTCTTATTAGGTGGGAGGGACAAGATGGCATCATTCTTTCATGGCAACAATATTTGCCCAGTAAGCCTGATGGTGGAAAAGAAAGACTTGATATTTCTCTCCCTCCTATCCCCAAATCCAAGGAATGTTAGGCATCAAGCTATAGGATAGATTAACAAATTGCCAACAGCTACTTCTGGGAGCGGGAGCTAAATCTTCATCAGCCCAAACAGCTCTTAAAGCTTATTAAATTGCAAAATTATTTGTGACCAATTGAGAAGTGAGAAAACCCCATTACATCCATGAAATCACAGGTCCAATCAAAAGATACATATGTTTATTCAGCACCTTAAAGTTTGCAAAATGCTTTCCTCAAGACAAGTATCTGTGATGAAGGCAATGAAAGTATGATTATTATTCCCACCTTACAGATGAAAAAATTGAGACCTGGAGCATTGAAGGGACTTGCCCAATTGATGTGTGTTAGATCCACAACCTGAATCTTAGTCTCTGGACCCCAGATTCAGTGTACTTTCCATGACTAGACCATGCTGCTTTGATTAGATTTGAGATGGCTTACTTACTTGAGTGGCTTGAGTGATTCCATATTTTGGGTGCTAACATATACTTTTTTGAAAATGATGTAAACAATTTGGCATTTTGAAATGTATTGCTGTGATATTTTTTAATTTTTTTTTTTTTTGCTGTGATACTTTTTCTAAAAGCAGAAAAAACAAATTAGGAGTGATTTGTCTTGAAAAGTTTATAAAAACGCCTGCAGCTCGACACAGAAAACCAAACTGGATCAGGAGCCAACAGAGAAGAAAGCCAGCTGTGGATCCTGAAGGACGATTTGGGTGGTTCCAGTTCTCCTCTGTCCAATTTCCATTGAAAGTACAGCCAAAAGCTATGGTGCAATCCAGTATCCTTCTTGGCCTCTCAGAAATATAGATCTACTTAACAGTTTAGTCGTTCACGAGTTTCAAGATTTAAAAGGGGTGGGAGGACTAAAAACGGGAAGAAGGGTGAAGGGAGAAATAAGTGTTTTAAGGAGAGCCAGCTTCTCTTCCACCATTGATATCTGAGCCAACTTCACTCGAAATCTTGGTCAAGTTCATCGCTCTGCAAAACTTGACAGTTTCTGAAAACAAACTGGAATCATTTAGTTCAGTTGCAAAAGGAAACTATAAACAGCCATCCATAAAAGGGGGAAAGGGGATAGTGGCAATCATACTTCATAGGATCGTCCTGAAGAATAAATGAGACAACTTGTCTAAAACTTACCTAAGACGGACACTCACTCTCTCTCTCTCTCTCTCTCTCTCTCTCTTTCTCTCTCTCTCTCT
>NC_058135.1:161033721-161059484 GCF_016433145.1 Gracilinanus agilis
GTGACTTGCCCAGGGTCACACAGCTGGGAAGTGGCTGAGGCCGGGTTTGAACCTAGGACCTCCTGTCTCTAGGCCTGACTCTCACTCCACTGAGCTACCCAGCTGCCCCCGATTTCCCAAACTTTTTAAAGACACCTATTCTAGATATAAATCCCTATGCTAGATGTTTGAGGAAATTAAATTTTTTTTTGTTCATGTGAGATCCCAGGCTTGTTGGAGCTCTCAGCTCCCCATCCTTAGCAAAAAAAAAAAAGAACAAAGTTAGTTTGGAAAAGGTGTGCCTTCAGACATTCAGAGAGAGAAAGAAGGGAACAGGGGTACGGTAAAATAAAGGACTTATTTTGAAAAAAAATAAGAATAAGAATAAATTTTATTGACATCTTTCCTGACAGTTTTTCCACCTCCTACATTTCTCTGGATGACTCATCTTCCAGAAAATCATTCCTTATAACAAGAAAGGGGAGGGGAAAACAATTGGCAAAATTAATCAACACAATGAAAAAATGTGACATTACATGCAGAGTTTGGTACCCATAGATCCCATCTCGGTAAAGAAGTAGGAGAGGAAGCCTTTTCCTGTGTCTCCTTTGAGGCCAATGTTGGTCATTGTCATTTTGCGCCATACAATTTGAATTGTTTTGTGGCTTCTCTTTCCGTTTGTACTGTAGTCAATATGGTGTGGGTTGTTCTCCTGTCTCTGCTAATTTCACATTTTTACCTATTTGGCTAATGCTCCTCCATAGTCATCATATTTATTGCTCTTACAATAGAGAAATTTTTCGTGACATTCATGTACCCCATCTCATTGGTTATTCTCCAGTCCTTGGACCATTGTTACCAATTCCTTGCTGCTTCCTCATTTGTCCAAATGTTCTTTCTTTTTTGTATGAGAAAACAGTTGTAGAAACATCTAATATTACAAATAAATATATAGTAAGATGTTTTATTATTTATTATATTTATTATTTATAAAATAAATAAATACATACTATATTTATATTATATATCATATATTATATAAAACATTATATATACTATATACATAAAATACAATAAAAATATTGTATATATTTATTCTTTATTAAGAAACTAGTCTCCAATAAATCTTTTCACCAATTTGTTTCATGATCCTCTAACTTATGGGCTGCGATTTGTAATCATCTTTCATTTCCTTCAGACATGAGAATTTGAACCTCATTTATTCACTCGTCACTTGTAGTCTTTTTTGCCCTCCTGCTATAAACTGTGTTCTAAGCCTGAAAGGCATTTAGTTGGGGGGGTGCATTTTTTTTCCATGTTTTTGCTTCACCGAAGTTTGGTATTTACCTTGCCAAAACTTATTAAAGCTACAACTTAACATATTACTTGGCAACTAGGAGCCTGAGAATTTTCTAGCTCATTAGTTGGAAGACCTCCCCAAACCTACAATAATAGCATTCCTTTGTGGATGGCAAAGAAAATTTAGTCATTTCTGCAGTTTTAAGGCCTTACTTTAGAATGAGATTGTGTTTTCCCCATGAAAAAAATGGCAGAGGAAAAGTAGAATCCATGAAAGTTAGTATGGAAAAGATATTAGAAGTTATGTGGGACAGCCCCCTTATTTTTAGGGATGAGGAAACTGAGTCCCTGAGAATTAAAGTAATTTACCCAAGATTGTTTTATATAATTTACATAATTATATGATTGATATAATTATTGGGAGAGTTCTTTCCACTGTCCCATGTCAGGAGAGACTACAAAAGTTATAGTAGGTATACAGAAGAAAATACACTTTCCTTCATTTCTCTCTGGTTTTTCATCAGAAATAGTTAGATGGGGATGTATATATGCACATGCACACATGCACAGTGTGCTCAACTTGGAATCAGGAAGACCAGAAGTTGAATTCTACCCCCAATTACTTACAAGTTGTGTGACTCTGGGCAAATCACTTAAATTTTAGCCTTAATCTCTCAGCTGTAAAGAAAGAGAGGGTTGAACTCAGTGGCCTCTATAATCCCTTCTAGGACTAAATCCATCATCCGATGAACCTTTTGGAGACTAGAAGAATGTGTCTCATTTTTTGTTGGGTAAAAGCTTAGTTTGGTATCATTAAATCACAAATTATTTAGAAATTATTCTCATCAGGATGAACTTTTCAATATTTATTTCTCTATAAATAAATGACTTCAAATTAGGGGTGGGCTCCCAATTTTCAGCTGTGAAACCATAAGATATTCAGAGCCCCAAAACTTTTAGAGGTATGTTGATTTAAGAAAGTTTTTAAGGAATTAGTGCGTATTAGGTTCCCTGGGGGGTTTTCCATATCCAACACTATTTTTTGTTGAATTGCAACATTTAGTACATGCAAAATATTTCTCTTGCCCTCAGGATTTATTGTTGTTCAGTCTTTTTTCAGACATGTCCAATTCTTCATGACCCTATTTGGAGTTTTCTTGGTAGAGATACTGGAGTAGTTTGCCATTTCCTTCTCCAGCTCTTTTTACAGATGAGGAAACTGAGGCACGCAAGGTTAAGTGACTTGCCCAGATTTACACAAATGAGTCTTCCTGACTCCAGGACTGGCTCTATATCCACTTTGACATTTCTCTGCCCTTGTCAGGGTTTGCTGTATTCAAGGCAAATCATAAAATAGAGTTTTCACACTGGTTCTGCCAAATACATTCCTGAAGCAAATTGTACCTGGGTGGTATTTTTTTTAATCTCTCTATGTCCCACCCTTCCTCTAAATTCTAATAAGAAAATATTTTCAGGAGAAATTTTAAAAAACAGAAGTCAATTCTAGAGGGGAAAAAAAAAGAAGCTAAATCCATAAAGATAAAAAAAATACTGGATAAAATAGAGGTACCTGGTAGCCCAATAGATAGAAATCAGATATATACAGACAGGAGGTCCTGGGTTCAAATGTGCCCTCAGACACTTCCTAGCTATGTGACCCTGGGCAGGTTGCTTAACCCCAATTGCCTAGCCCATACCACTCTTCTTCCTTGGAACCAAAACTTAGTATTGATTCTAAGAAGATGAGAGTTTTAAAAAATTAAAATAAAATGCTTTATTGATGCTTTTTAAAAACATCTCTCAATTATCAGCAATTCACTCCCCACCAGAATTCTTCATTATCTCAAAAAAAAAAGTGCAGGCAAGTATAATAAACCAATACACTGGCAACATTTAATAATGCATGCTGAATTCTATACTTATTATGTATGGCCTCTGTGCCAGGGGAAGGTACTTTACTATTCCTCTGCAAGTCTGTGATCTTTGCATTCATCAGAGTTCTGATGTGTTTCACGGATAACTTCCTTTTATGTTATGTGGTGTGTGTAAGTTGTTCTCCTGGTTCTCCTTACCCCATAGGCACATAACTTAGAAGTATCCCGAGACTCTCTGAATTGCTCAGACCTTTGATTCTTATATCAGCAGTATTTCAGGATATGCTGTTATATCCCTATGCCACTATGTGTTGATATACCCCAGTTGATGGGTACCCAACCTGAGGTTTCATGGCTCCCAATCAGAGGGTGGTGATGCGATGAATAGGATCCGACAAGATGATGAGATTCCCTCAAAAATGAGCTCCCTTCAGCATGGTGGAGTAGGCAGTCAAAAATGTCCCAAAGTAGTACAGCTGGGTGAGAAATCAAAAAATTATCTCCTTTCTGTATATGCCCAGTAGTAGTCACAGTGAAAAAGCCAATGTGGACCTCTGTGTACACTGACACCCAACCAGCACCAACATGGCGCCCCTTCTGCCTAAGATGGAGCCAAAGGGCGTGTATTTTGGGAGGGACTTTTCTAGTTTAATGCCACATTATTTTTCAGAACACTCATTCTCCCAACAGTCCCTCAGTATGGCTGTGTCTTCCTCCAACTCCTCCAACATGTACCATTTTTTGTCATACATCACTCTGCTAGTGAAATTTTACCATCATGGAGCTTGCAAAGACAAGCTTTGTTGCAAAAGATTGGGCTATTTATTCAGTCCTTGAAGCTGTGGACAACCATCAGTGGGTTCTTTGGACTTCTCAGCTCCTATTCTACTTGGTGAATCTTTGATATGTAAAAACTCTCAAGTAGGTGGCTCAATGGATAAAGAACCAGTTCTAGAGACTGGAGGTCAGGGATTCAAATCTGGCCTCAGACACTTCCTAGCTGTGTGATCTTGGGCAAATCATTTAATCTCAATGGTTTAACCCTTACCACTCTTCCACCTTGGAATCAGTACTTAGTATTGATTCCAAGACAGACCAATACTTCATATTGATTCCAGGACAGAAGGTAAAGGTTAAAAAAAAAATTCTATGGAAGGAGGAGGGGAGAAAGAGCCCTCTGACCAAATATAATCAATTTTCTTTGAGCCTTTCCACAGTACAATTCAAGGCTTTCTATAAATTCTCAGTGATCCCTACCAACGCTTTTATTTCTCTTTCCTTTATGTCGGCTCCTAGTTCCAAAATAAAATTGTCAAACAAACCCTGTACTGTAGAATAATAGGCTTTCCTGAGTTTGGAGGAAATTGGGTAAGATGCTGTAAGTAGCCTTAAGAGCAAAGAAGAGAGACTTGGATTAATGGCACCCAACTGTGGAACTTTAGATTTGGATGTTATTATGGGGCCAAGATCAAGTCAACAAGCATTTATAGTCTACTTTGTGCCAGGCACTGTGCTAAGTGCTGGGGACAAAGAAGGGCTAAAAACATGATCTTTCCTCTCCATTAACTGGTTCACAGTATGATGGGAAGACAGCTCACAAAGAATTTTGTACAAACAAGATATATCCAAATTAAATTGAAGATGATCATTTGAGGAAATGTATCTGCATTAAGGATCATTGGGAAAGACTTCTTGTACAAGGTAAAATTTCAGCTTTAGATTTAGAAGGAACTCCAAGAGTTAGAAATGAGGAAGAGGAGAATTCCAGGCCTGCCCAAAGTCAAGAGATGGAGAATCTTATGTGAGAAATAGCAAAAAAAGGTAGTATCAGAGAACTATAAAGTTTATAAAAATGAATGAGGTTTGAGGAACCCTGGAAAAGTGGGAACACACATCACAACTCCAGCCAGAACTGTTTCAAGCAAGAGTAGGTTTAATAAATGTTTTTTTTTACTTTCCTTCACATTTTTCCATTAATTCCCTCAATATTCTTGACCTTTTATTCTTCCAGATTAATTTTATTTTTTTCTGGTTCCATAAATTTTTTGGTAGTTTGACTGGTATAGCATGAATAGGTAAATTGAATTGAATGAAATTGAATCCTAGTCCATCTAGCTGCCTTGAGAATCTGATCCATTATTCAGAAGTTCCTCAGTAAATTAAGAGACTTCTAGATCTATGGTATCAAACTCACATAGAAATGAGGGCCACTAAATCATGCCTGCAGCCTGCTTATTGACTTAGAAAAGTACTTATTAACATTATCTGTGTTCTATTATACTGTTATTTATTTTGTTAAATATGTTCCAGTTACATTTTAGTCTAGCTCTTGCACACAATTTAACACTTCTGTATTTTACCCATCCCCGTAAAGTCTGCTACAGTTTACTAAAGATGGAGGTTAAAATGGTGAGAATAAGATGGTCTGGACCAGAATAAATCCTTGAAAGCAAGTGGAAACAAGTGAAAAAGCCAACATGGACTTCCGTGTACAATGACACCCAACCAGCACCAATATGGCACCCCTTCTGCCTATATAGTCTGTGCCACAGCACACCATGACAGCTCTGGAATCCACATCTAATGGACTTTCAGGATGGTGATATTGGGACAAGCTCTGTGAAAAAAAGCTCCTATTCTCATCGGCCAGGGCACAGCTGATGGGTATTGGAGTGAGTTTGTGCAGGAATAGTCTGGGAACATCTGGCTTAAATGTTTCCCTGGTGAGGTGGGATATGCCTTTTATCAACAGAGCTGGAAAAAAAATTCGCCTTTGTCATAAATGAGCTAGACCTGAAGAGGATAGGATTTCCCACTTTATGCCAGTCCTGGACAGTCCTGTGCCAGTCCAACTGGACAGTCCTGTGATAATTTGATGATTGTTTCCCACAGTTGGGGAAATGGCAGGAAGCTTGCCCCAGACCATCCGAGCCAAGATCCCAGAAGTTGTTGGGAGGAGAACCTTCCTTGTACGATCAAGGCAATGTTTCCTACTCAAACCGTAAAATCTGGCCTAAAATAGGAACTGTGGCAAGAACAGTCACCATCATCCCCTATAGGAATGAGGGGTACTTTTTTCCAAGGAGCACTAGTTCCTTTACTACCCAGGAGATGCCTCTTCAGCATCCTCAGCAGACTCATAGACAAAGAAATGGGAGATAATAAACTATTTGTGAGTCCATTAAAAATATCCAATGGGGCAACAGTTAAAAATGCAGTGAAGAGGCAGATTTCACCTAAGATTCTAAGATTGGGGGGCTGTGTTAGGATCCATCCAAGGTAGCAGAATAAAAACTTTTTTTTATTTTTTTTTAAAAAAAGGGATAATCGACCCCTAATGTTTAACAGCATGTCAATGAATGATATAAATAAAGCATCCATTGTCTGTGGAGCATTCCCCCCTCACCCCATTCAAGTAGATGCCAGCATGGATTTTTTGGCATTTCAGGAGAGATAACAGAGAACTTCTTTTAAACTTTTAGTCTTTACATTCTTTCTTTCATAATAAACATTAGACCAGTAAAAGCCTGAGGTGAAAGAATGTGAGCCTTCTTTCACAAAAACCTTTGTTTTAGATGTCTGCTCCATTTAAATTCTAAGCTAATGCAGAGGAATTGGGGCTTGAACCTTTCCTTCCGCCTAACTAATCTTTTTATAAGTGCTTCTCTCTCTTTCTTTCCCAAAGGGGATTTATTCTTAAATAGCTTTTTTTTTTAGTAGGACAGTTTGGCTATTGTTTTGTTTTTGGTTTTTTTTTAGTTTGTTAGTATTTTTTGGTATTTTAATATTTTTAAAGGGTATTTATTTTCCCAATTACATGTAATAACAATTTGCACCCTACGTTTTCTGAAATTATAAGATCCAAATTGTTTCCCTCTCTCTTCTCTCCCCTCTCCCGGAGATGGCAAGCAATTTGATCAGTTTTATAAGTGTATAATTATGCAAAATGTACTTCCATATTGGTCATTGTTGTAAGAGAATATATACTCATATAAATACAAAACCCCCAAACAAAAACACAAATAAAATTAATATCTTGCTACTGGTAACATATAGAAATGCTGGTGATTTATGTGAGCTTATTTTTTTGCTAAGGTTTTTAATTATTTCAACAAGTTTTTAATCGATTCTCTTAAGTATACCTTCATATCATCTACAAAGAGTGATAGTCTAGTTTCTTAATTACCTACTTTAACTCCTTCCATTTCTTTTTCTTCTCTTATTGCTCAAGCTAGTATTTCTAGTACAATATTAAATAATAGTGGTGATAATAGGCATCCTTGCTTCACCTCTGATCTTATTGGGAAGGCTTCTAACTTATCCACATTGCAAATGATCCTTGCTGATGATTTTAGACAGATACGACTTATTATTTTTAGGAAAGGCCCATTAATTCCCATGCTTTCTAGTGTTTTTAATAGGAATGGGTGTATTTTGTCAAAGGCTTTTTCTGCATCTACTGAAATAATCATATGATTTAAATTAAATTAAACTTTTAAAAATTAAATCTAACTTTTCTGAAATTTCATTTACTTCCTTCACTTCTTTCTTGGTTATTTTTTGGTTTGATTAATCCAGATCTAAGAGGGGAAAGATAAGGTCCCCCACTAGTATAGTTGTACTATCTATTGCCTCTTGAAACTCTTGATTTCTTCTTTTAAAATTTGGAGGCTATATCATTTGGTGTATGTATATTTTTTTTATCCTGGGACTCCATTCTAGGAGCATAGGGCCACAACCAGTAGGCAATGGGACACACAGTCACTCAGGGTCACCCAGCTGGGAAGTGTCTGAGCCCGGACTTGAACCTAGGACCTTTCGTCTCTAGGCCTGGCTCTCAATCCACTGAGCTAGCCCAGCTGCCCCTACTTTAGGTTGCAGTTTCTTTAGCAGATGTAGTTTTTACAGGGTGGGGTTGCTAGCCCCACGCCCAACCCTCCTCCTTTTTTCATCCGGGCTAGGGACCATCCTTGGCCCAGGAGTGGTAAGGGTGGGCAGTAGGGGTCAAGTGACTTGCCCAAGGTCACACAGCTGGAAGTGTCCGAGGCCGGACTTGAACCTAGGACCTCCAGTCTCTAGGCCTGGCTCTCAATCCATTGAGCCACTCAGCTGCCCCGTATGTATATTTAGTATTGATATAATTTCATTGTCTATGCTACCTATTATCAAGATGTAATTTCCTTCCTTATCTCTTTTAATTAGGTCTATTTTTGCTTTAGCTTTGTCTAAGAACATGATTGCTATTACAGTATTTTTTTTTACTTCAGCTGAAGTATAATAGATTCTGCTCTAGATCCTTACCTTTACCTTGTGTGTGTCTCTCTGGCTCAAATGTGTTTCTTATAAACAATATATTCTGGTTTTTAATCCATTCTGCTATCTGCTTCTGTTTTATTGGTGAATTCATTCCATTCATAGTTATGATTATCAAATATGTATTCCCTTCCATCTTATTTTCCCCTTTTGATACTGCTTTTATACTTCCTTTTCTCTCTCCTTTCACCCTGTCCCTCCTCACAAGTATTTTGATTTTAATCAATCCCCCAAGTACCCCCCCCATTCTCCTCCTACTTCTGAATAGGATACAAGAGGATCCTATACCTGAATGGTATGATTGTTATTTCCCATCTGAGCCAGTTCTCATAAGATAAAAAAAAAATCTTATAGTTTAAGCATTGCCTATCACCACTCCCATCCTCTCCTCCACTGTAATATTTGTTTCACACCTCTTTAGGGTGAAATAATTTTCCCTGTTCTACCTCCCACTTCCCTCTTCTCTCAATGCAAACCTTTTTCATCCCTTAATTTTTTTTTGCTTATCATGCCATCCTAATCAACTTACTCCCACACTCTACCTATATGTACTCCTTCTAACTGTTTTAATAATGATAAAATTTTTAAGAGTTACAAATATCATTTTTCCATTTAGGAATATAAACAGTTTGACTTTATTGAGTGCCTTATAGTCTCACTTTCTTCTTTACCTTTTTATGCCTCTCTTGAGTCTTGTATTTTTACATCAGATTTTTGTTTAGATCTGGGCTTTTTATTAGGAATACTTGGAGATCTTCTATTTTATTAAATGACCATTTTTTATCCTGAAAGAATATAATCAGTTTTGCTGAGTAGGTGATTCTTGGTTGTAAACCTAATTCTTTTGCCTTCCAGAATCTCAGATTCCAAACCTCCCAATCCTTTAATGTAGAAGCTGCTACGTCCTATAATCCTGACTGTTGGCTCCATGATATTTGCATTGTTTCCTTTCTGGCCATTTGTACTATTTTCTCTTTGACCTAGGAGCTCTTGAATTTGGTTATGATATTCCTGGGAGTTGTCATTTGGAGATTTATTTCAGGAGGTGATCAGTGAATTATTTCAATTTCTCTTTTATTGTTCAAGAATATCAGGGCAGTTTTCTCTGATAATTTCTTGTAATATGTTGTCTAGGCTTTTTTATCACTGTTTTCAGGTAGTCCAATAATTATTAAATTTTCTCTCCTGGATCTGTTTTCCAGTGAGATATTTCCCATTTTCTTCTATTTTTTTCATTCTTTTGGTTTTCAGAGAGGCAGAGGAACTAGAGACCAAATTGCCAACTTTCATTAGATTATGGAAAATAGAAGAGAGTTCCAGAAACACTTCTGTTCCTGCTTCATTGACTACACTAAATGTGGATGACAACAAAATATGGCAAGTCCTCAAAGAGGTGGGACTGTATTGTGTCATGAGGTAGCCATATGCAGACCAAGAATAATTGATTAGTTTGATTAGGAAAGAAGTAAGACAAGACTGTATATTGTCATCTTACTTGTTTAACATATATACCGAGCATATTATCTGAAATGCCAGACTGGATGAATCAAAAACCAGAATTAAGGTTTCTAGGGAAAATATCAGTAATCTCAGATATGCAGTAAATATTACTTTGATGGCAGAAAGTAAAGAAAAATTAAGAAACCTCTTAATGAGGGTGAAAGAAGAGAATGTCGAAGCCATCTTAAAACTTAAAAACTAAGATAATGGCAACTGGTCTCATCACTTATGGCAAAAGGAGGGAGGAAAAATGGAGGCAATGTCAGATTTTGTATTTTTGGGCTTAAAAATCACTGCAGAATGTGACAGCAGCCATGAAACTAAAAGACACACTCCTTGCAAAGAAAACTATGACAAATCTGGTCAGCATACTAAAAAGCAGAGACATCTGCCAACAAAGGCCAATATAGTCAACACTATGATTGTTCCAGAAGTAATATAAGGCTGTGTGTGCTGGACTAAGTCAACTTGGATTAAATCAATACTTTTGAATGTAGTGCTGGAAAAGCCTTCTGACAGCCCCTTGGATACCAAAGAAATCAGATCAGTCAATATTTAAAGAAATTAGTTCAAACTACTCACTGGAAGATCAAATACTGAAGCCAAAACTCAAATTCTTTGTCCACATAATGAGAATACAGGAGTCAATAGAAAAGACCTTGATGATGAGAAGGATTGAAGGCAAAAGGAGAATGAGATGGAGAAATAATGTCATGGAAACAATGAATATAAACTTGGACTTTGCAAGATAGTGGAGGATAGAAGGATCTGGCATACTATCATCCATGGGGTGATGAAGAGTTGGAGGAGAATGAATAACTTAACAACAAGCCTAGAGAAAAATAATAGGGCTGTTTGAACGTTAAGGGTCTGTCTCAAATCTCTTCCTGATATCTGGTTTCAGACATTTCAAGAGAGCAGAAGACCAGGGCAAATGTTGCCTCTTATTCCTCTTTGAATGAGCTGGTGTAGTGGTACTGTCCATGGTGACACTCTAAGGTAGGGTTGTTTCTAGGAATGTCACAGCCCCTAGTTACTTCAGTTACTCTTCCTTTCCCTGTCCCACCATGACTGATAATAATAGCCAGCTTCCCCTCCCAAGCAGTGGCAGCTATCCAGTGACACACAGAGATACCTCGTTGGCCCAACCCATCTCTTGGTCATTGTCTCCCTAGGAAAGGGAAATGAGCCCTGCATGAGAGTTTCCATTAGGGAAAATAAATGCTTGTTGACTGACTACTTCCTCAAGTTTTCTGGGCTGTAATAACTCATGAAATGATCAGATATGACACATAACCTGTGAAGTCCAGCCCTCCCTAATTTCTAATAGGTGTTCATGCCAGTATATATGTATATATATATATATATATATATATGCTACTGACCGCCAGAACCTTTTGACCTTTTTTTAAGTCCCCCCTTTTTCCACCTAGAATTGTTCTATCTTACAAGGTTCCCCTATTTTTATCTCAAGAAAACCCCACCTGTGCCTCATTGCCTTTCTCACAGCATGTTAAGCTCACTTTTCTTCCCTTCTCAGTGTCAGTTCTTTCATCTTCTGCCTTCTTCTTTCCAGGGTTGGCAAGTTAACTGGGAAAGATGTTGGATCCCCTCCTTAACAATCAGACAACCAATTATTATTAAGTGCCTCCTTGTTTACTGAGTGCTGTGCCAGGCAATGCACAAATTGAGAACTCAAAAATACAAGTGAAATGATACCTGCCCTCAAGAAGCTTACATTTTAAATTTTATTTCTGTGTTGTTCATTTTTGTGAGTAATCTTATAAAACACAAAACTCCAAAACATTAATCCAAATAAACAAGTGAAAAATCATATGCTTTCATCTGCATTCTGACTCCAACAGTTCTTTCTCTGGAGGCAGAGAGCATTCTCTGTCAGAACTGTCCTGGAAAATTGTACTGCCAATAATATAATAGGTACAAACATAGAAAGGAACCAGAAAAGGTCCCATGCTCCGAGAACCCCACAACTCTTGGGTTGGGTCTTAAAGGAAGTCAAAGACTCTTAAGAAGTGGAAATGAGGAAAGAGGCTGGACATGGTGGTCAGCCAGTACAGAGGCATTGAGACAAGAGATGGAGGAACAGAAAGAAGGTCAATAGAACTGGATAGTAGAAGGTGTGGAGGGGACTGGTATCTATCGGGGCTGGGAGGGTAGGATGGGATCAGTTTGTAATGAGCTTTAAATGTCCAGTAGGAGTTTATATTTGATCTAAGAGGTAATAGGAAGCCATTGCAATTTTTCAGTAGGAAATTAACCCAGTCAGACTCACGCTTTAGGAAAATTACTTTGATGACTGTGGAATATAATTTGGAGTGGTGAGAAACCTGAGCCAGGAAAACCAGTTATGAAGATGTACTTATAAAGCATTTTAAGATTTGCTCAAGTGTTTTACAAACATTATCCCATTTGAGTCTCACAACTGTGTACTACAGGTATAATTAATTATCCCCATTTTAGAATGAAGAAAGCGAGGCTCAGAATTTGAGTGACTTGCTCATGGTCACAAAGTTACTAAGTGCCAGAACCCTGACTTCAAACTTTTGGACTTTATCCACTGTCCACCCATACAGCTGCTTAGCTACCAGCACACTTATCAGTCTCAAGTACGGGGTCCACAAAATGATTAGCCAAGTTTTGAAGGTTCCCAAGATTTTTTTGTTAGTCTGTATTTTCTCTCTGATCCCTTCTTGAGAGGAAGAATCTTCTCCCAAGAGATGATGGACACAAAGTTTCACTGAAAAATTATTCTCAGAAAAGAGGAGCCAGTGAAGAATAAAGGCCTTGCTTGCCAATGTCTTTTGGCCAGCTATGTTTGACAGAATCCAAAGAAATTCTTCTATTGGATGTAAATTATCTTTTTCTTGTGATAACTTTTACAAGAGAACCTACTAATAAGGATTCCTAAAGTTTCTTTCCTCTCCTTCCTATTCTCTCTCTTCCCTATTTTCTCCTCACCAAAAAAAAAAAAAATGACAAGAGATGGCATGCTGCCCCACTCATCAGTAACACATCTGAATAGTCCACACAGTCCTTCACATGCCATTTCCTCTCTTCTGACATTTTCTTACCTTTTTCCTGTGGAAAATTACATGATAAAGTTATATTGTAGCTATAGTCTTTATTTTTCTGCCCTTCATCCCATAGCACTGAGTAGAAAATATCTATGAATTCTTCATCTTTCCTCTTCTTCCTGGTGCACAGCTGTCCCCTCTTGGCTTCACATTACTTCCTTGCTTATCGGAAATTCTGTTATCTTCTATTTTGCCCTGTTTGTGTTGTGTCTACAGGCCTCTGCCTCCTCTTCACTGTAGGAAATATATTAGATAATCAAGTGATGAAGTCATTTTTTTGGGTGACATTTCAGATATTAAAGCATTTCTTCCTAGACCTGGACCTTCTGAAATCTCAACATTTCTTCAAATCAGCAATTCTAGTTCCATAGGGTAGGTACTAGGCTTTCTCACTCCCCTTGGTGTATACTTTTCTTCTACCACATCTCCTAGAGTACTGCACATGTAATTAATTCAATGGCACAATTAAGCTTGATTATAATATGAGGACTTTTGCAGGTTGGAATAAGGTAGAGTTGAATTAAATCAAGTAAATCCCTCATGGGGTAGGGTGGAAAGAATACTAGATTTGGAGGGAGAGGACCCAAGTCTGCCACTTACCAACTAGCCTGACCTTGGAGAAATCAAATAAGGCCTTTGAGCTTCAGTTTTTTTAACTCTAAAATGAAGGGTTAGATGATGGATTAGATGACCTCATATGTCCTTTCCATCTCTAAATCTATGATCCTATATTATTCCTCAAAGGTTCTTACTCTTGGATCTATGCTTTTTTGGAAGGGTTTGTTCCCATTTCATCCCAGACTGATGTGGAGTCTTATTGTTAGGAGAAGACTGTGAGCATCCTTAATGTGATACTGGCCTCCCTAAGCTTCCCTGCATCATGTAGAACATCACCATCTCCAGATAGGACTATGGAAGCCCTCAATAACTTGCCTCTGTTGTAATAGGGCACTCTCCCACTCTGCCTTTACATTTCAGGGAGCCGAGGTAATCTATGGTCAGGATCCTCTCCAGCCTCCTTGTTCAGATTGGGATATATGAATTACCCAATGCCTAGTCACTTAGGGACTTCCCAGAATGGGGAGTGGATCATGATTGCCTCTTAGCCCCTTGTGTTGCAATTGCTTCTTGAAACTCTACATCTGTCATCCAGATGACCTTTTGATTGGGCAACCAATATCTATCTCCCATTGTGTTTTATTATAAGGATTTCTAGATAAGGAGAAAGTAGAAAGCCAAGTACTTGGATTCTAGAACTTTTTATTCCATCTCATCTTTAATTTCATGGCCTGAAGCAAGACAGCTCATCCCTTGTGCTTCATTTTTCTCCAAGAGAAGTTTCAACACTGGCAACCCCCAAAATATTCCAAGTATTTTTAAGAAACTCCTATCAGAGGATATGATCTTCTTTTCAGTCATCAATTGGAAAGAGAGTACTTTGAAGCCTTTTTCATAGTTTCTTCCTTTCTGCTTTTTCCTCTCATTTTTTTTCCATTTCCAAATTTTCTCTTCATGCTCTTTCTTCATTTTATGAATTTTTTTCTCTACCAGCTCTTGACTTGGTGATATTAATTTAGTTACTAGTTTTTAGTCATTAGAATATTAGAATAATTAATTATAATTTGTTACTAAAGTAAGAAATGGTTGAAGTAGAGGGGAGGCTCCCAAAGTTATTTCTCCCCCATGTCTGTGTTGCAGTTATTAAATATTTTGAAAGTTTTCTCCTTCGGGCCAACCTGGGGCCTTGGAACTCCTGGGGGAAAGCATATTCTGATTTGCCCAAAGCATTCCCTTGATCTTGAGTTTTACCGCCATTTGCTTTAATACATGAAAAAATGAACTCTTGATTTCAGGTTCTCCCTTAATTCTCAACAAAAATGAAACCACTAACCCCAAGACCCCAAATTACTTTCCTAAAGGATTTGGCCAGTTTCTCAACTCCCCCCCACCCAAAAAAAGAAAAAACTGGAATTGGCAACATGTAAATACTGTTTTCCCCTGATTTCCCCCCTTTAACAATATGTTTCTTCTGTCTGTGTTTTCAGAACTATAGTTTTTAAGGGCATCTTTTTCCCCCTCCTCTCAAAGAGTTTTTGGTTGCCATAAATATTTTTCTTTTTCTTTTTTTAAACCCTTACTTTCTGCCTTGGAATCCACACTAAATACTAAATATGGATTCCAAGACAGAAGAGCAGTAAGGGCCAGGCATTTGGGGTTAAATGATTTGCATAGGGTCACTCAGCTAGGAAGTGTCGGAGCCAAATTTGAACCCAAATCTTTCCAACTCCAAACCTGGCGCTCTATTCACTGTGGTATCTTGCTGCTCCCATATATATTTTTTTTTTCAAGATCCCTTTTCCCAGTAAATTTTTTTTATCAACCTATGTGTCTTCCCAACTTCTGTATGACTATGAATTTATTTTTCTTAATAAATTTCTTAAAAATAAATAATATTTTCTTAATACTACTTAATAGTAGTCCTAGACTCATCCTTTTGCCCCAGATTTCCTGGCCAAAAAAAAGGCATTAGGAAGTGGTTTTTCTCTTTGGCATTGTTTCTCTGGGTTTTGTTGTTTTTTTCTGTCTCAGCCATAGCCTGTGAGATCAGAGCTACAGTATGTGTGTGTAAGTTAAAGGGACATAGGGAATTTTACCCAGAACCATTTGTGGTGTTCTGGAATTCATGGGAGTCAACGTTCTAGCGGAAGAAATTATTGGCCTCCAAATTCAAGGCCCTGGGAGAATTCAGGAAATTGCTTTGTTCAAAGGTTCTTTCCTGGAACCATCTCCACCAAATTGTTATTTGTTCCACATATATAAATGGGAAATAATCCCACAGTACTTATGCTGACCACCTGCCTTGTTTGCTTTAGGGCTCTCCAAATTTGGAGGCAGGAGTTTACAGTTCCAAGGACATGCGAGATGCCTGGGATGGAAAACTGGGTTTTTTTTTCTCAGCCTGACTCTCATCTCCTAGCTTATTGCTATTTTTAAAAATGGGAAAAGTTTTTTCACCATACAATTAGTAAAAAGCACTATTAGTTTCCCAAATGAAGGAAAAAAAACTCTTCTGTTTATATACTTCTCATCTTGGTTCTTTTCCAAACTGCTGGGTGACCTTGGAGTCATCAATTCAGTTCAGCAAATATTTATTTGTTAAGCACCCACCAACTGGGCTCTGAGCTTGAGGTTACAAAGACAGAAAGAAAATAGCCTTTGCTCTCTTGGAGCTCACATTCCTCCAACCCCTTCTAAACCTCAGTTTCTTCATGTATAAAATGAAGGGACTGGATTTGGATAAGCCCAAAGGTTCCTTCAAGCCCAAAACTTCAGGGTTGCTGAGAGTCAGTGGGTTAAATTTGTCTGAGTATTCAAGGATGCCTTTTGTTATATTTTTCAGAAAACTCGATGCTTAAAAATCTGGGCATATTTGTTTTCTATTAGAGACATAGTTTGTAATCTGTCTAGAGGGGGATCACCAGACTCTCTCTGTGTTCTTTTTTACCCTTGGGATTGATAATGCTTTTTACATTCAAATAGAAATTGAGAAAGGCACACAGTAAACAAAGCAAAAACACTGTATCATTATTTTGTTAGATTGTTGTTGAGATCTAAATAGTTTCCGTAATTCGGTTTATTTTTATTTGTTTGATATATTATAATTTTTAATTACTACTAACAAATAAAATTTAAAATTAAATATCAAATCTTAGATATTAAACTAAAAGCAGAACTATTCGATATTAAATTTTTAATTAGCTAATGAATATTTAAATTAAATATTAAAATTTATTTTAAGGGAGAAATGAGTTGAAGCTGTTCATGTGCCAGCCTTTAACCATTTTTACTGTTTTTGCATTAGTTGTCTTATTCTTTATGATTTCTTAAATCCATGTAGCTAGATGTCCCGGTGGATAGAGCTATGGGCTTTGAGTCAGGAAGATCTGACTTCAAATTTGGTCACATACACTTATTAGCTATGTGACCTTAAACCAATCACTTAACCTCAGTTTATCTTGATTACCTCATCTGTAAAATAGGAATAATAATAGCACTTACCTCCTAGGGTTGTTGTCATGAGGATCAGATGAGAGAATAATTCCAAATCACTTGGCACAGTGCCTGGTACATAGCATTCTTTAAATGTTAGCTTTTTTTTTTTTTTAACTAGCTCTGTGACCCTGAACAAGTCACTTAACCACTGTCTGCCTCAGATTCTTCAATTGTAAAATAAGGATAATTAGAGCACCTCCCTCCTAGGGTTGTTGTGAGTTAAGATTAAACAAGATAATAATCATAAAGTGCATAAATAAAGCACCATGCCAGGCACACAGTAGGGGCTTTGTAAATGCTTATTCCCATCCCCTTCCAATGATTTTTTTCCCCTTTGCTCATTATCACAGATGGCTGGACTGCATTTTCACACTGCTGTATAGTTGTGCCAAGCTTGGCTGTGTTTGCTTCAGAGGGCAAAAAGCGTCTAGCCAAAGATTTCCTGTTTTGAAATGTACAAGTTGACATGTACTGATGAATCAGAGAACATTTTGCAAGTCTTTAGTTTGGGCCCCTTTATCTTTTGCCTCTAATGGACAGTTTTAAAACTTTTCATTTTTGTGTTGCCAGTTTTTATCTGAGCTTCTTAACTGACTGTTCATTTTTATGGAGTTTGTAATCTATGATGGAGTAAAGAAAATCTCAACAACCCAACATTTTATTGATCTAGTGGAGAAGCTGAATCAAGGACATAAGAATTACGATGGCTAGAGAATGACCCATTTAAAATTTAAAAAAAAAAAAAAAAAAAAAAAGAAGTGCTGAGTGCTCACTTTTTTCCTTTAAAAAAAAATTGTATTGATTTCTTTTTTCAATCTCATTTGTTTCTGAACATTACCTTAACCCTGATTCTCTTAATGAGCCTTCCCAGTGAGCATTCTCTTGGAACAAAGACAGGAGAGGAGGAGGAAAAAATTTTCAGCAATATTAATCAGCACATCAACCGAGTCAGGCCGTCCATGCAATGTTCTACACCCAGTGACCCCCATCCCTCAAACAAAAGGAAAGATGTATGTCTTCTCTTGACAGTTTGCTTTTAAATATGATTGTGCTCTGTACCATGTATTACATTTTTCAAACTTTCAAAAGCTAGAGGAAATAGGGAAAGAGTATTTTGATAGTGTGATATAAAACAAAGAAGCCTGGAGTGAGAGTCAAAAGACCTACTTTAAGAACTGTCTAGTATTTTCTAGCTGTGGGACTGTGGACAAGTTGTTTAACATCTCAGAGTCTGCAAAATTGCAATAATTCATGTAGCCCCTTCCTCAAGGGGTTGTTGTGAGGCTCAAAAGGAGATAATGCATGAAAATGATCTAGGAATTTCTTTTATGTCTTTCACGATCTTATTTATCAGTTCTATCTGTAGAGGTGGACATTCACGAGCTATTCTTCAAACATTCATTCTGCAACTGCATATAATGTTCTCTTAGTTCTACTCATTTCACTCTTCTTAATTTCATGGAGGTCTTTCCATGGTTTATTAATTCACTTGCTTATCATTTCTTACAGTGCAGTATTATTCCATCACAATCAGATGCCACACTTGTTCATCCGTTCCCCAGTTGATGGGCATACCCTCACTTCCCAGTTCTTTGCCATCACAAAGAGAGCTGCTATAAATATTTCAGAACATACCAGCCCTTTTCCTTTTTCCCTGACCATCCTGTATTGCTCATCTAAGGATATATACACAGTTCTGTAACTCTGAACTTAATTCCAAATTTCTCTCCAGAATGGTTGGATCAGTTCAGTTCTGTCGACAATATATTAGTATCCTCGTTTTTCCACATTCCCTTCAACATTTGTCATTTTGCCCTTATATCATTTTAGCTAATCTGATAGGTGTGAAATGGTTTTGATTTGCATTTCTAGAATCAGTAATGATTTAAAGTATTTTTCTATTATTATATTAATGTCTTTAATGTCTTCATCCAAAAACTGTGTCGATATCTTTTAACTATTTCTCAATTGAGGAATGGCTCATATTCTTATAAATTTGGCAAAATTCTCTATTTGAGATATGGAGACCTCTATCCAAGAAGCTATCTATAAAATTTCCCTCCCAAGTTTCTGTTTCCTTTTTTTTTTTTTATAAACCTTTACCTTCTGTCTTAGAATCAATACTGTCTATTGGTTCGAAGGCAAAAGAGTAATAAGGGCTAGGCAGTGTGTGTTAAGTGACTTGCCCAGGATCACACAGCTAGAAGTGTCTGAGGCCATTGCTTTCCTTCTAATCTTACTCACACTTCTTTTATTTTTTTTAAACTTTTTAAATTTAATGTATTCCATATTATCAATTTTATAACTTTCAATGCTTTCTGTCTCTTATTTATTCATAAATTCTCCTGTCCATAAATCTGATAGAGAAAATGTTCCCTATTCTTCTAATTTGCTTGTGGTATCTCCCTGTGTCTAGGTAATTGTGAATGTTTTTTTAGATTAAATGTGATATAATGGAAGGAACCTTAGTCTTTGAAGACAGAGGAAGGGGAGAAGGAGAGGGAGAAGAGGAGGAAGGAAAAGAGCAAGTTCTCTAGATATGAGATATGAGGGAAAGAGCAAGGGTTTAGTAAAGCTTACTATGTGTCAGCCACTGTACTCATTACAAATACAAGGAATAATACAAACAAAACAACGCACAGAGGGGCTTGTTGGCCAAGAAAGAGACCTAGATTCAAATCCTTTGTCATACAGTTAATAGTATCAGTAGTAATGTGCCCCCAGACAAGTCATTTTTATCTCTCTTAGTTCAGTTCTCCTCTATATATATGGAGATAATAAAGTCCAGCGTTTCTACTTCACTGAGTTGTTGTAAGGCTCTAAAGAAGCCACAATCGCATCAAGATAAACAGCAATGAAAGATTTCAAAACTCATCAATGCTGCCTCAAGACGCCTCCTTCTCTTCAGCATAAAAGAACTAGAATAGAGTTGGAAAATGGAATACATATTGCCAGACATTGCTGACGTGTTAATTTATTTTATTTAACCGAACTACTTTATTTCATTTATATTGGGGGGAGGCAGAAAAGAGTCATTAGATTGAAGACTGTGATGAAAAAGCTTAAGAAAGCATTTTTTAAGAGCCTTGCAACCCCTAAAGCAGAGTTCTTAGCCTGGGATCCATGGACTTTTTTCTTCACTATTTGGACAACTATTTCTACATAGTCATTTCATTCTGTAATCCTATGGATTTGAATTTAGGCAGCTGAAAATATTATTCTAAGAAGAGATTCATAGACTTCAGATTCATCACACACACACACACACACACACACACACACGCACACACACACACGCACACATACATAAAAGTTAATAACTCCTGCCCCAAACAATATGGAAATATCAGGAATTATTATTGATGACCTCAAACCTGTGTGTATATGCTTGTTTCTCCAAAATCAGCAGTTAAGAGAGCTAACTTTTAGAATGACTGACTCCCAAATCTTTCCAGGGGTGCAGTCATCACAAAGTACTGAACTTCACATGTTTTGAGCCACTTATTTGGAAATAAGTCAAATGTAAATGAATTTCTTGATTTTCTCAGACTTTCTTCTTATCTTGTGTGTGGAGAAGGTCATCCTGACTCTTTTAAGATACAAATATTCGCATGTAATGTGCCTCATTGAAAGTTGATCTCTCGAGGGAAGGAAGAGCTAGTTAGTGTGTGAAAAAGAAGGGATCAAAACTTATATAGAGGGGGCAGCTGGATGGCTCAGTGGATTGAGGGCCAGGCCTGGAGACAGGAGGTCCTAGGTTCAAATCCAGCCTCAGACACTTCCCAGCTGTGTGACCCTGGGCAAGTCACTTAACCCCCATTGCCTAGCCCTATAACAAATAAAAAAATTAATACAGAAGGATATATATAAAAAAAGATATTAGGGTTTAAAAAATTTTAAAAAAAACTTATATAGAAATTCCTCTGTATAAAGTCATTGGCTTGAGAGACAATATGACTATCCTATTTTGGGCAATACTATTCATTTAAAAAAAGTTTGCTAGAAATGAAATGAAAATCCCTTGTAAAAAACTATAAGTGCTTGGGTGGTTATTGTCCCAGCCTGTTTAATTTTAGCTGGTAGAAACCCTAAAAGCTTGGCTGGACAATAGAAGCAACTCCCCGGGGCATTCTTCAACACAGAGTGAATGACTTCTGCATGTTTAGAGTTGCAAGTCTAAACCACTCCACACAATGAGATCTCAGGGCTAAAAGGGACCTCTGAGACCATCCTGTCCAACCCATAACCGAACAGAAATCCCCTCAACGATGTTCCCCACATGTTTGAAGCTTTTGTTTGAAGACCTTGTGGGAAAAGAAGCCTACATAAATTCTCTCATTCCCTCTCACACCTCTCCCTTCCTTGGGAAGGCAAGCAATTTGACATTGATTATGCATATGAAGTCATGGAAAACATATTTCCATATTAGCCACATTTTAAGAGAAAACAGACAAAAAAGAAAATAAAAAGAAAGTTTAAAAAATATACTTCAATTTGCACTCAGAATTCATGAGTTATTTCTCCAGAGATGGATATCATTTTTCGTTATTAAGTAGCTAAGTCTTTGACACTTAATCATCCTACAATATTACTGTATTTAGTGTTTTACTGGTTCTGCTCACTTTACTCTGCATCAGTTCACACAGGTCTTCAGGTTTCTCTGAAACCGTTTTGCTTGTCATTTCTTGTAGCACAATAGTATTCCATCATAATTATATACCACAACTTGTTCACTCATTCCCCAGGTGATTGTCATCCCCTCAATTTCCAATTCTTTGCCACCACAAAAAAAGTTGCTACAAATATTTTTGTGCAAATAGGTCCTTTTTCCTTTTCTTTGATCTCTTTGGGATATAGCAGAAGTCCCCTTGACAAGCAGCTAGGGAAAGCAATAAATATATCACTTGACTTAAATTCAAATCTTACCTCAGGCACCATACTAGCTGTGTAGGATTCTGAGCAAATCATTCAACCTTTTTATTAGTTTTGTTCATTTGTAAAATATTGGGATGAGAGGGACCTCTAAGGGCCCCTTTTACTCCTAAATTTGTGAACTTAACTCTAAATCCATCACTTTTTCCACTGTGGGTAGAGTTGTAGGAATAAGCATCTGACACTTTCCCCAAATGTTTTGAGTCAGTTCTTGCCGTTACTTTAACTCAGTTTGTGGCATGATAACCTTCCCCTTGCTCTTAATTACTTTCGGTCATACAGTACTGAAACTGGGTTAAGCTTAGTCTACATTTTAAAAGATTATATTTCTTCATTTCACCTGCCTATAAGGAATCTCCTAGCTCTCTAAAATCATATAATACTTTACCATCTAGCAAATAGACCTGGCGTTTTCCCCTCTTCTTTCCTTTAATCATAAGTCAGTTGAATGATATAGTTATTGTTGTATTCTCTCCTCAGGAGAACCACTCTTTATGAATGGAGTTCTCCAGGCCAAGGAAGCCAATAGAATCCCTAGTATCTTGGGTTGACCACTCAGTTTTCCAAGTCTATTTCCTGATTTTATTGTTCCTGTACCCATGGGACAAAAAGTTGGTAGGGACACAGCCTGGAACATCAGGTCTAATATCAGAATCATATTTTTGGAATACCCATCTTTGGTCAAGAAAAGAAATCAGTCTTCTTTTCTGCAAACCATCTGAAAGTGATTTTTCCCTAATCCACAGCCTTTCTCTCCTGGATTGCCATAAATAAGTACCATACCACAGATTGGTACCATCTCCCTTAATTCATATTTTAGGAAAGACACTACAAAATTTCAGAAATGGGAAGAGAGGGAGTACGGTAAGGAATGAATGTCAGGCAAAAGAACTGATATCCTGCTCCAAGAAATGTTGAGAAAAATTCTGTAAAGCACAGATGAACAAAGGGAAAGGGATTTGGGGTAAACAATTCTGAGAACTGTTGAGCCTATGACCATCACAAAGGGCTACAGAAGATGGCTAGAAGGCACAAGCTTATGAAGGCGAAAAACACTGAGAAAAAAAAAAAACAGGAGAAACTCAGTTATGCACAGTCTGATTAATGTCTGGGATTGTCTGCCAAAGGCTGCAGTAGAAACTGTAGCCATGAATGTACTAAATAGAAATTAGGCTGAATTTTCCCTTTAGGGCAAAAATGTCATCATGCCAGTGCCCTCTTGATATCAACTGAATTCAAATAGACAAATTGTGCTTGCAGATTGTATTCCCATTCTTCTCTCCTCTGGTCCTCCTCTGTTTTCTCTCTTTCCTGCCCCCCACCCACCCCCATGTGTCTGAAATAATGATCATTTTTGCAAGTATTCAGTGCAGTGTTTCATATTGCTTAGGAGACAGTTGGTGAACATTTATTAAGAGTCTACTACATGCCTAGCCCTGGAGATGCGAAGAATGGCCAAAGAGCCCCTGCCTGTGAGGAGCTTACAATCTAATGGAGCAGAAGTGAAAAGAACACCAGATTCAGAGACAGGAAACCTGGGTTCAAATCCTAGCTCTCACATTCATCAGTCATGTGTTGTTGTTCAGTCATTTCAGTCATGTCTGAAGACGAGTAGTTGACACAAAAAGGTAGTTTTGGAGGGAAGTTATAGAGATGTTGAATGGAGCCACAGGGGAGTTTGTTTAGTTAGTTCAGTTATATCCAATTCTTTGTGATCCCACTTTTGGGTTGGGTTTTTTTAAACCCTTACCTTCTGTCTTAGAGTCAATACTGTGTATTGGTTCCAAGGCAGAAGAGTGGTAAGGGTAGGCAATGGGGGTCAATTGACTTGCCCAGAGTCACACAGCTGGGAAGTGTCTGAGGCCAGATTTGAACCCAGAACCTCCTGTCTCTAGGCCTGGCTCTCAATCCACTGAGCTACCCAGCTGCCCCCTTGGGTTTTTTTTTTTTTTGACAAAGATACAGCAGTGGTTTGCCAGTTTTCTTCTCTGGCTCATTTGACAGATGAGGAAACTGAGAAAAACAGGATGAAGGGACTTTCCCAGGGCCACAGAACTAGTAAGTGTCTGAGACCAGATTTGAACACCTGAAGTTGAGTCTTCCTGACTCCAAACCTGACTCTGTCTACTGCACCACCTAACTGTCCCCATATTAGCCATATGGCCATGGGTAAGCTATTTAACCTCTCTTAACCTCGGTTTCCTCAATTCTAAAACAAGGATAATAGTCTGTTCAAACAAGATACTGGTTGCTTTGTATAGAGTGGATCTTTCAGTGGGAAAATGATGCAGTCGTGTCAGTGTCCCCTTAAATGTGACTGGGACATAGCCAACTTCAAAACCCTTACTGTGCATCACAGCGGAAAAGCAGATCTTAGATTTGGAGGAAACCCCAGGAGCCATATGAAAAACCACTGCCTGATTCTTCCCTTCTCGTGATTGTCTTGGAGTTACTTCCCTGCCTCCTTGTCAGACGCCTCCCTCCTCTGTAGTAGAATATAAGCTCTGTAAGGGCAGGGCCATTTCATTGACTTTGTGCCCCCACTCTGGCCAGTGACCATCCATCTTCTTCTTGAATATCGCCAGTGAGGAAGGAATGCATTTCCTCATCAGTCAGCCAATGGGCTATTTTCTTCCAGATGGTCCTAATTGTTCTTCCTTTCTATCAGCCCCCAAATCTCCCTCTCCCTGTAACTTTCACTCACTGGTCCTAATTCATGTCTCTGAAACCACACAGAAGAAGTCACATCTCTTTCCTACAATGGCCACCCATCAGGTACGTGAAGAGAACAATCCTGTCCTTTAGCCCCACATGAAAATCTTCTCTCCTCCCAATGATACAGCCTCAGCTCCCACAACTGTTTCTGCTCTTATCCTCTTCTCAATGCCCTCCAGTTTGCCAGTGGGTATGAGTGCATGATGTCTGGCATGTTTTGAGGATAATCTCAGCACAGGGGAATTAATAGCTCTCTTGTTCTAGGCATGGCACTCATTAATGAAGCTCAGGATCCCAGGGGGAAGCTTCTTTGTTTTAGGTTCCTGTTTTCAGTGTATCTTCCTAGCTGTGTTTTGTATCTTCTCTCTACTGTTATTCTTACAGGATGAGAGTCTTTATGTATTATAAGATACAAACAGTAATACTGGGGGTATTAGGTACTAGGTAGGTCAGCGGGTAGAGAGCCAGGCCTGGAAGGCAAGAGATCCCAGGTTCAAATCTGACCTCAGACACTTCCTTGCTGTGTGACCCTGGGCAAGTCACTTAACCTTCATTGCCTAACCCTTAATGCTCTTCTGCCTTGAAACCAATACACGGTATTGATTTTAAGACAGAAGGTAAGGGTTTAAAAAAACAAATAGTGATACTACCTTGTGAAATGTAATATACAGGGTGTCTCCAAAGCCTTAGTTGAGCTTAAAACTTAACTGAGACTTTTGGAACACTATGTCAATCAGCAGTTTGTCAGGCACTTAGTTCGTGCCAGGCATCTATGCTGGGGCTATCAAGAAAAGCAAAAAGCTCAGGCTCTGCCTTCAAGAAGCTCGCAATATAATAAGAAAGACAACATACAAACAACTTTGCACATACAAGATATAGATAGATAGATAGATAGATAGATAGATAGATAGATAGATAGATAGATAGATAGGAAGGAAGGAAGGAAGGAAAGAAGGAAGGAAGGAAGGAAGGAAGGAAGGAAGGAAGGAAGGAAGGAAGGAAG
>NC_058135.1:161059708-161114583 GCF_016433145.1 Gracilinanus agilis
GAAAGAAAGAAAGAAAGAAAGAAAGAAAGAAAGAAAGAAAGAAAGAAAGAAAGAAGGAAAGAAGGAAAGAAGGAAAGAAAGAAAGAAAGAAAGAAAGAAAGAAAGAAAGAAAGAAAGAAAGAAAGAAAGAAAGAAAGAAAGAAAGAAAGAATAAATGAGAGGTCATCCCAAGGGAATCTGGAGAATGAGGAGAGACCAAGAAAAGCCTCTTATAGAAGATGAGGTGGGAGCTGAGTCTTGAAGAAAGCTGGAAGGCAGAGATGAGAAGGAAGATCATTACAGGCATGAGAGACAGCCAGGGAAAAGGCATCCAGATGGGAGTCAAGGCAACAGCAAAAAGCCAGTGTCACTTTGTAGAATGTCAAATGTTAGAAGACCAGAAAGGGGAGGCAGGATCAGGCCAATTAGGAAGGGCTTTAAAAGCCAAATAAAGGATTTTATATTTGATCCTGTAGGTGACAGGAAGCTACTAGAATTTTTTGAGGAGGGAGAGGGTGAGAGATGTATAAGTATTTATTTTTTATGTGCTTTATTAATTCCTATCTTTTAGAGAGAAATACTGTGTTTTCCCATGCCTGGGATCTGGGTCAGAGATGCCATCTAGCCTGCTACTTTTTGCATTTTCATTGTTCTTGAGAATCCCAAAGAATGTCTTCACTTTTAATAGAATTTTGTTAATAAACAAAGGAGAGAAGGATTCTTTTCCTGCATATGTGATCTGTCCACCTATGGGTACAGGGAAGGGTAGATAGGTTGGTAGACCCTCTCTTAATTAGCTCTCACCAATTAAATATGTCTTAGGATGTTCAAGGGAGGGGCTAAATAATAAGCCTCCTTAAAATCTATTTATTAAGCTGCCTGACCTATCTCCAGTTGTCCCTGGTCCTGAGATAGCCATGGAGACTCTATCTCACTTTACTGTTTATGATGCTGGCCTAACCAATAAACATGATGGAATCAGTAAACTTATATTCTTACCCAAAAAAGCCATCTCTCAAGATAATTTTAATCGTAACAGATGGGATATTGACCTGGTCAGAAATGGGCTTTATAGGGCAACTGGGTAGCTCAGTGGATTGAGAGTCAGGCCTAGAGACGGGAGGTCCTAGGTTCAAATCCGGCCTCAGACACTTCCCAGCTGTGTGACCCTGGGTAAGTCACTTGACCCCCATTGCCTACCCTTACCAATCTTCCACCTATGAGACAATACACAGAAATTAAGGGTTTAAAAAAAAAAAGGAATGGGCTTTAGGAAAATCATTCCTTATTAGAGGAAGGCACAGAATGGGGAAAGACTTGAGATAAGGAGACCTGCCATAGGTCAGGTTTGAGATTTTGAAGACCAGAGAGGCGGTCCTATGCATGCAGAGAGGAGACATGCTCTCACATTGGAGAACTCTTAGAAAGATAAAAATTCCAAAATTTGGCACCCAGAATGGGATGGGGGGTGTGGTTAATGGGGAGAGGAATCTGTGTGAGAAAGGAAAACAAATTGTCTAAAATACAAGTGATTCCTACACAATAGTGTACCATTGATCTTTTTTATATATTGAATTGCTTGTTAATGATTATTTGCAGTTTTTTTTTTAATATCATAAGATCTTGTCCTATCTGATGAATCATAGGATTTTAGAGCCTGGGAGAAGAACCTTCAATACTATCTCATCTAGGGTCAACTAGATAGCACAATGACTAGAGTTCCAGGTCTGGAGTTGGAAGGATCTGGATTCAAATGTGGCCTCAGACACTTCCTAGCTGTATGACCCTGGACAAGTCACTTAACCTCCATTGCCTAGGCCTTGTCCTCTTGCCTTAGAGTTGTTACTAAAACAGAAGGTAAGGGTTAAAAAAAAAAGTATCTCATTTAGCTCTGTTCATTTTACAGATGATTAAAAAGTGGTCTAGAAAAACTAAGTGACTTGCAGTCCGAGACCATCTACAAATTACTTGGGCTCGAACCTAGCCAATTGCCAGTTCCGCTCTCATTCCAGGACCCCAATCTGAGTATCTGTCCCATTAGTCAGACTTAATTGCAGGGACTGGACCGATAAATGTCTGTATCATACTTCTACTCTGGAGCCTTGTTTTAAGCATGTAAATACCAATAAGCACATGGGAAAATGGGCTCCTTAATTGGGCAACCATTCAAGCAGTTAACCCGACTGCTGGCTCTCCCCACAGGATTTCAACAGCTCTGGGAATTACATCCCAGTTCAGTCAGAGCGACCTATGCCTCGCTGTCAGACGCTGCGTGTTTCCTGCCCCTCGAGATTTGCCTGGGAACAAGAGCAAATTTCTTCTTTAGACAAAAAAATTTGGCAGTGTCTTATCCAGTTCTCTGAAAGCTGACAAAACTCAGTATCCCTGCTGCTAGCCACCTTCTCCTCCTCCTCCTCTTCCCTCCCCCACCACCACTTTAAATTCCTTGGAACTCCAATTATCTCCAAAAAGAAGGAATAATGCCCGAAATGGCCCTGCTGGAAATTTAGTGTTTCAAGCCCCACGTTTATTCAGGCTCGAAAAGTCAGTCCATTCCAGGGTGTCCAAAGGAGAGCTCAGGATTTAAGGCTCAGAGATCTTCTAACGACCTCGTGACTTTTAAACAACCCACTGGTTTAGAATAATCCTGAAATTAAGGGCACCTGCCGGACCCGACGCCCACAAAGAGGACAAGGTGTGCCCACTGTCACTGGGTGCCCAACAGAGCTTGAAACCTTGGGCAGCAGAGCCACCCCGAGGGAATTACCCCGCCCTCCTCCCTTTTCCTCTAGAAAGCCCTTTTGGGAGGTTTTTATCTCTTCTGCCATAAAGCCTCTTCTCAGAAAAGAATTTTTTATACTTCAGTGTGAAAATAATATGGAAAAAATGTGAAGCACTACATAGAGTGCTAGACCATCGTATGTGTGTGTGTAGTTGGATTACTAGTACAGGAAATACTTTTTAATTTAACATTTTAATTTTAGTTTAATTTTTTTCTTTTTTTAAATTTTAAACATTTATTAATATTCATTTTTAACATGGTTACATGATTCATGCTCCACCTTTCCCCTTCAAACCCCCACACACACCCCACCCCCCACCCATGGCCGACACACATTTCCACTGGTTTCGTCATGTGTCCTTGATCAAGACCTATTTCCAAATTGTTGGTGGTTGCATTGGTGTGGTAGTTTCGAGTCTAATTTAATTAATTTTAATTAAATTTTAAAATTTAATTCTAATTTAACAATTTAACAATTAACGTTTTCTCCATTGCTTTCTTAAATCTAAACAGTCAACAAAATAAAAAATCAAGCCCTAAATTGTTGCCTTTGCCGTATTTCAGATTTATCCTGTACACTGCTTGCTTTGTAGATAACTTGTTTGCACGTTGTCTCCCCCAAGATTATAAGAAGCTCCTCCAGGGCAAGGATTATCTTTTCCCTCTTTTTGTTTCCCAGTGCATACTTACCAGTGACTGGGGGCTTAATAAATGTTTATTGAATTGATTAAGTCTCTGCCAGAAATTTGAACTGGCTCCCACACATCCCTGCACTGGTGGCTCTGGCCAAGTCTTAAGGATGCTCTGCTGAAGATGTGGCACCACACAGATATTGAGCCCTTAGAGCTCAGCATCCATCTAGCTCAAGATCCAGCTTACTTGTATTCCTATCTAATCCACATCTCTCCATCTTCTCCACAAGGATAACACAAATACTTTACCAAAAGCTTGGTGAAAATCTATTTAAACTAACACTAGGACCACATTTTAGACACTCGATCCATTCCAAGACCCTTTCTCTTAGTGGAAAATCGTGCGGGATCGTAGACTCCATCATCTAATAACCGAGGCTCTTTATGACTTTTCTTAGGCTTATCAGAGCTACCAGCATCTCTACTCTTGAACTTTGGAGCCATTATTAGTAACTAAAGAGAGTTCGTGAAACAAAGATTGTAACACGACTTGTTACAGTCTAGAACTCCAGACTAAGGACTGATACTAATGTTTGGTGCAAAGCAGTGCAATGACTCACACTAAAGCTTCCCAGAGAGAGAATGAGCGTGATTGGGCAAACTGTGATGAAACTGTACATCACTTGGGAAAATGCCACAGATTTGGAAAGTGATTAAAACTTTTTTTATTTTACGTATTTTTCTGCCTTGATTTGTTTTTTCAATTGCCAGTCACATATACCTAAAGTCGAGTATGTTGAGTTCATATAAAACAAGGACCTGCTGTATATCCACACAGCAAAAAATTGGAAGTTGAAGGAATGCCCAGAGGCTGAGGAATGGCTGAACAAATTTGGGTATATGAGTATGACATGATACCAGATACTATTGTGCTTTAAGAAAGGGAAGGGAATCTGGGGAAAAATAAATTTAATTTTTAAAAGAAGGAGAAAAATAATGAAAGAGATGGTTTCAGAGAAACTTAGGAAGATTTGTATGAATTGATGAAGAATGAAGTGAAGAGAACCAAGAAAACAATTTATAGTGACAGCAATATTGTAAAATATCAACTTCAGAAGACAATAATTAATAACTCTCAGAAAACAATTGTCAAAAATTTTTTCTACATGTAGTTGAAAAAATTAGGTTAAAAATATTAATAACGGTGATTAACACAATCACAATTTCAAAGGACTCATGATGAAATATGCTCTTCCATCTCCAGAGAGGGAGCTGATGGGCTCAAAAGGCAAGTTGAAGCATATTTTCTTTTCCTACTTTCTTTTTCTTTTTTTTCTAGATGTGACTAATGCAGGAATTTGTTTTGTCTATACATATTTGTAATGAACTTTGTTTTTCTTGCTTTCTCAGTGGGTGAGGAATGAGTGGGGAGGCAGAGAGAGCAAAAATGGAACCAAAAATAAAATAAAATATAACAAAGAATTAATTTCCTGATAATGGGGAAAAACAAAATAAATGAATAATTTTTTTAAAAATAATAAACCATATCTGCAGCATTCCTCTTATCTACTAGTTTAGTAATCTGTGAAGAAAAAAAGCGGGAAATGGGCAGTGGACTAAATCTGGCATGAACTGTTCTTGATAAAGTCCCCACTTCCCTTTCCAGATATCTGCCAACCATCTCTTTAATGATCTATAATTTTCTCATGATTTGAATCAAGCTCCTTGGCTTAGAGTTTTGAGAGTGTTCTTTTCCAATCCTTTTGAAAATTGGAACATTTGGGGGGTAGCTGGGTAGCTCAGTGGATTGAAAGCCAGGCCTAGAGACGGGAGGACCTAGGTTCAAATCTGGCCTCAGACACTTCCCAGCTGTGTGACCCTGGGCAAGTCATTTGACCCCCACTGCCTGCCCTTACACTCTTCTGCCTTGGAGCCAATACACAGTATTGACTCCAAGATGGAAGGTTAAGGGTTAGAAAGAAAGAAAGAAAGAAAGAAAGAAAGAAAGAAAGAAAGAAAGAAAACATTTGCCTTGCTCGAATCTTATAATACCTTACCTTCTTTCATAATCTGTCTTATTCTTCTGCTTTCCAAAAATCCAGGGTGCAGATACCTTTGAGGTTAACTTCTCTAGGGTTCTCAGTTTCAGGAACTGTCCTTAAAGGATCTCAAAGTTCCCTTCTAGGTCGAATATTTTGTAATTCTCTGGGCATTTTTATGTAGTTTCATCAAAAGAATACTAAACCAAGATTTAGAAGGCCTAGGTCCCAGCTCATTGCAAATCTCAAAGTCCCATAAAGTACTACGAAATCCTTCTCTTTTTTTGTATTCTCATGGCTACCAGCCTTTCATGTCCTCATCAGCTGAATTCTCTCTCTGGCTTCTCCATGTCTTCCAACTCCAGCCCCATCTGTACCCCTCCATCCGATTAATCTTCTTTGAAATGCCATTTTGGTCATGTTGCTTCCCTGTTCAATTTTGTGAAGCTCCTGAATCTCTGCCAAAGAAAATCCAAATTTCTTACATTGGTATTCAAGACCCTCCAGAGTCTAGCCTCTATTTACTCTTCTAAACTTCTGGCTTAAAGTACAGGCATCCCTTCCACATTATGATTTTTCCATCACAATTTTGATATATCTCAGATCAGCATAAATGGGAATCTTTGGGGAGTTTTGAGGAGGCAGATGACATGCAAAGGCCAACAGACAATATAGAAAAGGTCTAGAAACTCAAAAATCCATAAAAGATATGTATAGTATTGTGTATTTTATATAAGATACTTTACAAAATATATTTTATCTTTTAATGCCATCAATAAACACAATTTCCTTTTTTTAAGTTAAAATAAGTAAAAAAAAAAAAAAAGGTTTGCTCCCAAGATGTAGAAGAGATACCTGAACTTAAACCCAAATTTTACAAGGTACTGGAAATACCCCATAAAGAAAAAGAAAAAAATTCAGACTTCTTTGGTAGGAAGGAGAGCCAAAAAAATTTGCATGGATTTTCTAGCTCTCAGGGGTACTGCTCCCCTAACCCCCAGCTTGTGGAAAGAATGCTTTTATTTCCTCTTGCTCAAACCCTCCCTCCAAGCTATTTATGATCTCATTAGAGACAGATAAGTGATGTAGTAGATATAGCACTGGGTCTAGAGTTGGGAAGACTCATCTTCATGAGTTCAAATCCAATTTCAGAAACTTACTAGCTATGTGTTTGTGACCCTGGGCAAAGTAACCTCTGCTGCCTCAGTTTCTTGAACTGGAAAATGGGGATAATAGTGAACCTACCTCCAAAAATTGTTGTGAGTCTCAATGGAGACACTGTTTGCAAAAGTGACTGACACGTAATAGGTACAGAATAAATGCTATTTATCGTTATTATTATCATGATGATGATGATGTAGCAGAGCTGGATTTGGAACTGGAGTCATCTGACTTTAAATACAATGCTTTTCCCATGTGTCCACCATGTTATATGCTTCCTACTCACTGTTGACTTTTACCTTTCCATTCATCTCATACCTACCTGATTCACCCCCATCTATTCTATGATCACATGATACTGAGCTCCTTGCTGCTCCTCACACAAAATCCTCCCATCTCTCAGCTCCAGGTATTTTCAGTGGCCATTCCCCATCCCTGGAATTCTCCTTTTCCTTATCTGTACCTCTGGGCTTGCCTGGATTCCTTCAAGTCCCAACTAAAATCTCACCTTCGACAGGAAATCTTCCCTAATCTTCCCTCATTCGAGGACCTTCCCTTTGTTGATCATCTCCAATTTATCCTTTATATAACTTGTTTGCACGTGGTTGCCTTTCTTTATAATCCCAGAATTTAGCACAACACTCAGCACATATTATTTCTCAATCCCATCCAACTCTAAATGATCCCATTTGGGATTTTCTTAGAAAAAAAAATACAAGAGTGGTTTGCCATTTCCATCACCAGTTTCATTTCCTAGATGAGTGTAAGATTTAAATAAATATCCAATACTTCAAGTATTATATCTTACAAAGTTTATTAATAATCACTTGAAGCAAAGGAATAAAAAGGTAATTATCCAACAAAATATAAGGTCAAGTGAGGTGCCACTCACCTCATACCACCTCCACCAAACCTGATCACAGGAAGAAAGAGAGCGAGAGGCAGGGCTATACCAAATTTATATCCTCCCTACATCAGCATGTAACATGAGAAGGGTCATGGGATGCTGGGAATTGGAGTTCTAAGGTACAGAAATTAATTACACAATCCCCCCCCCTGTGATTCACATGGTAAACGAGCATGTAGAAATCTCCCAGATTTACATGCCTAGTTTCCTCATGGAATCAGTACACATAACCAACTTTTATCTCTAAAGATCTTTAACTAGAGATAATACAACATTGTGCTTTCTAAGGGGAAATTACAGTAATTTGGGGATAAGAGAAAAATAAAAGAGAAAGAGAACAAAACCAATGATTGCTAGGTACATTGACAAAAAGCCAATTGGGGGCAGTCCCTGTGGCATAAGAGTGTGCATTCAAAATAAATGCATTCCACCCCCCACAGTTCAATTTCACTACATCCCAAAGTTCATTCTGGATCTTTTGGTGCAGTGTGAGGTTTCTGCAGGCATCTCCGTGGTGCCTTCTCCAAACAGTTCACTTTCTAGATTTGGAGAGGTAGCAAGTTTCTCATCCTAAAATTACTCTCAAGCAAGAAAAATTTTATAAATGTAAAATTATATTCCAATTATACATGAGGAAATTGAGGTGAACAGGTAACCACCAGGGCTGGATTTGAATTCAGATCTATCCTGATTCCAGACCTAGCATAATATCCGCTATCCCACCTAGATAAGTCATACGCTGGCACATAGCAGGCACCTAATAAATGCTCCTTGACTGATGTGTTTTTCTTCCTTTTTAAATGGAACCTTCCATAAGATGGTTCTTACTCATCTTCGAACCTTCCACAACCCAAGAGCCAGTCCTTCTCTTGCATGCAGCAAATATCTGTCGAATGAATGGACACCACCCCAAAACATGCTTCATTCAAACTAAGGTGGACTTTCCCAAGAGAAATAAATATGTCTCTGTCATAAATTGTTTTCCTGGTTTAAAATAATCTCCTAAAACTTTAGTTATCATGCAGCCTGATCACCAAAGCCCACCACTGCCTTATCTTTTTTCGGGCTATCAGATAATATTCCCTAAATCTAATTACAGCACACCCTGCCTATGGGAGTTCCCTCAGTGACCTTCCTGGGCAGATGGTTCTCTTCCTTAATTAGCCTCACTGTTAACGTTTCCCCTTATTTAATGTCAGGAAGTTTCCACTTGTTTCATCCCCTTCCCCCCTTGATCATAATGCTTTCCTACAATTCTTCTCTCATTTTGTACTTTTGTTTGGTATTTTTCCCTTAAATGTGTTATCAGAATTAAATCTAAATTAGGGTATTTTTGCCAATTTGTCTGAACTCCGTACCTCCTTATGTCATGTCTTTGTACCACTTGAGTGAAAGAATCCTAGAGTTGGAAGGAAGCTCTGAAGTCATCCAGTCTCTAATTCCCCCCCACACACACACCTTGAAATCCAAACCCCTTGTACAGGATCCTCGGCAAATGAGCGTCCAGCCTCTGCTCGAAAACCTCTAGTGACAGAATCCTCTAATCCTGGGATAGAGCATCTCTGATGGCTGGGAAGCTTCCTCTTGATGTTCACATGAAATCTCTTTCCCTCTAACTCAGTGGTTCCCAAACTTTTTTAACCTACCACCCCCTTTCCAGAAAAATATTACTTAGTCCCCTGGAAATTAATTTTTTTAATTTTAATAACAATTAATAGAAATGATAAATGCACCTGTAGCCATCACCACCTTCCTGGATCACTGCAGCACCCACCAGGGGGTGGTGGCGCCCACTTTGGGAATCACTGCTCTAACTCATCTTTGTTAGTCCAAGTTCTGCTCTTCAGGGTCAAACAAGACAGGTTCCAACCGATGTTTGAGGAGAAGCCTGGACCGACTTGGCTAGTAAGAGTGGAGGACCTTGAGTTACCCTGAGTAGATTTATAAAGGAAGTAATCCACTTACAAGTATTAAAGAAAAACCTAGGAAAGGTTTATAATAAGATCTGATGGGGGTCCCTTGGTCTTATTCCTAACCCTGTTAAAGGGTGACCTAAGCCAGACCCTAACCTGCCTCAGTTTCACTCAGTGTAAAAGACATTGGTGAATTAATCATGAGGGGGGCCAGTGATGTGCTAAAAAATATAGGCAGGTCCAGGATGAACTGTACTTTGAGCCTTGTAAAAAGCTAGTGTCCATCTCTTCTAACATTCCTGTGCTTTTTTCAGAAATCAAAGTGCTCATTTTAGTGGTATCCTCTCTACCCTAATTTTTATAAATGTAAATTCTAATGAGTTCCAGGGCACATTAAAATTATTTAAGTTCCAAGATCTTCTTCTCTTGATATTGGAAGACTATACTTCCTAACTTGATGATAACATAGTGTAGACTAAGACTGAATTCATCAAATTCAGTGGAGGAATGGTTCCCTTTTTATTTCCTTAATGAGGGATTCCTGTTAATAAATCTCAAGCTTACAAATGATTCATGTTCTTGCATCGTCCTTTTTGATGTATGTTTGTGTCCTCAGTAGAAACTCATTGTAGCCAGAACAATTTCTTTTTGTCTTTTTTATCCCCAGCATCAAGCCCTGCCTCTGGGTAATAAAGGCTTAATATTTCTGAAATTTTGAAATTGTTGTATTCCAAAATCGTGTGAAATTTATAAAACTCTCTCATAAAAATAGTGAAATGGAATGAGCCCTGGCCTGGAGTCAGAGGGCCCGGCTCCACTATTTACACTATCTTGGTGACCTTAGAGTGTCACAGTTTCCTTGGGCCTATTTTCTCATCTTTTAAATGAGCCATCATTTGAAGAAATGTTCCAAATCACTAATATCGAATGCAAATTAAAACCATTCTGAAGATTTAAAACTTCATATCCATCAGGTTGGCAAAGTTCGTTAACTCTAAAGATGAAAATATTATAAATGTGGGAAGACAGCCCCATTAATGGACATTGTTAGTGAAGCTGTGAACTCATTAGTCTATTCTGGAAAGCAATTTGAAACTATACAAGAGAAGTCACTAAACTCTGACTTGGACCTTTTGCTTTTTAATAATACTATTTTTCTTACCTAATTCCAAGTTGTCTTCCAGAAAAGTTGTACAAATTCACCATTCCACCTAGAATAATGTGTGGGATGCCTGTCACCTCATAACCTCTCCAACCCTGAATTTTTTCCATTTTTCACTATTTTTGCCAAATTCATGAATATTTCCATTTTCATTTTTCTTACTGTTGATGGTTTAAGAGAATTTTCACCTGGCTATTGTGAGTTTGCCTTTTGAAAACTATTGATGTCCTCTTTGATCGTTTGGGGGTGGAGGATGACTTTCAGTAATATATTCCTTTCGAGTGTTTATAGATTTTAGGTGTCACGTGTGTATCAGTTGATGAATGCTTCACCAATTTTATTAACAAGGCTGTTCAATTTTACATAATAACAATTATATATTTTAAATATAAAATTTTGTAATCTCCTCTATCCCTTGTCTGACTACAAGTTCTCTTCCTACCCAGAATCAATGTTGTAATGTTTTTAATGATATTCTATTTGTAGATAGTTTATCCATTTATTATGGTGTAAGCCTCTCTTCCAACTACCTGCTCTCAAGCTTTCCCATAAGTGTGTAAGAAGCTCCTTCTCCCAGAAGTTTGTACTCTTGGATTTTTGGACCCCTAGGATACTATTTAATTGCTTCTAGGTCTTACTTATCTAGTTTGTTCCACTGATCTGTTTTCTATTTCCTAACTAGTTTCAAATAATTTTCACTTGCTTTATAATATTGTTGTTGTTCAGTTGTTTCAGTTATGTCCAACTCTTCATAACCTCAATGGAGATTTTTCTTGGCAGAGATACTGCAGTGGTTTACCATTTCCTTCTCCAGTTCATTTTACAGATGAGGAAACTGAGGCAATCAGGATTAAGTGACTTGCCCAGAGTCATATAGCTAGAAGGTTTCTGAGGCCAGATTTGAACTCAGGGAGTCTTCCTGACTCCAGGCTTGGCAATCTCCCCACTAAGTTGTCTCCTAGATACCCAATATTGTTATTGTATAGCGTTATATGTTAATTTGTTACTATATGTTATCATGTAGTAATATAATTTGAAATCTGGTCATACTAAGCCCTAATTGTTCCTACTTTTTTTTTTCAATATTTCCCTTGAGAGTCTTGACTTGTTCCCCCAAATAAATTTTGTCATTATTCCATAAAAGGATTTTCCCTTTGATTGTTTGGTATAGCACCAAATTTGAAAGTGAATTCAGGGAGTATCACTTTCTTAAACTGGGATGCTCAGTCATGAACAATAAATATTTTTCCAGTTCTTCACTTCTTCCTTTATTTCTGCATATTGTATTTTGTAGTTGTCCTGCTTTTTGTGTACCAGCTGCCAATGATTAGAGCCTCACTTCCATTTAACCAATTTATACCAATTAGCTTTTATAATAGAGCACAAACAGAAATATAAACATTCCTCCTGCCTCCCCACCACCACCCATGGACACACTCTTCCCTGTACTATCTCAATTCCTGGGGCAAGTAGGCTCAGACTTAACCTGGTTTTTACCTAGCGCCAATCCCACTAAGTTCCCATCCCACTTCAGTATAGCCACTGGAAAACTCCATGTTCCCATTGACCCAGGGGGCTGGCACTAAGCCTGGCAGGGACACCACTTGACCTTCTGAGGTCTTGGACATCTCCAGTTCTTTTTCTGGTAAAACAAGAAAACACAAATCCAGAGACGAAAAATAAAGAGATTCATTCATGGGACCCGTATTGAACCTTCAGATCTCCATCTACCAAAGACTGCTGGCTTCTAGCTTGCCGCCATCTTTATACAAACTGAAGGCAGATAGAGCCTTAGAGTGTTTTTTAAAAGTGGGCAGATTTGGGGTGCTTATTTACAAGGCTGTGATCTGCCAGTTGACTCCGGGCTCTCACGATGATGTCTGACACTGTAGTTTTGGGATGTGGGAGAGATTTCTGTTCCCAAGCCCCTCTAAACCGTAGGACACTGATGTATTCTTCTCCAAACAATCCCTGAGCATCCCCTGAGCATTGAGGGGTCCTCTTGCCAATTCCTCGTGTGGGAAGAAGGCCTGAGCAGCCTGGGGCACCCAGAGAGGTGGGGGGAGATCATTCAAAGCCAAAGGAGATCCGGTCCTGACAACAAAGCCCTTGTGCTCTCCAGTGCTATTGTGGCAGGGCCTGATCCCTTTGCTGCTCAGCTGTTTAGTTCAGCCCCGGCTAGGAAATGTCTGAGACAGAAATATATACAAACAAACAAACCAGCACATAGACTGGGTCGTGCATCAGTGTTTTATCAAAGAAAGGCTCCACTGGCCAAGACGAATTTCCTATTCTGACCCAAGTTTAAAGGGGAGGAAGCCTGGAAAATATCTGGAGATTTTTGGAACGCCAGTCCTTCAGCTTCTTCCTAGGGAGGGGAAGAAAAATAAGAAAACCCTGGAGTATAAGAAAGAGAGCTCCTCTGGGAAAGTCTTCTATGTCATGGCCATTTCCTTTCTGGTTCAAGAAATGAACAGGAGACTAGAAATAGCACATTGCAAAAGAGAGGACTTCTTGTTCCCTAACTGCTGATTTTGCCAGATAACTTTCCGAGTCTCAGGGGAGAGACATCTGTGTTCCCTTTCCCGGCTTCCGAAGCAGGATCGTGTTTTCCGTGTATGTGGAGTCGGCCAGTCCCTCCTGAAGGGGATCTGCCCTTGCCAGGTCCGTTGTTGAGAAGGAACGCCGCTGTTCAGACAGTGGGCTCCTTCCAGCTCCTGGGAGCCATCGCAAGCTCCGGGGCAGCCCCGTTTCCTCAGCTGTGACCCTCACAGAGGTCGAAGGAAAAGACTGGACACAATGAATCATTTCAAAGGTCATTACAGTATTTTAAGCCAGTTGTGATGACCTGAATTGGGGGAGTGCTAGATGGGAAGATGTACATTCCTTCATATATATATATATATTTCTTTAAATATATTTATATATACATATGTATATTTATACACATATATACAATTTATATATCTATAAAGTGCCAACTTATCAAGAGGTGGCACAGTGGGTAAAATGCTGGGCCTGTCAGGAAGATGACTTCCTGAGTTCAAATCTAGCCTCAGTCACTTATTACCTTACCTGTGTGATCCTGGGCCTAACCCTGTTTGCCTCGGTTTCCTTAACTGTTAAAATGAGCTGGAAAAAGTGATATCTTTGCCAAGAAAACCCCAAATGCGGCCCCAAAGAGCCAGACACGACTGAAAATGACTACAACAAAATTTTCAAAGACAATATATCATTTTTAAAATGCTTTGTTTCACTGCTTATCAGAGATAGATATTTCCTACAATGGAGACACCTTACCCACTACCCCTTGGAGAGCCTGGAGGGGAGAAAGGGATGCTTCTGAAAATCTCAGGAGAGTCCTGTCCCTGCAGATGCTGCAGATTGCAGAAGCTTGTGTGCCTGAATTAAGCTGGTTAGCGGTGTGTAGATAGACAAGCACATCCCATTTTATGTGGGTACTTTGCCTGATGGAGGGGGAGAGAAGTAAAAAGGTGTGATGCCTGAGGAACTCTTGCATTCTCTCTTTCTCTCTCTCGCTCGCTCTCGCTCTCTCGTCTTTTGCAGGGATTTCAGCTTCCTGATTTAGCTCAGGGTATTATTTTAATTAGGTGATGTTTTTGTCTCCTTCCTACATTTCCCTCTTTTTTACTTTTCTCCATTTTGATTAAAACTTAATTGTTAAGAGCTACTAACAGACTCATGACTTGAGAGTTAATTTTATAGAAGGCAACCACAATCTTTTTTAATTAATATTACATTTATTATTTTACTTTCATTTATTATGGCGAGTTTTCAGCTGTGTGAACCATTAGAGGTTCAAAATCCGCCCAAATACGGCTGCAGATTCCCCCAGTCATTGGAGCTTCCAATAGAGGAACCTTCAGGGTACAACAGTCCCCTTATGGCTAGCCTACCCATGAGCCTTCCCAGGAGACAGAGCCTCTGACACCCCCTGACACCAACCCAGCACAGAGAGGCCAGGAACTTTTCCAAACCTCCTTTGGATTCAAGGTGTTTTGTTCAAATATTTATATATTTATATATATAACATAGCTCTGGAGGCTATATTGATTGATGGAAGTATTTGCCATAATGATGGAAGGGAAGATGAATGTGCATACTGTTTTGAAACAACAAATTTACTGATTATTAGTCTCGGCCCAACATTTAAATTAATGTGTATTTCCAAAACACCACAGAAGTGGCAACAGAAGACCTTGGGGAGTGGGGTGGGGGAAGAGAAGGATGCAGTATTTGTCAGAAGCTATTAAAATGGAGAGTTTTTACTCTCCAACCAAGTATTTACTCTATAGAAACTGGCTGTTATTGACTACTATTTAAAGATGTGTGTATGCAGAAGAAAAACAACTGCTTGATCACATGGTTCAATGGGGATATGATTGGGGATATAAACTCTAAACAATCATTGTATTGCAAATATTAATAATATGGAAATGGGTCTTGATCAATGACACATTTTGTAAAACCCGGTGGAATTGCACATTGGCTATGGGAGGGGTGGGAGGAGGGGAGGGAAAGAACATGAATCATGGAGCCATGGAAAAATGTTCTAAATCAAATAAAATTTTACAAATAAAAAAATGAATGAATAAAGATGTGTGTATGGTTTCTCCCCCCCTCTCATAGGGCCTTCCATTGTGACCCCCCCCAAGGACATCTGGAATGTCAGTGGAGCCCAAGTATATTTAAGTTGTGAAGTTATAGGAATTCCAACCCCTGTTCTCATCTGGAATAAGGTCAGTGGCACGGAATTCTGAATATCATTCTTAATTTATATTTTTACATTTCATATATAGAGCTGTCATAAGCTAAAATTATACTTTTGTGTTCCATTTTTTGTTATTCTTCCAAGATGAATAACTATAAAGGAAGTCAGCTTTTCCTCAAAAATTCATAAGACATCTTTATCACCTAGAAAATATTCCCTACCTCTTTCCACCTTTGGTGCTGTTGCCTTGGTACTGGGATCTCATGGCAGTAAGCAGTATGTAGCCGTAAGGACTAAGTTGCTATTCCATCCCCACAAATTCCACCACTAACCCCAGCCAATCTTCTCCAAGACAGGGACTATTGGTCAGTGTGGGGCCTGGCCAAGAGAGTATGCATAGATCAGCACAAATCCATCGCCACAACTGGAAAAACAACTCTTCAGAGAATATCCTACCATTATTCTCTTATTTCCGAGAGTAATGCAGTATTTACCTTGATATTGAAAAGATTAAAATACACAGTACCACCACACACCCTCTTTTTGTATCTTGTTTACTCCAGAAGCCGCCAGGAAACTGCTGGAGTCTTCAGTGAAATTACCAATGGAATATTTCTATCACACTGTTTACTTTGTCCAGACTAGCAGGATCTGGAATTTTGGTTTCTTCTTCCTATATTTTTTAAGTGGCCTTGAAACCACAAAAAGTGAACACAGAGGATAAGAAGATTTGTTGTTGTTTCAGGGGTGTCTGACTCTTTGTGATCCCATTTGGAGTTTTCTTGGCAAAGATACTGAAGTGGTTTGCCATTTCCTTTCTCCAGCCTGTTTTACAGATGAAGAAAATGAGGCAACCAGGGTTAAGTGACTTGCCCAGGGTCACACAGCTAGTCCGTGTCTGAGGCCAGATTTACACCGGACACCAGGCCCACTGCTCTAGCCACTGCACCACTGAATGACCCATAAGAGGATTATGGGTAGCAAAAATGTAGCCTATAGCTTTCCTCTTCTGGGCCTTGAAGCAAATATTGGTGCTGTTCCTTAGATGATGAATTGGGAGATGAATAGTCATAGCAGGATAATTAATATGGATTCCTTAAAATAAAAAAGAAGGCTCTTTTAAAACAGCTGCACTTCTGCTGTGATTACAGAAGCCCAGAGTTGTATGTTAAGTAAGTCACTTCTGCAAGAGCTGAATATTCTTATTCCTCCCACTCCTTGTGTCACCCACCCCCTCCCATCCAAGCCTAACACACCTAAGGCAGGGGAAATAGGTTGTTCTGTTGGGATGAGGTAGGCACAGACCCACAGGTGCCAAAGTTAGAACCAGAAATGCGTTTGAACCCCTGACTTGGACACTTGCTTATCCACATTATCTTCAAAATGATGGAGCTAAATCCAGCCTCAGACACTTCCCAGCTGTGTGACCCTGGGCAAGTCACTTGACCCCCATTGCCCACCCTTACCACTCTTCCACCTAGGAGCCAATACACAGAAGTTAAGGGTTTAAAAATAAAATAAAAAAATTTAAAAAATGATGGAGCTGGATTAAATGATCCTTTAGGTCCCTTCTAGTTCTACGTCCATGATTCTATATATCCTATTCAAAGATCATTAAGAGCGAAAAAGGATTTTTAATATATTTTCACCCAACTCCCTTTTTTTGTAAAGAAATGGAGACCCAGGGATGTAAAATGACCTGCCTAAGATGTCATGGTTATTAAGCCATAGTTGGCATCTAAACTGGGACTTGAACCTAATCTATTCCTGGCAAATATGTTCGCTTCTTCCTCTCAAGGCAGTGACTGTATGGCACATCTCCCAGGGATCTCCACTAGCCTGGGGTCCAGCAAGAATCAAGGACAGGTACCAGCTTGAAGTTGTAGGTGGCAACACTGTCCACAAGATAAAACTGTCAGGATACAGGAGAAAAAAAATGGGCACTCAAGGGCGCCACATCCTGGCAACTGCCCCAAGCCTTTGCTACCCTCTTCCCCATTTTCTGTGCCCCCTAGAAGCAGCTTAATTCTTGCCAACCACAGGACCAGTAAGAGATGGGAGCATTTGTTATTGTCAAGGAGGCAAGGAATCAAAGTTCCCAAACAGAGCTCTTTCACATTGGCAAATTGTTCACAAGACACACATGGCATCTCCCCCCAAAAAAATCACTTTACAGCTTAAGCAAATGAGCAAATAAACAGAAGCCAACCCACCAGAAACCAGGGGTGCACCTAGTCATCTTTCCATTTTTTTTCAGCCACTACCTCCCTTCTCCTTAACTGAAACAGTCCCTCTCTGGACCAGAACTTTGTCCCTAGAAACCCTGTCTGCTGCATCCCAGAGCACAACTATCTAGAAGGCCTGACCCCACTCCTGAGCCCCATTCTCATAGATACTTTAGGTGGTACAATGCAGAGAGCACCTGGATCTGAGTTCAGATCCAGCCTCAGACACTTCTTAGCTGTGTGACCCTAGGAAGATCACTTAGCCCTGTTTGCCTCAGTTTCCTCATCTGTAAAATGATCGGGAGAAAGAAATGGCAAGCCATTCTGGTATCTTTGCCAAGAAAACCCAAATGGGTTCATGAAGAGTTGGATATGACTGAACAACAATTATATCAAGCATTGAGTGGCAACATGGATTGGCCAAGTGTTTTTGTAAGAATTTATTATTACTACTGATGTGAACAACCATGTACTATCTTTTCATGAAACCCACAAACCAGAAGTTTCCAAGAATATGCTTTGAGATGAAGACTCAGATAGAAGTAATCTTACACTTAATCCTGGTGTGTCAGAAGAAATGCTTGTAGTAAAGAAGCCTCTGGAATTCTAAATAACCAGATATTAACCCTGGTCAACTTTTCATCTTGTATGAACAATTATTCTGGGATTTGGGAGCTTAAAAATTCCCTAGAGATATAAGATTCCATTTCCCCATCATTTCCGCCATACACTTTTTAAAAATAACCCCTCAGAAACCAGTGAGTCCATGGAATTTATTAATCCCTAGGCATCCTACTGAATCCGTCACTGCTGCTAGCATCTAGGACAACAGTGCCCCAGAGCCCCTTTTCTCCCTCTTTTTCAAGGTAATGGCATTTAGTGAGAGTTTGTTACTTGCCCAAGGACAACCTAGGAAGATTACAAACTAGTCTTCTTTTTGGAGCATCACTTCACCAGAAAGTTACTAATTAGTTTGCTTATGATGAGGAGTGACTTTTGGACAACCTGGCTTAGAGATTTCTATCTCCCACACACCCACATTCCGCTTTTCAGCTTAATCTTTATTTCAAATTGTAGAATAAATATACTTATTTATATAAGTATATATACTTATAAAGGTACTATAGCTCAGCTTGCACAATATCCCTGGAAGCTACTACTAGATGGGTAAAGCTAACCCCCTTGCCTGTTAAAAGGTTCTGGGATGGACATCATGTGTCTTTTTGTCCGCACTGGCTTCTATAGATACTACTCTTCCTCTGTAAAAAAAAGAACCAAGAAAATTATCTCTGAAATTGCTTCCTTTTCTACCCTTCCCCTCCTGAACCACAGATCATAGCACATAGTGGAAGGGAGTAGCAACTGTTCATAAGAGGGAAAAGGAGGGCAATTTATAAAAGTTTCTTATTTGTCTGCAGTTGTACCAAAATACACTTTATGGATCTTTAGGCTCAGGAAAAGTTATAGTTCTTTAACTTTAATGTTGTCTTCCATTGATGAAGCCACACTTGTAATTACCTGAATTTGAACCGTAGGTGGTCACACCCATGCCTATGGTCATAAAGACCAAGTTGGAAGGCTAGACCAAGCAGACTGCCTTAGTTCTCAGCATGGCATGGCATAGCAGGTTGGTAGGCTGAACCGAATCCCCTTTTCTGATAGAAAACAAGTAGAAGACATGAGAAGATGGGTAAATGGAGTAGGGCAGAGGAAAGCCAACAGCCTATAGGAGTTTATTATTATGATCCCCCTTCTCCCTAACTTCCTATGTTTGGGGGGTGGGAGGGAATAAACTTTTGGGGGAAAAAGAATGGAAAGACACCTATGTGTATTTTTTTGGTGGAGTAACCAAAAAGGGTACTTGGAAAGTTGAGTTTCTGGTTATAATCCAACCAGAAAATCCAATGTGCATCTGTGTAATTTTAGGAATGTGGACACTTCAATGCAAAAAACTCATTAATTGTAGAGATCTGAGATTTTTTTCCTCTTCCCAGGTAAAAAGAGGTCACTTTGGAGTTCAAAGAACAGAACTCCTACCTGGAGACCGTGATAACTTAGCCATCCAAACACGAGGTGGCCCAGAAAAGCATGAAGTTACTGGCTGGGTTCTGGTAAGTACTAATCAAGACAAAAATTTAATTCCTTAAGATGAAAACAAAAGGAAGCAAGTAAGTGGCTGGGAAGACTCAAGTTCAAATCCAGCCTCAGACACTTAGTTGAGTGACCCTGGATAAGTCCACTTAACCTCTGCCTGCCTCAGTTCACTCCCGTGTAAAATAGTGGTAATAGCAATTACCTTGTGAGGATCAAAAGAAATTATTGTAAAGTGTTGAACATGGTGCCCGACACCTAGTAACTGCTGTATGTTAGCTAAAATTTTAAGGTATTCTCACATTTCTTTTGAATGGCCCTGATGTAGCTCATGCTGGGTTCTGGCACCCAACTTTGCCACTATGTAACTAACCATAGACAATCCCTTCCTTTCCCTTAACTTAGGTTTCTTTATCTAAACTTAAAATGGGATGAGGTTAGGGATAATTTCTAAGGTTCTCTGAACCTCTGACATTCTGTGTTTAATTTCCAGGAACTTAGTGCTCCAGAAGAACAGGAAAGATAAAAGTTTTGCTAACTGCTTGGAAAGAATTTTTTTAAAGAGCTATGCCATTTAAGAATTTTCAGTGTTAAAAGGTCCAGCATACGGTCAGTGGCTGCATGGTCTCACTGAGTACTCCCCCAGAGGAACAGATCCCAAACCCATCCCTGCCTTTTCTTCCTGCAACACATCTCCATATGCTCCCATAAATTATAAGATGATGTCTTCTCTAAAAAATTATGTGAGAAAATCTGTCTGTTCCATTCTCATATTTTAGGCATATCCTTGAGAAATATGGAGATAAGATAGTAGTAGTAATAACAGAAATAAGAAAGTAGGCATGTGGGTCAGTAGCTATTGATGCCTTCTCACATGACTTCTCATTTTTCCCCCAGGCATTCAGTGTTTTCTACATACATACATATGTGTGTGTGTATGTATGTGTATATATATATATATAAAAGACTTGATCCCTCTAGAACAGTTTCCTCCAGGTTACCTGGTCTATTCGTACTGTCCCCTCTTTTTTTTCACTTCTCCATTTAGCACATTAGGAATTGGAAGAGTAGTCGTTCCACCAGCTTTAATGGGGAAAAAAGTGTTATAGGAATGACAGATCTTTGCCATTCTTTTTTCTCTTTTTAAAAACTCCTTAAACTTCCATCTAAGAATCAACACTGAGTATTGGTTCCAAGGCAGAAGAGTGATATGGGTTAGACTAATAGGGTTAAGTGTGTTGCCCAGAGTCACACAGCTAGGAAGTGTCTGAAGCCAAATTTGAGCCCAAGACCTCGTTTCTAGATCTGGCTCTAAAACAACTGAGCTACCCTAGCTGCCCCTGATCTGTCCCATTCTTCATTAGTTTGTTGCCCTTCTAGCTTTATCTGTAAAGGGAAATGGAATGATTAAGCTTCATTGGTCTTGTTAAGCTTTCTACCAGCTCACTTTTCTAGTACTTCCTTGCTTACACCCTCTTCTATAATTTTGCAAATATGCATATTCTAGTGTTTCCTGTATTTGCAGTATTTCTCCACATGGCAAGATCAAGTTTGTGCTGAGCTATTTCTAGGTTCTTTTAAGCAATGGCACTTGCTTTATGCAGATGATGGGTAAATGGGAGATAGTCTGCATCTGTAGTAATTTATTTGAGCGAGCTAAATTGATGATGTTTTAATTGAATGCCTTATCTTTTTCTTGAGAGGTACCATGAGGTAGAAAATTCATTAGATGCTTTTTCATGAGTGGTTGAGCAATAGAATTTTTATCTGCCATGTGGAATGATCAAGTTCAGATTCCCATCCTGTCCACATCCCTCGAGAGCCAGAATGGTAGTGGACAAGGCAACAGACTTGGAGTCATGAAGACATGAATTCAAATCTTTCTTCAGAAACTGTATTGCCTTGAGCCTAATCATTTAACTGCTCTATGCCTCAGTTTCCTCATCTTTCAAAATAATAAAACTAGGTTTCTTAGGCAGTAAATTGACACAGGAGATAAGTACTGGATTTGAAGGCTGGAAGACCTGAGTGGAAATCCAACCTCAGACACATATTAGCTATGACTCTGAGCTATGTATGCCTCAGTTTCCTGTTTTCCAAAATGGGAAAAATAACAGTAGCATCTACTTCCCAAAGTTGTTATAAACCTAAAATAATTCAATATTTGGAGTTAATATTTGGAACGTGCCTTACAAATTTCAAAGTACTGTGTTAGCTATAATAGCTGAGTGTTAGCTATTATTATTAAATATCCTTATGGTCTTGGGAGTCGGGAAAACCCACATTCAAATCCTGTCTCTCACACTAGATGTATCACCATGGGGCAAGTTTTAACTTAATCTCTGAGTCTCAAGCAATTCTTAGACTAAGCTAGAGGCAAGCTTTTAGCTGTAAGGGTGGAGTTCCCATAGCAATGAAGTAATGGATCCTTAAGGTCACTTCCTCTTAAGATATAATTTCGTTTTTTATAATGGTCAGTGTTGGCTATCTCCAATGATTTTCCATTCTTGTGAAACTATTCATGACCTTTATTTCTGCTGTAGTGAGCTTTGGGCAGTTTTTATTTCTTAATCCTGAACCCTGTCATCCATGCAAGTATTCTATATGTAACTTCTTGGGAGGATCTTGTCAAATTCTTTAATAAATTTCTCTACCTCAAGTGATGGTTGTCTTCATGGTAGTCTTTTTGCTTATCTTCATCATGTGTACTTCAATGCAAGATGACTTAAATGTCCTGTGAAAATAAGGAGTGGGTGTACGAACTCCTTTGGCCCTCCAAGGAGAACCTGTGAGTTATCCTTCCATTTAACTGAAACTCTTTTATCTTCTAGTTTCATTTCTTTTAAGAACAATACTTATATAGTTCATTGCCTCTAGTAATAAGAAGGTTGATTCTCTAGGCATTAGAAAAGGTATTCACATTTAGAATAGCAGTAGTTAAATTCATGTTTGTAAAAACAGATTCTTGGCATTCTGTTCCCTTTTCCACCACTACAAAAGTAGAAGGAGACTACATCAAAAAAGAAGAGCCATCTTCTACTTTTCTTTTTCGTTGGATTACCAGGGCCAAAGAATCCATCACATAACAGCCAGCATACTGGTGATAAACCCCTCCCTACGTAATTGGTCCAGGTCTCAACACGTAGGCATGGTATGACATCAGCACTGGATTCAGAGCCTTTCGAGCATGTCGGAGCTTGGCAAAAAACTGGCAGAAACCTCATAACCCAGGCATACCACAGCACAATGTGTCTGAATAAGCTGTTTGTGGATGAAGGCCTGATTACTCAACATTAAACTTCATGTATTTTATGCTATCATCTACAGTAGCCCTAAAATGAGCATCGTCCAGCCTCGGTTTGAATACTTCCAGAAAGCCCGTTCCATTTTCAGATGGCTCAGATTGTTAAGCAAGTCTTCATTGTATGGAGCCAAAATATTACTGTGTGATTTTTACCCATTGGTTCTTGTACTGCCCTTCAGTCTTACTCCCTGAAGCTACACTTATAGCAAGAACATCAGAACTTACATACACACATTTTATGTGCATGTATATGTAGGAATTATTTCCATCAGGATGAAATCGATCCAGATCATAATCCCTTCTTGAGTATGCCTTCTCATGCCATGTAATTCTCATCTAACTACTCTATCATCTACTCAAACATGCTAGAAGCCTTCTTGAGGCAATCACTGAAGCGATCCACTAATTATCTTTATGTCCTACATGACTGGCTGGCCCAAGTCCCTTTACATTTATGTCCAATCAGTGACAGGTTGAATTTAGTCATCATCTTAATAAACTGCAAGTTTTAAGAGTCAGCAGTGGAAACAATGAATAGGGAAATAGACATCCCCTTTGGGAAACTTTAAATGGCTTTTTCTTCAACAGGTGTCTCCTCTAAGTAAGGAAGATGCTGGGGAATATGAGTGTCACGCATCAAATTCCCAAGGACAGGCTACTGCTTCAGCAAAAATTACAGTGGTTGATGCCTTACATGAAATACCAACCAAAAAAGGTATGTAATCCTAAAATCAACTGACTTAAAAGCTTTTGCTAATAAAACTGGATCAAATGATATATAGTAACAGATTATTAAGACTATAGGGATTTATTAATAGCTTTCTAAGAAGGCTATTTTCCTAATACCCATTATGTAGATATAAGGGATGTGGGTTCCAATATGTACATTTAGATGGATGGGTGACTAAAAATTCTCAAAAGTATTTAGCTGTTTTCCTCTGCTCATCTTATATTCTCAAGACAAGGAAATTCTAGTCATCCAAGTTTAGTAAGAATCCACATTTTCCAATCAGTTATCAGATCTTATCAGTCTCTATCCCCAAAAGCATGATCTTACATTTGTCTCCCTCTCTCCATCCATACATAGACACTAGAGTGATTTTGCCAAAGGGCAATTCAGCTCCTGCCACTCTCCTAGTCAATAAAATCCACTGGCTCCCTATTACTTCCAAAATATAAACTCTTCCATCTAGTACTAAAAACCCTTCACAGCCTGACTTAGTCTTACCTTTCCCATCTTCATGGGCATTCACCCCCTTCACACATTGACCCCCTATGGTCAAGTCAAATCCCCATCCTCTAGATCAGGGGTCGGCAACGTATGGCTCTCGAGCCATATCTGGCTCCACCTCTTGACCTGCCAGTCCAGGCAGAGCCCCAGGATGTGCCCCAGGGGGTCCTTCAGCCTCCATCCTCCTCCTTCCGCAGGCGTTTATGGCTCTCACGGCCAAAAAGGTTGCCGACCATTGCTCTAGATGAAGTCATTCCTGATCTCTCCTCGCATCTATTTCTAAACACACACATTGCCTCCCTTAGAGAAGGGCAGGACAGTTAACACTTTTATATCCCTAGCATCTAGGCACTTGAACGAATGAATGATGTTTTTGATTCAAACACTACACAATTTGATTTTTCCAAAAAAGTGTTCCTGCCACTTCATATCTCTTAGCATAGCAAAGCATTTTCCCTGTTTATAGTGGAGGTGCTTATTAACACTAGGTCTCCAATACATTTCACAGATGCCTCACCTCTTGGATATATCCTCTGACCTTTGAGGGGAAAAACAGTAAAGAGGCATGAAAGTGTTTAAGAAGAAAACCATCTCTACAGAATCTAATTCTAGACTCTACATTGCTACCAATTCACTTCTAGGAAGTCTTCAGAGAGCCTGCAATAATGAGGGTCTTCCTCTACTTAAAATTGTACACACTTTCTTTTCTTATTGCTAAAGATTATTAGTATAATATATATATACACTTATTTTTCATGAAATACTGATTTGCCCCCTTGGTCACCAATAGCTTATATAAGGTGTGACATAAAGTAACAAAATAGCTTCTCTAATAATCCACAGAAGAAAATGTATCCCTTTTCTAGTGACATCATGGCAAATTAGAGCAATCTCAATCCTTTCATTAGAACTAAGATGGCTAGTGAATATCTGCTTTTGTTCCTTAGCCTAACAGAGAGAGCCACTGAAAATAGTTTCACTAACCTATGTCTGAAATGGCCTTTACCTTAAACATAGAATAGAAATAATGGAATCTAGCTTTTCAGCCATTCCCAGATTATTCCACTTAAAAATCAGTTAATTTTAGTATGAAAAGTAGCAATAAAGATCTGCTTAGTAAGTGAAGAGTTCTACAATTCATACAGGCAATCCCAGCAAACAAGATTTTTTATCCTTATCAGAATTTATAGGTTATAGAGTAGAAATTATTTTCAGTCTCTAAAGAGCCCTAAAATTTGCATTAGGATGGCATGTCTTAGTATACACTTAGAACAACACCTCTTTACTCACTCATTTGTAGGTTGTTTCCAACCTTTCATTCCAAGAACTTTAAGTGAAGTGAAAATTGGAGTCATCCCATCCAATTGTGCATGTTTGTGTCTGCCTAGCTATTGTTTATACTTATAACTAATTTTTATATTTTCTTTTTTTTAAACCAGAGGAAGGTGCTGACCTGTGAAATCCTGCAGTCTTTATCTGTATGCACAGTTTAAAACAGTCATAGAAAAAATACAACCACTGTTGTCCAATAACAAGTTTCTTTTCATCTAATCCACTAACCCCTTATATTGTATTCACTAATGTGCAAACATACCATCTGCATACTATAAGATAAATGATAAACCAAATCTACTACAAAATTTTATTCTCTATTTACAAAAAAAAAGTGTCATTAAACAAAACCTTGCACTTACAGTTCTGTATATAAGATGATTTTTTTCTCTGAATACATACCACATCTGATACTTTTAAACCTTGCTGCATTACAGGACCAAACCACAGCATGGTGATATACAAAATGATTTAGCTTACATTTACTTGGAACAATTTTTTTTTTAACTTTCTAAACACTCATCATTCGAGGTGCAATACTCATAGACATCAATTCCTGGAAAAGGAGTTTACAAGCATAGGGCATTCGTACCAAAGAGATCTGAAAAGAAAAAAGAAAACTGTAATTAGCAACATTAAGCAACTAAATACATTTCTGCTACGTAAATTGGTTCAATCTACAGAACTTGCATGTGAAGTTTGTATATACCTGAGTTTTATTACGACAGCCTCTGCACTCATAAGTATGTGTCCTGGTGTTAGCTATTGCCATTATTCCACAAAGATTGCATACGTGAACCTGATATGGATCTGATGCTTCAAATAATCTTTCCCTTAGAAACTGGGCTGCTCCATGAGCAATCTGACAGTCTCGTTCCATTTCTCCAAAACGCAGGCCACCATCACTGACATGGAAAAAAACCATTCTCTATTAATATAGTCAGGGTGAATGGTAAAAGAAAATAAGGTATCCGTCTAAATGACAAATTATTAGTAAGATGGAGTGAAAAGTTTTTATACCCTAATTCTTCTCCTGGAAAGGGGAAAAAAAACAACCACTCACAACATGTCTTACAAAGGTAAAGAGGTAAGAATTATTACTTATTAAAAATGTAAAGAAAATGCTAACAGCACAAATTTTACAAGTGATAATTGCCCTCAGGATTTTAAGTACTACTTATATGTAGCCAAGCCAGCAATTTGTCTGTTCAGTATTTCAGCCAAAAAAGCTTAGAAATAATTTGCCTTCTCAAGATGACCTATTTGGTCATCTAACACTATGAACAAAGCTATATTTGTATCAACCCCTTATTTCTTCCAATGTTAAAAAATGCAAGTATCTCCCTACCGAGATCTGCCCTCCATGGGCTGTCTGTTAAGGATCTGAATAGGCCCTCTGGCACGGGAATGGATCTTATCATCTACCATATGCTTCAAACGCTGGTAATAAGTGGGGCCAATAAAAATTTGAGATGTGATTTTTCGACCAGTAAATCCATTGTACAGGACCTGAAACAGACAAGGAACTCCTAAAGCACAGATTCCTGAAGTACATTGCACAAGCTGACAGATCAAAACTTAAAGAGATCTTTAATGTTGGGGATATCATACCTCATTTCCTCTGAGATGGTAACCATAATCAGATAGCAGATTAGAAATCTTCTGCACGTTAACAGCATCATTAAATGGTGTGGCATCACCAATCTCACCTTTATTAGCAGATACCTTTGGAAAAACAGTTATTTCTTTTAATTCTGCTTCCCCACCTTTTAAGGTAATTTTTTAAAGTATATTTAACAAAAAGGCTTTTTTCCATACAGTACCATAAGGAAAGATTTCCTACTTAATATCCAAGGTGCTGAAAGTTATATTCTAGTCAAAATTTGGTTTAAGCTTTATGGAAAATATTCATTAACATAAATCAATTTCCCCGATAATAAAACTACCTTAAGCCAAATGGATTATAGATTTTATTTTTTAATCTTACTTTTTGTCATAGTATCAACTCTAGGAAGAAGGGCAAAGGCTAGACAAATGGGGTTTAATGACTTGCCCAGGTCACACAGAGCTAGGAATGGATCATAGTTTTGAACTGAACCTTTCAACTTGAAAACCATGTTTAAAGGAGAATGCGATCTTGGAAAAGACCCATGAAAATTTATAAATGTTTTAGAATACAAAAAATTTAATTATGATTTTGTAAACAAAATTTGCTTAGGATTTAAGTTTAGTCTTCTCATACTTAACAAATTCTGAAACATAAGTGCATCAATTCCTAATTTGAAATCAGGAAAGAAGGCAGGTCATAGACTTAATTCTCCTGAGGCAAGGAAAACAGTAACAAAGCTCTGTACCTTAGATTATCTAATTAGAAACTACACATTCCTTACCTTCCCTTGAAGACATTCAATCAAGTGACCAATAGTCATACGAGAAGGGATGGCATGGGGGTTTATGATGATGTCAGGGGTGATGCCTTCACAGGTGAAAGGCATATCCTAAAAGGAGAAATATGATGCCTATATAAGTCTATAAAACCCCTTTTTAGTTAATGAATAAAAAGTAAGACCCACTTCTCCATTTCAATTTACATAACCTAAAATTTGTTTAACATCTCTATTCACAAATTTACTCACATTTAATTAAAACTTAATTCTACTTCATTTTACTTTTTTAAGCAAATTGTTAAAGACAAATTTTACCCCAAGTCTTAGGAGAAGAAAAAATCTAGATACCTCTTGCCTGTACTGGATACCACAGGTACCCTTTTGACCATGTCGACTTGCAAATTTGTCTCCAATCTGTGGGATTCTAACAGAGCGTACCTAAAGTCAAATAAAAATAGGCCTCAGTTAAGTCCATAATTAATGGTTTATTTTCTCTCCTGTTTACTTGGATAAAATTGTACTCACCCTTATTTTGCAAAATTTATACCCTTCCTGGTTTAGAGTCACCATCACTTGGTCCACAATTCCAGTCTCACTAGTTCTGAGAAAAGTGCTACAATCTCTCTTGGTGTAGCGTCTATTAGTGCTCTCTAGTTCATCTTCATTTTCAGGCAGAGTTACTGTTTTGCCAATAATAACATCATCTCCTGATACACGGACACCAGGAGCTATCAAGCCATCATCATCCAATTTATCATAGATAGCATGCCTCATACCTATGAGACAACAGACAAAAAAAACCCTTCTGAAAATGTCCCACATAAATATAAAAACTTAAGAGTTGAATATGTTACCCTAAGAAAGATAATACCCAGCATATGTAGATTGTTTTCTTTCCAAGACAAAAAGTTGGCAGAAATCTCCAACACTACTGCTAATGTTCTCTGTTCATATAATAACTATTGAAAACATCTGTTTCACTCTGACACACTGTAAAATGGATCAGTAGTAAGGAAGCCAAACTCAACTTGACATAAGCTTACTATGGGTTCTTAGGTAAGTCCCTAAGTTTCCTGAGCTGTACAAAGAGGGTGAGAATATCTCTTACCATAGCTCCTGGGAATGGTGGCAGTTTTACGGGGTTTTTTTAAGGTATAATATTACCTTGAAAACTGCTCTGCCTATCAATCCCAAGCTCAGGGCCACATCAAAGTGACCAGTAAACTTTTTAATACTTCTCAGGATAAGAAAGTTCCAGAATATTTTGAAATTCAACTAGAACAATACGGTTCTCTGCAACATCCCATATATCCAGCTTTGGATAAACTGGACATATTATAAATGTCAATAATATATGATTTTTCAAAATGAAGTCATCAAATGTTAAATCATATTTATCCTTTTTTTTAATCCTTTGGAGTGGAAATATGTTTTTATACATATATAACCTAAATCAGATTATTTACCATCTCAGGAAGACAAGGAGGAAGGGAAAGAACTTAAAATTCAAAATTTTGGAAAAGGAATGTTAAAACTTATTTACCAAAACAATTGGGAAAAAATAAAATAGTATATATTTTTTAAATACTTTGGTTAAAAGTTACAGCTGCATTTAAATGACTAAAATAAGAAGACCTAATTCCAAAAGCCACACAAAAAAGTCAGTCTCAGCACTTGGGTCACATAAAATTCTGACTGCAAATTGGAAAGCTATGGCACACTACACATTAAAGAGTGGGACTTTAAAGCTTAGTTGACTATATAAATAAAACCTAGCCTTCTGATTTTTCCCAAACTTACCCTTTAATACAAGGCCCAACTAACTGCACATTGTAAACTAAATATAAAGAATTTTCATTCAATTCACATTTCAAAGAACATATTCTAATTTTTTGAACCACAAGCTACATGGTACAATCTAAAATGTAATGACCTTTTAAAGAACATGAAGAAAACTATAAATGCCCTATAAAATTAAGTAAAGAGGGGCAGCTGGTAACTCAATAGATTGGGAGCCAGGCATAAGATGCAGGAGGCCCTGGACTCAAATATCACCTAAGATACTTACTAGCTGTGTGGCCCTGAGCAAGTCACTTAGTCCCAATTGCCTGGCCCTTACCACTCTTCTGCCTTGGAACTAATACACAGTATTGATTCTAAGACAGAAGGTAAGGGTTTTAAAAACTTAAAAAGAAATGGTACTTTACAATTAAAATGAATTCTACAATTTTTAAACATCAGCTTCTCTTACCCTGACATGTTTCACGTGTTGGTTTTTCAAAGACCTCTTCTTGGTCAAATCCTTTCTTAGATTCTTGTTCTTTGTAAGACCGATAAAAAACTGACCTGAAAAATAATATAGAGGCTATACATTTAATGATGAACTTCAAATAATTATCACTTTATACATGTGGTCAATGCAAAATTAAAACAAAATTCAAGAGAAATGGTAAAGAGAATAATTTCTAACTTGATATGGCTTTCCCATGGACCAGATTCAACATAAGATGCCACATCAAAATCAGCTTTGTCCTAAGAACCTAGTGACACTTCATCTCACTAGGAGTGCAAATAACACTAGAATTTACCATCATCGTTAGGCCACTGGCTTTCTATATTTAAAAATTTATGATAATTTGGTAATGTGCCTCATTCAGCAATCACCCTTTGTATGTGATATATTAGCTTTGTGCTAATCCACAAGAAATCATCAATGGAAGCAAAAGGCCAAAATACTTTAAAAGGCAAATTTTCACTGCCTGTATGATGGCTAAAAATGGAGACAATTCTTTCAGAATTTTCAGACTGATCTTTAAAGAAACTAAATATGAATTTCAAGAGGTGAGATGTTTGCTAAAATAATAAAAAAAAAGAAATGTCAGTCAAAAAAGATATCTTTAATATTCTCCTCTATCTGTATTTAACAAATTTTACAAACACTAAAAAACTGACCTGAAAAAGCCTCTATCCACAGCAGAGCGGTTCATGATAACAGAATCTTCTTGATTATATCCAGTGTATGATGCAATAGCCACAATCGAGTTGATGCCTGAAATATATTAGATTCACACACTAAAGAGTAAGCTACAAAGCACTCCAAAAAAAAGGGAATTTTATTTAGAATCCACAGCATTTCTTATTTTCCAGAATGCCATATCATAAGTATACATATCTAAACATGGGTATTTTGATTAATGTGACGATTTGACTAACTAAATAGATTTTATTCTTAGTGTCACATTCTATTAAGCAACTATTTTGACATTAAAATGTCTGCAATCCCAACTCTAGTTCTCTGCAGTCTGGCTGCTACTCATAGCCAAATTCATTATGATCACTACAAGCCCAGACCTATTCTCTTTCAACAATCTACAGATTCCTTTCCATATGAAGTTTTTCAGAGCTGTGGCTCCTGCGCTTTACCAAAGACTCTGAGCATGAGTTATCAGGAAAAAAAAATTCTATATAACTGAATTGGTTTTCCATATTCCAGCTAAATAAGAAATCACATTTTTATTTGTTTAAAAAAATTGGTTAGTACAAAAGTAAGTCATAAATTCATTCATTCCTTTGCTGGGGACAAGGAACCACAACTGATCTCTTGGCAACAGAAGAGCTGAATGGTGCTTACAACCATCCAAGAACAAAATATTTCTCACCACTAAAGGTGGATCTAAGATATTCTGAGAAATATGCCTTTTTCTCAGGCTTTCAGAGGTCTTAGAGCAAGAACAGAGATTAGGGTAAGGGGGAGATACTAGGATACCTAGATAGATCTAGATCACTGCTGTCAACTCTCTAAATCATAGAGACTTCATAGACCATGTAGTTAGAAGAGGCTTTTCAAGATAATAGAGCACATGAGCCAACGTGAACATGGAAGTTAGTAGTATAAACACCCATAGCTTGTTTGTCCATAGCAGACTGATATGTGTTTCTAAAAGATAAAAGGGAAAAAAAGGCAACATAGAATATATATCTAAAACCTTAGTTACCTTGTTATTATGCCACATGCTACTATTGGTATGCATCCTAAGCTACTAATTCCTACATTAGTAGAGTTAAATTCTAATCAATTACATCTGTACTGGCACTATAAAAGATGCTAAAGTGAAAATAATATAGTAATGGGCTGTTGTTGGCTTTTTTAAACCCTTACCTTCCATCTTGGAATCAATACTGTGTATTGGTTCCAAGGCAGAAGAACAGTAAGGGCTAGGTAATGGGAGGTAAGTGATTTGCCCAGGGTCACACAGCTAAAAAAGTATCTGAGGCTAGATTTGAATCCAGGGCCTCCCATCTCTAGGCCTGTCTCTCAATCCACTAATTGCTACCAGGAATGTTTCTTTCAACAGAGAATGAATTCCAAAAACATCCTTCATCATTAGAAAATTTACTGACAAAGATAGAAATACCGAAAGATGTATTTTAGAGTGTAGATTCCATCCCCTAAATAAAGCAGACAGTCGCTCCCCATTCCTCCCAAATGGCACAGGGTGTAAAGCTTTTGCCTTTACATCAGTGCAGCCCACTCCATGAAAAAGGCCAGACAAAGGTTCCAGCTGGTTGACAGATCCTTAGGAATCCCCATATTAAAAGCCCTTCCCCTAGTCAGACCTCAGCCTATTGGCTATTGTGATTACCTAAGAAAGCACCAACTGTTTTAGATGTTCTCTCTGTCACACTTTCCTCTTTGGCCACTACCACTCCTTAAGTTAGGCTCAAGATAAGAACCTCTTATGGCTCATTCTAACCCTAAGGCCAACCTTATTAAAAGGAATTTTGTAACCAGAGCCATTTGTTAATTAATTTTCACTATATACTGCAATAGTAAATTATATTCACCAAGAAAGAAAATCTGTGAAAATCAAAGGAAAACGATGATCAGGGACAAGAAAGATGAAAATCAGAAGTAAAAGATCGAAAGGGCATAATATCCCTGCCTGAAATAATTCCAGATCTGCTTCAACCAATACTCTAAATGATCCTCTAAATCAAGAAAAAAAAGAATTTTCTTAAAGTCATTATCCTGCAGTTCCACATACTTCCTTTATCAAATCATGCTATCCAAATAGCTTTTAAAAAGAAGAATTGCATCCAGTCAAGGACATGAGATTGGTGTTGACAGAATAATACTAGATTCTTCAGTACAACAGTAACCCCTTGTGGAGAGCTTAGTAAATGAACAATTCTAGCAATAGATCTCTGCAAAAACTAAGTTGGCTAGGCCACTTTGCAGCTCAACTGACTACAGCTAACAGATTATTATCTAAGTTTAAATTCTAAAGTTAAAATGATGTCAAAGAAATACACAAACGCCTTTTTACATTTGGGGAATAATTAACATACCTGCTGGCAACTCTCGGAATCGTAGATATTCCATAGACCTTGTAGTCACAAGAGGCTTTTGAGGATAATAGAGCACATGAGCCAATGTGTCCATACGAACATGAAAGTTGGTAATATAAACACCCATTGCCTGTTTACCCATAGCAGACTGATATGTGTTTCTAGGAGACTAAAGCAAAAAGATGCAATGTCACTGAAAAATTAAAGAAAATATAATACACAAATAATAAGGAAAAAAATACACTACATCCAGTAATTTGTCCAGTAAACTAAAAAGGTTTTCTTTTTTCTTAAATGTTAATGAAATGGTATATTCGGCATCAAAGAATACTTCCCCAAAAAGACATAAATTATAGTTCTTAAAAATGAAATACAACAGTGAAGACATTGATATATTCATAATAGCCATCACTATTTAACACCAAGCTTCATGACTCTACACATATATTGCAAATAAGTCTGTGTATACAGTATTCTTAACATTTTCCCCCCTATTCTAACATAATTTTGTATAGAATTTTCCAAATGTCTATACATTCTACACTTTCATCACTCTTTATGAAAATATAATGCCCTACTTCACTGATTTATCATAGCCATTTCCCAATCCTTGACATTAAGATTACTAAGTATAGGGGCAGCTCAGTGGAGTGAGAGTCAGGCCTAGAGACAGGAGGTCCTAGGTTCAAACCCGGCCTCAGCCACTTCCCAGCTGTGTGACCCTGGGCAAGTCACTTGACCCCCATTGCCCACCCTTACCAATCTTCCACCTATGAGACAATACACCGAAGTACAAGGGTTTAAAAAAAAAAAGATTACTAACTATAAGTATTTTCATACAAGCATTTTTAAAAATTAATTCCTTGGTAACTAAAACCAATACTGAGACTACCAAATCAATAGGACTGACCAATCATACTGTTTTGGTAAATATTGCTAAAATTATTTTCCAATTTGCAATACAATAAAGTACAAGGTGTATCTGTTTTTCCAAAGCCCTTACAACACTAAGTTTTATGATTTTTACTTATTTCAGCCAAATTAATGGATGTTGGTGTCACATTCTGGTTAATAGTAATTAAATAATGGAATTCTAAAAAACTAGAATATTGTTCCAAGTTCTTATTTAATGTTTGTTTCCTCCTTTGTAAACTGGCAGTTCACAAACTTCACTATCTTCCCTCCCTCACCGCCACCACCTCAGACTACATACTACCATAATCAACTTATGTCCACTCTGTATATTCTGGAAGTCAATTACCTTAAAAGTTTATTGGAGTGTATTCTTAGTGTTGCCTTAATTTAACAAAATATTTGTCTTATTTGTGTTAAATGTTTAAAAAATTTTTAATAAAAACAAAATCAGCAATCTTGTCTATTAATTTCTTCCATTGCTCTGGTAGTCCACATTTGGAATAAGCATACTGTTACATTTCTCTCTTTATAAGTTTTCTGTATTTACCTGTAAATTTATCTGGAGTTTATTGTGGTATATAATGGAAATACAGATTAAAATTTCTTTCTCCATATTACTATCCACTTTTCCCAACGGTATTACTGAACAATTCCCCAAAATATACTTTATTAATTAGAAATGGTTTTCTCAAAAACTGATCACTATGAACTGGTCTCAAATTTTATTATATTTTCCTGCCTTACTTCTTATGGTTCCTCAAGATTATACACTACAAAACATGAAATATGTAACTATGGGAAAATATTCAAAATAAAAACTTTAAAAAAATAAAAAATAAAAAAGCCAGTGGAATTGCACGTCCGCTAAGGGTGGTTGGGGGGGTTTGGGGGAGAGGGAAAGAACATAAAATATGTAACTATGGGAAAATATTCAAAATAAAAATTTTTTTAAATTTTTAAAATTTAAAAAAAAATTATACACTACAAGATAAAAGTGCTACTAACCTGATTGTGATCAGGAAAAGGGATAATAGATGCACACACACCAAGTATCATTGATGGATGAATTTCACAATGGGTATAAGTAGAACAATAGGCAACTCCCTTCTCCTGTAAGTCATCTGGAGTCATGGCAAGCATCACAGTTTCTTCTTCCAAGGTATCAATATATTCTACCACTCCACTGGCCACAAGATCTTGCCAACTAGAAAATTAAACAAATTCTCCCAATTCTTTAGAGTTCCTAAAATCCTATACACATTTGTGATTTAAAGATTTTGTTACTTTTACTTTTTAAAAATATCTTAAATTTGAAAACGATTGAAAGACACTAATGTGAAATACAACTGTCAAAAGCCCATTGTTTGATTAAGAAAAACATAATTCCCAAATGCAAGCATTCAAAATAAATACATTTTACTCCTTGAATTCCTACCTGTAGTTGTTATACTCCCGTTCTTTTAACTGATCAATGTGTCTTTTCTTCAAAAGTAGCTTTTGTTTTTCAACAATTAAAAGTGGTCTGCATATTCGACCTGCGTCTGTATAAATCCGAATCTCTCGTTCTCGAATGTCTCTGATCATGGAAACCTAATGTTTTTTAAATAGAGAAGGATGATGAATCTGCATTTTCTGTCATTAAGGATTAGCTTTAAAAAAAAAAAAAAAACACCAAAGGGGCAGCTGGGTAGCTCAATGGATTGAGAGTCAGGCCTAGAGACAGGAGGTCCTAGGTTCAAATCCGGCCTCAGACACTTCCCAGCTGTGTGACCCTGGGCAAGTCACTTGACCCCCATTGCCCACCCTTACCACTCTTCCACCTATGAGCCAATATACAGAAGTTAAGGATTTAAAAAAAATTAAAAAAAAAAAAAACCAAAGTTCACACAAAATTTGAGTTAAAAAAAAATTCATCTAAGTAGTCGTTTTCAATTTGCATATGATAAACACTACATGTAAATCTAAAATTTGTGTTTATATAAGTAAAAACTATACTTGACTAATTAGATAATGCTGTCCAAATTCATGGCCTAATTAATGTTCAAATTAATGACATGTGACTAATAAGAAAAAAGAAACATTTCTTCTAGTATCACTATGGCAACCAGTAGCACAGTTACCTTTTTTGTCTCCTCTCGGAAAATATAAAGGAGTTCCCACCTTCACAATAATACCTGATACCACCATTCTACAATCTACTTACACACTTCACCTTACTGGTCCTAAGCCTCCCTCTGTCATACTTCTCTACTGAAAGTAAAAGGATATTAGGCAGATATCATATCAACATGCCTATTAGAATGACAGTATTAAAAATTGTTTATATAGTGCTTTTTAAAAAACTCCTGCCTTCTGTCTTAGAATTGATACTAAGTATTAGTTCCAAGGCAGAAGAGTGGTAAAGGCTAGGCAACACAGGCTAAGTGACTTGCCCAGGGTCACATAACTAGGAAGTATCTGAGGTCACATATGAACCTAGGACCTCCCATTTCCAGGCCTGGCTCTCTAACCACTGACCCAACTAGCTGTCCCATTTATATAGTTTTAATATTTATAAAAGAACTCATCCCACAGAGGAGAAACACAGAAGAAAAACAACTGCTTGAACACATGGGCTGATGGGGATATTATTGGGGATGCAGACACTCAATGTTATAACTCTAGTCCAACTATCAATAATATGGAATTAGGTCTTAATCAATGATACATGTAAAACCCAGTGGAATTGTGCTTCGGCTAAGGGGGATTAAGAGGGCTTGGGGGAGAGGGAAAGAACATGAAACATGTAAGTATGGTAAAATATTCAAAATTAAAATTTAAAATAAAATAAAATAAAATTGTACAAAGGACGTCTGTTCTAAAAAAAACAAAAACTCATCCCACAGAAACACATTCAACAGCAACCCAGAGAAAAGCGGCAGGAAACTAAGACAATAATCAATAATCCTGGCTAAAGCTGTCAAGATTCACCTCACAGGCCAAAAGGTCCAAAATAATGATATTTAGGGACACTATAAGACTAGTGAAGGTCTAGTATAGCTTCAGAGAATCAACTGAGCTAAGCATCAAAGAATCAGATCTTGTACCTAGGACCTGAGATAGCTTGAATTGCATTCTGACTTTGCCCAAAAAACTTACTAGAGAGATATGTAAATACTAGGGAAGAGTGTAAAAACCTGCCAAAATGAAAACTGACTTATCAAAAGATCCTGAGCCTTAGTAAATTACACATTGCCAAGCTAGAGTAAGATTTTCCCATTAGAAGAAAGTTATAATCAGCTGTGTCTGACTAAAGGACTCAAGTTTCTGCCTAAAGTACCTGGGCTTCTGTAAGGACTAAGTAATCTTCACTTGCAAGCATCTCCAGAAAAGTGCCAAGAGGTCAAACACGAGACTGTAACTGGAGGTAACACAAATTCAAGGGCCTCACAGGAAAAAGTATATGAGGACTAAACAAAGTGCATCCTGGATCCCTTCTAGGAGGCAGGTACTCAGTCAATCCTGGTTCAAGCTTGAAATAGAAAAGTGTGGTGCCTATCTCATAAAGTACTTAACGACTAAAAAGGAATTCCCATATTTTCTCCCAGGAAGGTGGGAAAGCACTTCATGAGGGAGTACAAACCAGATGATCTCTCTCCTCCTTCATTCAGGATACTACGTGGTCATAAGCAGTTGAAGGTAATCGATTAATGGTAAACTTACTCCACTTTCCTGGGAAGTATCTCATACTCAGACAAAGGTTTAAGATCAGAAAATAGCAATCCATATTTGGATTCATGGTGGGTGAATGAACTGCATTCTTGGCATCCAAATGATATAAATGAAGATGTGTCAACTTTGTGACATTCAAGTCACGTTAAGCTTTAGAAGCTTTAGAAGAAAATTTTGACTGCTCAGACCCTTGTCTCAGAGAGTCTCTGGTGTGAGCAGTCAAGATCTTCTTTAGAGAGCCCTTAACATAATGGAAAAACAGACATGATCATGAAGCAGAAGTGTTTTGAAAACTCCAAAAATATGAATGGAGAAGGCCAGATCCAGCAGTCTGAGGATGGCTACCACCTAAGGCCAGGATCAACTGCATCCAAAAGTCCATGACAATTCGGAATTAGAGTTAATCTATTACAAGCACAGCATGCTTATCTTGCATAATGAATTGGCTGGAAATCTAGAACAAGACAGATCTATTAATGGGCAATTCACTTTATAAAAGCATTCCCTACTTTACAAAAAAGCTCACAGGATCCCTTTAAAAATCAAGTTCCCAAGGGGTAGCTATTTGAGTCAGCAGAGAGCAAGGCCTGGAGATAAGGTCCTGGGTCCAAATCAGATCTCAGACACTTCCTAGCTGTTTGATCCTGGGCAAGACACTTAACCCCCATTACTTAGCATTAGTTGCTCTTCTGCTCTGAAAACACACAGTATTGATTCTAAGATAGAAGATAATAGTTAGGGGACAGCTGGGTAGCTCAGTGGATTGAGAGCCAGGTCTAGAGACGAGAGGTCCTAGGTTCAAATCTGGCCTCAGACACTTTCCCAGTGGTGTGACCCTGGGCAAGTCACTTAACCCCCATTGCCTAGCCCTTACCACTCTTCTGCCTTAGAACCAATACCCAGTATTGATTCTAAGATGGAAGGTAAGGGTTTTTAAAAAAAAAAAAAAAGATGATAATGGTTTAAAAAAATTTGAGTTCTCTAGTATAAATATAATATGATTTGCTTTATATTAAGTTTACATGCAACTTTTAATAGCAACTATTGCATTAGAGCAAGTTCTATCTATAACTGTAGTAAGGCCCAAAATGTTTTTGAGTGAAAAGTCTCAATTCAGATCATGGTAAACCTATTCAAAGAAGCCTGTGGAAAGATAGCTTTGGCCAGTGATATGAATTACTTAAAAGAGTCTATCCAAAACTGAAATCTCTATCTAATTCAAGAACCTTACTTCAGAGACAATGATATCCATCTGGCGTCGCAATTTTCTTAGGGTATTCATAAGTTGTTCAGGGTCTTTATGTATTCCAACCCAGCAGCCATTAACAAAGATCTTGGTTGCACTAAAATGAAAGATTTTTTTTAAATGTTGTAAATCATTATTCTTAAGCAAAATTCGTAGAACTACCACCCCAAAAATATTTTCATACGAACTCAGCAATAGCAGCAGGAGAAATTTCTTCTAGGTTTTCCATACTCCATTCTTCTAAAAACTCCAGAATTGGAGAAGGCTGAGATCCTACAGAAATATAAGCCATCAGGGCTAAATTCTTCACAAGTCCTACTGCATGGCCCTAAAAGAAACAGTATGGTCATTACTTTAACAAAGGCCATCAAAAATCTATTTCAAGCATTTTTATTTACTTTGATTTACTTTTTATTTATTTTAATCATATTTATTCTAACCATAGCATTTATAACATCATAGAATTGAGACACACTTCAAACTGAATTTTAAAATAAGGATGTGATAAATTAAGAGACTAGCTAGAGCAGTGGTTCCCAAACTTTTTTGGCCTACCACCCCCTTTCCAGAAAAAATATTACTTAGCCCCCTGGAAATTATTATTTTTTTAATTTTAATAGCAATTAATAGGAAAGATAAATGCGCCTGTGGCCATTACCGCCCCCCTGAATCGCTGCAGCACCCACCAGGGGGCGGTAGCACCCACTTTGGGAATCACTGAGCTAGACTGATGGTTTGAGACATTACCTCTGGGGTCTCAGCAGGACACACCATTCCCCACAGTGTATTATGCAACTGTCTTGGCTTTGCTAATTTACCGTCTCTACCAATTGGAGAGTTCAAACGACGCAAGTGAGAAAGAGTAGATGCAAAAGTCAGACGATTTAACACCTAGAGAAATTAGTAAATTTGGCAAAGTTAGGTTTGATTTTTCCTGTACTTGAAATAATTATTCTATCAATACAAAACAGAGCTATATTTGAAGGTGGAAGTCAATTAGTTTGATATTGCAATTATACTTTATCTAACTTTCATTATCAAGTCCTAGAAATCTATAATTCCTTTTGGCTGGAAATAAAGGAAGGGAGAATGTCCCTAGACAGAGTGGTTGGTTTCTAAAGGCTGAACAGATTACTTTCAAGGATATAACATCCCAATCACAACAAAAACATTCAAAGAATCTTAAAATCTTATCAGACAACTAGGTTCATGTAGTCCTAGTTTTTTTAATAAAGTTCACCAATGAGAGTAATCTATCAATAAACTTTTCTGACCCTATCTTCATTTCTTATGCAAATTCTTAAACATACTGTCAAAGAAAATGATAGTTTTTTAAGAAAGTAAACATGCACAATTTATTTGATATTCCTGAGCAATTTCCCATCTCTAGTCCTGTGACTGTCACTACATGTACACTGAGTTGATACATGGAAACACTTTTAAAATACAGTATAACAGAGGGGCAGCTCGGTAGCTCAGTGGAGTGAGAGTCAGACCTAGAGACAGGAGGTCCTAGGTTCAAACCCGGCCTCAGCCACTTCCCAGCTGTGTGACCCTGGGCAAGTCACTTGACCCCCATTGCCCACCCTTACCAATCTTCCACCTATGAGACAATACACCAAAGTACAAGGGTTTAAAAATAAATAAATAAATAAATAAATAAAAATAAAAATTCAGTATAACAAAGAAAAGAGATGCTTAAAATGATTCAATATTCAGAAATTAACTCCTACTTTGGGGGCCTTTAAAATATGGACTCCATATTAATGGGGACTATTTTCTCCTTATGAATATTGTTTTATTCAAAATTAGACTAATTATAATGAAATGCCCAAAATTAAGATTTTCTTTGCAATAATAAGCAATTAAAAAGAAATTTCTCAGTTCAAAAGTCCTTAATTTCACATCTGGAAAAAAAGGCATCATCTTACAGATCAAAAGCCTGGAAAAATAAATTCATGAAGATGTTGTTAGAACTCAGGTACAAATTTTAATGTTAAACCACAAATTATGTTTATGAAACTCTTACCTGAGAGACTCCAGCTCTGGCCTGGTGAGCTTTCTTTTGGTCACCCCAGTTCCCAGTAGCCAAAGAATATTTTAAACCATCTGATATGATCCTTGTTTTAATCGCCAACTCCAAGTTAAAGTCTTTGCCTCTATCAATGAATTTCTGTGCATATATCCTCACTTCTTTAAGTAAATTCTTAAACATTCTGTCAGAGAAAATTATTTTTAAAATACATTTATCATATACTCACATGTCAAATATCTGACCAAGCACACAAAAGTCATTGGTAAAATTAATACACCCTAGAATGAATTACCACCATAGACAGACAGATACACACACAAACATATGCATATGCACACACACACACACACACACACACACGGAGAACAGGTTCCTGTGTTTCTGTACTTTCCATAAAACTATCAAAACAGTTTTGTTCCTATGTCACGACTCATCTAATCCAGTAGTTTTTTTCTATAATTCTTACCCTCTAAACAAGAATGCAAGCAGCGGACCAGCCAAATCCAGTCTCTTATTTCCATAGTGATCTCTGTCATCCAGTTCCCTTCTTCCAAGAGCAGCCAAAAGTAATCTGTGAACCATATACCTAAAAACAAAAAGAACCCCAGGTTTCTTTCTCTTTTTTTTCGAGGTAAGAGAACATGGGAAGCACTTAACCCAAGATAAAACCATTGTTTCTAAATTATAAAGCTCACATCTTTTAAAGAAGCAAAGTGGAAGTTCAATAGGATATTTTTCACACAGAACAAAAAGTGCTTTCTTATAGAGCAAAGCATTCAAAACAAAACAACATACCCCAAAAAGTAGGCTTTTTTTGTTTCACAAAAGTCACTGACACCAACATGAGGAAGCATTTCTTTTTGTAAAACTTCTTTTGCATATTTAATTCTTTTCTCCTTAGTTACACCAGGTTTTGCTCCTCTTGATCCAATAAAATTGAGTGCAACATTCTGTTCCTGGATGACAAAAGCTTCATCCAAAGAAGGTTTAACCTATATATTAAAATATTAAAACAATAATTACTTTCAATTCAACACCCTAAATACCAAAAAAGCCCATAACACCCAGTTTATTCTTTATTCAATATTCTTAATAAACCTGTTCAATATTTGGAAATATACAATAAATCACAAAATCAGTTAGATAAAGGGATGGAACTATGGAAATCCAAGTTCTTTGATAAATTTCAGCAACTAAAATTTTCCTTGAAAAAAGTACCAAGAGCTGTACTTTTTTAAAAACTTTCAACAAGAAATGGTAAAACAAAGGTTTTCAAGAAATAAAATTTTTTTAAAATTTAAAAAATTAAGTATGTTTTCTGCACCATCGAAGTTACAACAATTCTAAATTGTAGTTGTTCAGTCATTTTGATCTGCTTCATTTGGGGTTTTCTTGGCAAAATCAGTAGAGTGGTTTTGCCATTTCTTTCTCTAGCTCATTTTACAGATGAAGAATTGAGACCAAAAGGATTAAGTGTCTTGACCATGATCAAACAGCTAGTAAGTGTCTGAGGCCCGATTTGAACTCAGGAAGATGAGTTTTTTTTACTTCAGGCCCGACACTTTATACACTAAGCAACCTAGCTGTCCAGTTTCTAAATTAAATGCATTTTATTTTAATTGGGCAAGGTCCTGGGGTTGACTATATCTTCCAAGAGAGGAGAGGCCAGTAGCTACAAAATGACAACATTCCACCGCTCTTGAGTTCTTCTTTTGCCATCAGCTATGTTCTGTGATTAGTACACATTCAATTTAACAAATAACTAAGTACTTGTCTTATAAATACCAACATCATTATATAATGATTAATATTTATAATGCTAATAATCCAGAAGCAAACCTGGGATAAGACTGAAGTTATCAAATGGAATACTATTGTGCCAAAAGGAATAATGAACTGGAGGAATTTCATGTGAACTGGAACAACCTCCAGGAAGTGATGCAGAACAAAAGGAGCAGAACCAGGAGAACATTGTACACAGAGACTGATACACTGTGGTAAAATCAAATGTAATGGACTTCTGTACTAGCAGCAATGCAATGAAACAGGACAATTTTGAGGGACTTGAGAAGAAAGAACACTACCCACATCCAGAGAAAGAACTGTGGGAGCAGAAACATAAAAGAAAACCACCTCCTTGATCACATGGTTCAATGGGGACACAAATGGGGATATATACTCAATGATCAATCTATTACAAATATTAATTATATGGAAATAGGTCTTGATCAATGATACATACAAAACCAAGTTGAACTGCTAAATGGCTATGAGAGTGGGGGAGAAGAGAGAAAGAATATGAATCATGGAACCATGGAAAAATATTCTAAATTAATTAAACATAAAAATAAATAAGAAAGAATCAGTCATCAAAAAAAGAGTAAATAGGGGCAGCTGGGTAGCTCAGTGGATTGAGAGCCAGGCCTAGAGATGGGAGGTCCTAGGTTCAAATCTAACCTCAGACACTTCCCAGCTGTGTGACCCTGGGCAAGTCACTTGACCCCCATTGCCTACCCTTACCACTCTTCTGCCTTGGAGCCAATACACAGTATTGACTCCCAAGATGGAAGGTAAGGGTTTAAAAAAAAAAAAAAAAGATTAAATGATGATTATTTACGATTTTTCTCACTAAGAGAGGAATATAGACTAGGGAATTTTAGAAATATTTTCAGCAATGAGGGTTGAAACAAACTGAATATTCACTAGAAATCTTCAATTAAATAGAAAATTAAGTTTATTCAAAACTAGTCAAAAACCACCTAATGCCTGAGCATTCATTCAAGTTTAAAGCGATTTCTACAACTCTCCTAAATAAGACTAAATAACAAAAGGATTTGACTTTTACATACCATTTCCATCATCTCTGGATCTTCAAAATCATAAATAATGTGTTCTAAAATATCTCTGTCAGACACAAAACCTAATGCTCGGAATACAATGATAATGGGAACTTCTTGCTTGATGTATGGTAAAGTAGCTACAATGCGCTGACCAATCGCGCTCTTTTTTGCACCCTACAAAAGAAATGAATAGCACACACAAAAGCACATAAATATTCCTCGAATAAAATTATTTACTGTTTCACTCTCTTCATTTCACAAGCACACTTTCCACATAAAGATGAAACATTTAAAGACTGGTCTCACATTTTTCACATTTGGGTTACAGCACTCAAATGAAACAAAATTCCCACAGCCGCACACATCCCTTCCCCACCCAGGCTCCCTCAGAAGGCACAATTGTGCACTCTGGTTGTAACCTTCTGTGGGGTAAGGGGGAATGAAAAGGAAACATACCCAGAAAGTTCAGAGAAGGTAGATTAGGAAGCAAGAAACAAATATTAACTTGATGTTAAGCCAGGAGTGGCTTCTGATTAATGTTCCATACCTGTCCTCCTCTTGCAAGCATGCTAACCCAGATAGTACTTGTGGGTCGGGAAGAATTCTCCAGGCATGACCTACATTCTCCTGTATAGGCATACTTGGAATCTTTTTTGGCAAACACATAAACCGTATTTGTTGCCATTTTCTCTTGGGCAATCAGAACCTATATAGAAAAAGGTTTGGTAAAAAAATTCTAAAATTTATCCATAAAATAAATTAAAATCCCTAATAGAGAAAAATTAAGCATCCAAATTTGCATGTTCAGTCTGATAATACAATATAGAAAAAGAATACTATTAATGGTTTTAGTTCCCTTTATTCTAAAATTACTAAAAGATTTTATTGAAAGATTGAAATCCACAAGCTATTCAAGTTATATGAAACTCTAGGCAGACTGTACAAGCATAAGTGTTGTTCTAAATAACAGATGTATTTTCTAGACCAAGGCAAAACTTTAAACACATTTAAATTTTAGCAGCCAAATTTCCCACCACCTCCCCAAGCTTCCAATGCTGCTATTTGTATTACGCTACATTTTCCCCAATTTTAATTTATCACTTTGAATACACATCAATGCTATTTTTAATAAGAATTACTCATTTTACCTTTTCTGATCCATTAATAATGAAATAGCCACCAGGATCAAGAGGGCATTCATTTAATTCACAGAGATCACGATCAGTTAAACCATTTAATAGACAGTATGTCGAACGAAGCATAATTGGAATTTTTCCTATAAATGTTTTTTGATGCTGTGTCTGAAGCTGTTCTTCTCCCTCTTTAATAACTGTTTTTGTGATGTCCACATAAAGAGGAGCAGAATACCTTTGAAAATAAAATCAAAATGAATTTTGTCTTCTTTTTAGCTTTTTCAATCTGTTGCAAAGGTAGATAGTGGCGTCATGGACAGAGTGCCTGACTCTAGGTGAAGACCTGAGCCAAATGCTATCTCATACACTAGCTCCTCAACTCCTAATCTCAGTCCCAACTGCATTGATTGTGGGATTGTTTTGAGGATCAAACATTTTAATGCCATATGAATGCCATGGGGGGCAGGGAGTGGGGGAGCTAATAACACAACAGATTGCATATTGGATTTGGAATCAGGAAGACCTGAATTCAAAACTTGCCTCACTATCTGCCTCCCCCATTAGACTGTGACCTCCTAGAGGGCAAGGACTTCTTTGTACCCCCAGAATTTGTCTCAGTTTCTAGCACATGAAAAGTTCTTAATAAATGTTTACTATCTAATCCTAGGTAAGTCACTTAAAACTCTCAGCCTCATCTATTCCTCATCTATAAAACAAAGATGAGGGGGCAGCTGGGTAGCTCAGTGGATTGAGAGCCAGGCCTAGAGACAGGAGGTCCTAGGTTCAAATCTAACCTCAGACACTTCCCAGCTATGTGACCCTGGGCAAGTCACTTAACCCCCATTGCCTACCCTTACCACTCTTCTGCCTTGGAGCCAATACACAGTATTGACTCCCAAGATGGAAGGTAAGGGTTTAAATAAAAAAACAAAAAAACAAAAAACAAAGATGATGGAACCTACCTAATGGAGTTGTTGTAAGGATCAAATAACATAATATGTAGAAAAGGTCTTGCAAATCTTAAGTGCTATAAAGAAACGCTACTATTTCTGCAAGGGAAAGCTTATAGAATGAATGGGGGTATGTGACATTTGTAAATGAATGTGCTATGAAAACAAAAGACATTGATAAACAAAGAAAATATTTTGGCATAGGTCAGGTATTCCCTAATTATTAGTCCTTACTTAGATTAAAAGAGTATCATCCTTTAATTAATAGTTTGTTAATATAGGAATGCTTTACAGTTCACAAAGTGTTTTCCTCACCAGTACCAAATATGACTTCTGAATGAATTCACTGAGGCTCCAAAGGATTATGTAACCTGCCCATGCCTTAAAAGGCCAAAACTCAACTGCCAACAGTAAAGAAATGTCTCTTACGTGAGATTTCTCAATCTGGCTTCATTTGGCATCATAGGTGAAGGGGCTCCATCTCTTTCCCAGTGAGTAGGCTTGGAGAGATAAATTTGTTCAAACTTCAGCAGATATCGAGGCTGAAACAGACAAAAATATATCAAATTCATGAGAACTTATTTTCCATAAATTGTATTACTGTACTTTTCACATATCGTATCAATTCTCATATGAAGGCCTAAAATAGAAAGGCCCCAATCCTGTATACTAGGGAAAATTATTGTATATTCCTGTGAATGGGATCTGGGTCAGAGATTCCAGCTAATCTACTGTTTTTAGCATTTTCTTTGTCTTTAACAATCCCAAAAAATGCCTTCCTTTTTAACAGAATTTGGTTAAAAAACAAAGGGGACAAGGATTCTTTTCCTATAGATATGTTCCCCATTATATGAAAATGGAGAGGGATGGATTGATGGATTACCTTTTAATTAGATATTTACCAATCAGAGGTATCTTGGGATATTCCACAAAGGGACTAAATAATGAACTCCTAAAACTCTATTTATTAAGCTACCTGACCAAGATTAGGGATCTCAGGTCATTCGAGAGGGCCAGTGACCTGTCACTTTACTGGTTATGATGCTGGCCTGGCCAAAAAACTGATATAATCAATAAACTGGTATTCTTACCCAAAAACCAGCCTCTCAAGAGAACTTTAACAAATTCAAATCAAGCCATTATCCCATTTTTTATAAAAGTTGCAAGGAGCCATTGCTGATTGCCAACATAATTTAATTAGATCACTAGGCAACCACATTCTCTCTGGTCTCACAGGGGCCTTTTCCTTCAGTTTTCAATTGCAGGCAGCTCAGCTCAGCAAGGTGAGGCAATGTGATGCAGTGGACAATGTTGGACTTAGAGTCAGGAACACCTAAAACCAAACCCTGCCTCGTTTAGCAAGTCACTGAACTTCTCAAAGGAAATTAAGATTGTTCTGAAGATAGATGAGATGGCACATGTAAAGTGCTTCATAAGTCTTAAAGTATTAAAGCCTTAAAGGAAACTAGTTATTAGTATCAAATTCTTTATATGGTCAATATAGTAAGCAATTGTCTGGGACCTGAAAAGTCAGCATAGACACTCTATACTTATAATTTTAGACTTACAAACTTCTTTAAAAATTCAGAAATAAAACACAAATGAAGATTTCTGACTAACTTGAAAATACTAAGTCTGTTGTATTGTTTATTCAATAGTAATAATGTAGTTAAGCTATCCATATCATGATTCTGAAGATCAAGCAGTTAACTGAGTCCTGCAAGCTTAAACTTGTGATTCTGTTTTGTTTGTTTTTTTAAACCCTTACCTTCCATCTTGGAGTCAATACTGTGTGTATTAGCTCCTAGGCAGAAGAGTGGTAAGGGTAGGCAATGGAGGTCAAGTGACTTGCCCAGGGTCACACAGCTGGGAAGTGTCTGAGGTTAGATTTGAACCTAGGACCTCCCATCTCTAGGCCTGGCTCTCAATCCACTGAGCTACCCAGCTGCCCCCTAAACTTGTGATTCTGACCCCATGCTCTTAAAAAAAAAAAATGGACCTAATGATTCTTTTTACATCTGAAATTCAGGGATAATGGCCAAGATGCCAGGCAGATTGCCAGAAGTCAGGGTAACCATGATGGGTGTATAAATGGCTTGGAAGCCTGGAAATCAATGCTAGGACATTGAACATTTGAGCCAATAAGTCATCTTTCCCCTCCTTTTTGTTCCAAGGGTTACCTCCAGAGCTCAGGACATTATTACCTAACAGCTTCACTACAGACTATTTCTCATCACACAACATACCTTTTCAAATCACCTTGCTTGTTTATTGGGGTATACAAACTCACTTTAATATTAACATAACCAAGATATAATTAAGAGGAAGAGTCATAAAATGGACTCTCCAATGAAAAGAAATTATTTTTACTATCTGCACAAATGTACAAACCCCTTCAATTGTACTGCTAATGAAGGCAGTTGTATATATTTCTAAATAAAAATCCATTAAAACTATTTTTATGCTATTTGTCTTTAAGCCATGGAAGGCATGAAACTTCAAAAAAACAGAAACTATTTCAGATTTCATATAGAATCTCTTACCGGTTCTTCAACTTCTCCAGTAGCATGCTGAGCTTCAGCTTGTAAATCTATAGGTGGGGCATCCTCCACAATTCTCTGCACAGACATCTGAATGAACTCATCAAAAGAATCCAGCTGTTGTCGGACCAAACCTTTCTCATCAAAATAGGAACTGAAAAAACAGTTCAAAGATTAAGTTCAAGTATAATAAAAGACTGTTTTCATTGATGTTTTTAATTTTTCAGTTATCATTCTGGTCAACAATTATCAAAGGAACATCTACTTTGTACTGAGCTAATGCGCACACACTATGGGATAGCAAAAAAAAATGACACATCTCTGTCCCTGATTATATCTGTTGGGGAGAGGGAGACAACATTTATAGGTATATTAATATTGGAAACTATAAGATAGCATATTATCAATGATGAGAATAAAATTAAGCACCACATCGGGGTACAAACAATAAGTAATATATGATTTCAGTGAAGGAAGAGAATCAGCAGGAGCTAGCTTAGTCAGAGATGGGCCAGTCAGAGAAGGTTGTGAGTATGTACTGAAAAATGGGAAGGAAATCATCAGAGGGAAAAAACAGAATAATCAAAGATATATGTGGGAAAACACACAACCAGCCTTGATAAAATGGACAGTTAAAGCTAAGGGGGCAGTGGGAAGTGGGACATAAGGTCAGTTAGACAGTATAAAGTCAGACCATACAAGATGATTCATGTCAGGATGACCATGGGCCTTTTTCTATAGGCAATAGAGATCCCTGGCAGCTCCTGAGCAGAGGAGTGATAGAAAAAGCAGGACTTTAGGAAAATTAGTCAGATAGAACCATTGCAGAAGAGATTTTATGAGAAAGAGAATGAGTAAGAAATCACAGCTAAGAAGTAGCTACAGCAGCCTAAGCTTGAGATAATAAAGACCTGGAGGGTTAAGGTGTTAGCAATAAGAATGGGGAAGCATTTCAAAGAAGAAATGTCAGGATGAGGTGACTGAAAAAGAATGAAGGAAAGGGATGGGTCAAAAATTATTACAAGGGGGCAGTAGGATGGCTCAGTGGATTGAGAGCCAGGTCTTGAGATGGGAGGTCCTGGGTTCAAATCTGGCCTTGGACACTTCCTAGCTGTGTGACCCTGGACAAGTCACTTAACCTTCATTGCTTAACCCTTACCACTCTTCTGCCTTGGAACCAATAGACAATATTGATTCTAAGATGGAAGGTAAGGGGTTAAAAAAAAATACTGCATATTTCTAGGGTAGGTGACAAGAGAGAACGTAATGCCATTAACAGAAATAAACTAGTTCTCAGCAGGGGAAAGAGGGAATGAGGAAAAGGGAATGATTCTAAGCTTAGTTTGGGGGCATGATGTTTTGTTGAGTTTGAAGTGAAAGCAGATTGGCCAAGTGAAGCACCTATGGCAGTAGCTAGTGTAGTAAGACTAGAACTTAAGTGAGGGATCGAAATGAAATACAGAAATTGCCAAGTTATATTCAAAGAAATAAGAGTTAAAGTCATCTGAATTGATGAATTCCCAAGAGAAGGTGCACAGCATGATCAAAGACGTAAAAAGGGAAAGAACAGACGGGAAAACAGAAGGCATTTCATGTGTTTGTCTTCTCCCTAAACGCACACAGAATTTTTGAGGGAAATAGTCATGGACATGAGGCAGTCAGGGAACTTATATAGAGAAGTACTGGGAAAAAGAATTATGCAGTCATTAAAAGGAAAATCCAATAAACATGGTTCAAAGCGAACCATAATTATGTGGTGTCATTAAAATAAAAAAATCAATAAATATAGATCAAGTGGACTGCAGGACTAGAGATTCAGAGCTGGAACAAATCTTAGAAGTAATTTAATTCAAATGCCCTCATTTTACAAATAAGGAAAGTGACAGGACCCAGGTCCTCTCACTCCCAAACCTAGTGATCTAGCATGGCAATGTACTAGGAGCTAGCAAGTACTGAGAAGAACTTTGCTTCTTGCCCTCACAGAGCTTACAATCTAATAGCAGAGGAAAGATGTATACAAATAAATAGAAGATTTAGTACATAAGAAAAATACCAAGTGCTAGGACAGACTGGGGGGAAGAAGGGGGAATGAGGCACAATAACGACTGTCTTTTCTAGAACATCTGGAAAAGCTCCACAGGGGAATGAATTTGAGTTGGGCCTTGAAAAAAGCATGGGGCTGGAGTGGGGGTGGGGTTCAAACACTAGGAGGGGCCTACATACATAAATGCACATGGGCAGGAAAGGTCATGAAGAATTCTTGAACAATAAGCTTTAATTTTCTTAAGAAAATAATTATATGTAAAAGGGATGAGTATAAGATAAGCCTTAAAAGGTAAACTGGACCCAGGGTGTAAACAGCTTTGACTGCCAGGACTATAACTAAGACCTTGGCCTTTACTTGGTAGATAATAGGTAACTCAGTAGAGGTTTTCAAATAGGGAGATGGCATGATTACAACTTTGGCAAAGCCGTTAGATGGTTTAGAAAAGTGACTCTCAAAGTGGGCGCCACCGCCCCCGGTGGGTACTGCAGTGATCCAGGGGAGCAGTGATGGCCACAGGTGCATTTATCTTTCCTATTAATTGCTATTAAAATTTCAAAAAAATTAATTTCCAGGGGCACTAAGTAATATTTTTTCTGGAAAGGGGGCAGTAGGCCAAAAACGTTTGGGAACCACTGGTTTAGAACAAGGAGTCAAGAAGAATAATTAGATATTGCCACACTCCAGAAAAGAGGTATTGAAATTTTGAACTAAAAGGGTGACAGTAGGAATGGAAAGAAAAGACCAAAATTAAAGAAGTACAAAGTCTTCTTTGTTCATTTCACGAATGAGTTGTGTTCCAAAATTTCTCACTTATTCAGAATTTGGATTGCTTTCTCTCCAGAAACAAATGTTAGTTAAGTTCTCAAGCCGACCAAAAAAAAAAAATAAAAGCCTACTAAGTCTATAATATAGCTGAGGTATTAAACTAGGAAATCTATCTCAACTTCAAAACAATGTTTCTAAAGAAATTTGTGATTGAAATTCCAATATGAGATGTCAAAAATACATTCTTGTTTTACAGTTTGGGGAGAAAGATGTAGGCTTCCTCAGTTCCATCTATTGGTCGAAAGGGAGCAGAAAGCAGAGAGGAACTCTAGTAAAAAAAACAATCTAGAATAAGGAACTCATCCACATCCAGAGAAAGAACTGTGGGAGTAGAAACACAGAAGAAAAATAACTGCTTGATCACATGGTTCAATTGGGATATGATTGGGAATCTAGACTCTAAATGATCTCCCTAGTGCAAATATAGGTCTTGATCAATGATACATGTAAAATCCAGTGGAATTGCTCATTGACTATGGGGGGGGGGGGATGGGAAGAGGGAAAGAACATGAATCATGTAACCATGGAAAAATATTCTTAATGAAATCAATAAATGAACTTAGAATAAGGAACTCTACAATGGCTTGAGATTTTAAGAGAAAAGAGAGCTCTGTGAAAGATAAGAAACAGAGTGAGCAGTGAGGCAAATTAGGAGGGAAAGCAGGATTTTTCCTCTTCCTTTAAAAGCTGGAAAAATGAAATGTTTCATTTCACATAAAAATAAATAATTTAAGTTACAATATTTTACCCCTGATTACTCTCTCAGACTTTCTATTAAGAACTAATTATTAATTAGCTAAGAAAATTCCTGTCTGCATCACTTTCTAACCTCAAGTTTGTAGAAGAGAAAGTATTTGATTTATACCAAAAGTTTACTAAAGAACTTCTTTGGTTTCCTTGAAAAAAATTACCTAATAACAATCCAACAGGCTTCTTGCCACAAATCTGGAGTGATTTCATCATCATCTTCATCATATTGCATATCTATAAAGAAAAATAATAAAAGATTATATTACTTTTCAGTACTGCAATAATATACATACTGTTCTTAGGAGTAGATAAAACAAGCATTTTCCCCCAAAGGATTCATAATGAAACATCCTATCTACCTCCAGAGAGAACTAATGAACTAAATGCAAATTAAAGTAAAATCTTCATGTTTTTTATTAATATCGATATTTTTGCATGATCTCACATGTTTAATGAATATCATATTGCTTATCTTTTTAAGAGGTGGGGGAGGAAGTAGAGGAGAGAGAATTTGGAACTCAAAATTTTGAAAGAATGTTAAAAAACTAAACTTTTTTCCTTGATTTTCTAAACTTTTTCCCAATTCCTTTAATAAAACAACATGTATGCACTCACACGTATCATATACAGAGATAATCCTCAACTCATGAAGGGCTTGTGTTTTAAAAGTTCATTTGTAAATTGATCAGGACAGAAACAAAAACAGCTAAAGACTTGTTTCCTACCCAAAAGCTACATGCCTATATATCATGAATATTTTTTCAAGAAGACAATAATGCAGGGTGTAGAAAGCCCAAAATGGCCTCATAACAACAGAATGACAGCAATCAATCAACATGTAATTATTAATCACTACTAATAACTACTCTATGCTGGATACTTGTAAGTACTAAGCACTGGGATGTGAAGACCAAAATATCAGTTCTGTACCCCCCCCAAGAACCCTTAAGGGCAGAAATTGTCTTTTGCATCTTCTTAGAACTCTCAGCATTTAGGGCAGGGTACACAATAGGTGCTTTACCAATGTAGTATTGTTTACTGAATGACATTCTAATGGAGGAGACAACATAAACATACATAAGTATGAGGGAAGGGGAAGAGATCAGCAAAGGCTTCACATAGGTGCTAGCATCTAATCTCAACTGTGATGGAAACAGGAGAGAATGCATTCCAGGCATAGGGAACACTCTGCACAAATACAGAAGATGGAATGTTCTATGAGAAGCAGCAAAAGCCAGCTTGGCTAAATTGGAAAAGACCGCATTTTCATCAACACTGATTCTTAAATAAAACTAATTCTATGGTCAGATCATTAACTGATTAGAACCAAGATCACAATAAATATCTTTACAGCAACTCCAATCTGACCTAAACAGATGGTTGACTCTGAAAAATAATTTAACCTATGCAAAAGTCTCATGAACAGACAGGCTAAAAGAGCCCAAAAATCACTTAAACCAGCTAGGAAAAGAAGGAAGAGATGTTACAATTCCACTGAATCTAAAGACAATACTAATTTAGATTATAAACTCCTTTGCAAAACATTATGGAATAAAATTATGGAATGCTATTAATATCGCTCAAAAAACTGTGAAAAACAGTAAAGAAAATGAGCCTGCAGAGACTATTTCAACTTCTGAGATGTAGCGAGATGTAGCAATACTAGATAATCCTAAACTAATGAAATGCACGGTCCTATCCTGATGGCTACGTGCAAGGCACTGTGGCTATAAAACCAAACAGGTCCAACCCTCAAATCCACATGGGGTGGGGGGGTCTGTCATCTATGAAAATGTATAGAGAACAAAGATGTAATGCTGAGGTGGATCAGCAGCAAGCAGATCTGCTTCTTCTCTCAGTTTGAATTGTCTTAGAGAATTTACAGAGTTAATTAAATCCTTCAGCTGCTTCTAGGTTGTGGTAGAAACAGCTCACAGGAATGAGTCGGAATGGGTTCCCCTGGAGGTCAGAGCTGAATCTGGGAGAATGACTCCAGCTTCGCAGACCCCAACTGCCTCCTGGCTGGCCATTAGAACTCCCAAACCCCCTCCTTCAAGATTCCAAACAGGTTTCCCCCTTTCTCTGTAGTTTCACCAAATTCCATTCCCCTTTGCTGCAGACTTGTCTCTCTTTCCCAAAATCTCCCTCTTACACTATCCCTTAACACTCTTCTTACCACAGAACCAATATTTAGGATTGATTCTAAGGAAGATGATATGGGTTAAAAAAAAAAAAAAGAGAGAGAGAGAATTGGACTAGATGAGCTTGAAGGGATCTTTTCCAGCTCCTTATGATTTCCAATGCATTTGCAAATTAAATCACAAATAGGACAACAGAAAATGGAATAGAAATGCAGCCACCATTTTAAACTTCATGAACAGTGGAATAAGATATTTAAACCCTTAAAATTTAAACTCTACCACCTGACTTCCCAATGTACTATGTGAAAAATTGGTAATGATACTTTTTAAAAAAAGATAACGTCTGAAAAAAACTGCTGGACTTAATTTGACCTGCAAAAGCAATCTGTGCCTTTAGCTTTTGGAAAGAATCATTAAAAAAAAAACTTTTAAAAAATCAATGTGGGTCTTGATCAAGGACACATGACAAAACTAGTGGAAATGCGCATCGGCCATGGGGGGGGGGTGCAGGAGGGG
>NC_058135.1:161114962-161196309 GCF_016433145.1 Gracilinanus agilis
GGGGGGGGGGGGGGGGTTGAAGGGGAAAGGTGGAGCATGAATCATGTAACCATGTTAAAAATGAATATTAATAAATGTTAAAAAAAAATTAAAAAAATGAAAAAAAAAATCAATGTGATTATATACCCCTAAATTTTTTTTAAAAAGGATCAACCAGATCCAGCCATTCTGCAAGACAATTTGGAACTATGCCCAAAGGGCTTTAAAAGACTGCCTGCTTGTGTGACCCTGGGCAAGTCACTTGACCCCCATTGCCTACCCTTGCCAATCTTCCACCTATAAGTCAATACACAGAAGTTAAGGGTTTAAAATTAAAAAAAAAAAAAAGACTGCCTGCTCTTTGATCCAGCAATACTACAGCTGGGTTTGTACCCCAAGAGATAATAAGGAAAAGCTTGTACAAAAATATTTATAGCCACACTCTTTGGAAATTGGAAAATGGGGAGTTGTCCCTTGATTGGGGAATGGCTGAACAAATTGTATATGATAGTGATGGAATACAATTGTGCTGAAAGGAATAATGAACTGGAGCAATTCCATATGAACTGGAAACACCTCTGGAAATTGATGCAGAGGGAAAGTAGCAGAACCAGAACATTATACACAGACAGATACGCTGTAGCACAATCGAATACAATGGACTTCTCTACTAGCAACAATGCAATAATCCAGGACAATCCCAAGGGATTTATGAGAAAGAGCACTATCTAATCCAGAGAAAGAACTGTGGAAGTAGAAACACAGAAGAAAAACATATGCTAGATCATGTGACTCAATGGGTATATGATTGGGGATTTTGACTTTAAATGATGGCTCTATTGTAAATATTAATAATATGGAAATAGGATTTGAACAATGGTACATATATAACCCAGAAGAATTGTTCATCGGCTCCAGGAAGGGGGAGAGAAGAAGGGAGAGAAGGAACATGAATCATGTAACCATGGGAAAAATATCCTAAATTAATTAAATAAATAAAATGAAAGCTATTTGCCTTAGGAATACTAAAAGTAATATGAAAGCTTTCCTCAGCAAAGTATCCTCTACGTGTATATTAAAAATCATATAATATACTATCAATGCAACTAGGGATAGCATTACCCAGCAAGTCACTAAGTGGCAAAATCATATGAAGTACTGAAAATTTTAAAAAAATCAAACTGATTCTATTCTATAATTGATTGTGTAACTACCTATAACACACTTCCTTTGTCTCAAAAGTTCAGCTTTCCTGTAAATTATTCTGTCTCTGAGTTTAGACTGGAAGTTCAAGTTTTCCTGCTAATCATTATTCTATTCTTGTGTCAAGGAAATCTGTTATCCTTGAAGGATGCAGGTAGATGCTAAGAAATGTGGTCTGTTATTGCTGTGACACTAACTAGTCATGCAGTTAAAACACCACAAATAAGCTTTCCATAACAATAATATGGGAGGGATTGTTGGTAGCCCTCCATTACAAATTTCTGACATTTCATATAGTTTTCCCCAATCATGATGCAGGAGGTTTTCTAAACAATCGTACTGTTTTCCCTGACTATGACATTGCCTTCTATTTTTTGGATGCTCCTTTTTTTGTCCATAAAAATATGTCAACCTCATCCAGGTTTTAGATAGCGAAGGAAGCTGAGACCCTGTTTACTGTCAAATTCATGCTTTACTAATAAACTGATCATGATCAGGGTTTTGTGCCTCAATTTACCTTAATTTCCACTGAGACAGTATAAAATAAGGAGACATGTTCACTTAAGGTGTTCAAAAGTATTATGAAAGGTGTGTTGCAGAGTGCAAATATAAAGACTCCATGTTAATGACAAGGTTACTACTATTTGGGGGTAGGAAAAATAGAAGTAATTTGGGGATAGGAAGAATGGTATTAATCAAAAATAACTTTAAATTTCAAATCAATAATAATATTAGGGCTTCTGGGAAAGGGATATCAAATGACTTCCCAACAAATCAATTCACAATCCCTGTGACTCTCTTTGCTGAACTCCACCCTCTTTTTTGTGTTCTCATTATCTAACAGAATATAAGACCAGTAAAAAATCTGTTTCAGAGCTAATTCCATTTACACAACTTTTAAATTTATATCCACAGCACTTACCATTATTAAATTACATATTAAAGAACCAGGCCTAGAGATGGGAGGTCCTAGGTTCAAATCTGGCCTCAGACACTTTCCAGTGTGTTAGTTAAAATCACCTGGGGTTCTATTTGGAAGGATTGAACCTCAATATAGTGTTTGACAAACTTCTGTGGACCTGTGGGGGTCCTTAAAACTACATTTCCCGTGGTCCAACGGGTTTCATGGGTTTGGATGACGTATTCAAGGTGAGGGACTGTTTGAAATTAGGGGGAAGTGACTTTGAACTTCCTCTTTAGTTACCTGAGCTGGAGGAGAGAGGAAGGTAAATGGCTGAGGTGAGGTTGGAATAGGTTTTTCTTACAAGCGCATGGTCAATTGATCTCTATCAGCATGGCTTTTATTAAAATACTATTCTCCCTTTTGATCTCGGCCCTCATCATTTTTAATCATAACACCAGCTATGTGACCCTGGGCAAGTCACTTGACCCCCACTGCCTACCCTTACCACTCTTCCCTGGAGCCAATACACAGTATTGACTCCAAGACAGAAGGTAAGGGTTTTATAAAAAATAAATAAATAAAATAATAAAAAAAATTACATATTAAATGCTTAATGTTTTTTCATTTTTAGTTTTGTGATAAGATGGCCTAACCAGGGCACACCTGAGATTTGCCACTATCTACCAGCTGATGGACCATAAAGACCACCAGGCCTTTCCATCCACCTTGCAGTTGAACTCTGATATGTGTTATCTCCCCCCAAATAGAATTTAAATTCCCTGAAAGGTATGTCTCATTATATCCTCAATTCTTAGGATATAATAATAATTTTTTCTTCTTTTATTCAGTTATTTAAATTAGGAAGAATGGAAATTGTAATCAGAATAACAAAACTGAACACAAAATGACAAATGCTTCGAAAAGAAATTAATAACTATCAACCAGGGAATAGCTAAAAAAATTACAGTGCATAAATGATAACTAAACATGACTGAGTACAAGAGACAAATATGGATTCAGAGAAAAATTGGAAGATATGTAAAATGATGTTGTATGAATCAAAAAAAATCAGGAAAAATGCAAAACACTATGAAAATATAAAAAGAACAAAAAAACCTGGAGTTAAAGTTTTTCAAGGATGATGTTAAAAATTTTACACCAAGTTTCTTTGATAAAGGCCCCACTTGAGTGATCAAAGAATACAAGTTTTTAGATGAAGAAATAATAACTCTCTATAGCCATATGAAAAAAATGCTTTAAATCACTATTGAATGGAATAATTAAATTAAAACTCTGAAGTCTGCCTCAAACCTATCAGATTGGCTAATATGATAGGAAAGGAAAATGATAAGTTTTGGGAGGAGATTAGGGCAAATTGAGACACTAATGCACTGTTGGTGGATTTGTGAACTGATCCAACAATTCTGGATAGCAATTTGGAACTATGCCCAAAGGGCTAAAAATTTTGTATACACTTTGACCCAACACTACTAGGTCCACATACCAAAGAGACTTTTTTTAAAAGGACAGAAGGGAAGGAAAGCTCTATATGTACAAAAATATTTATAAGCAGCTCTTTTTGTGGTAACAAAGAACTGGAAATTGTGGGATGCCCAACAATTGGGCAAAAATTGAACAAGTTGTGGTATATGACTGTGATAGAATACTATTTCACTATAAAGCATGAATATGCTTTCTGAAAAATCTGGAAAGTCAAAAAAAAGCAAAATGAAGTGAGCAGAACCAAGAGAATATTGTTTTAGCATTATTGTAACAATTCTGCAGGACTGAATGATGAAAAATGCTAACCAGAAAAAGAACTGAATGCCAAACGAAACATACCATTTTTTGTTTGTTTTTTCCCCCATGTTTTTTGTCTGTTTTCTTTCACAATATGACTTACAAGGGAGGGGAGGGGAGAAAGAATTTTTAACTCAAATTTTTTAAATGAATTTTAAATTTTTCACTTATAATTGGAAAAAATAAAAATGTTTTGAAAAATTATGATGTTCCTAACATAGATGTTCCTAGGCTTTTACCTGGAAGAAACTTAGGAATCCATCTAATCTCAACCCCTTCATTTTAAAAAAAAGGGAGCTTAAGCAAATGTTAGATTCACCAAGAGGTGAAAAAATTCACCAACCTCCTATTTCTTCAATATGAGTGTAGAATATTGTCTATACAGTCAAATACGTTAGATTTGTTGAACTGTTTTTTAAGATCTGTTACAAGGAATTGCTCGCCGAATAACAAAGGAATAGGAATATACTCGGGAATGAATAAAAAAAAAAAAAACAAGATTCGTGATTAAAATTAAGACGACTTTAAAGACAGGATGTCGGGGCAAGTTAAGAGACACTAGATTAGCTCTCGAGTAACGGACATAGAAGGACCAGGATCATGAGGATTCATTATGTATCATGCATCTCAGTGCTACCCGGGCCTCAACATTAAAAGTGGAATCCTCCGGAAAATTGGTTAAAAAAACCAAATCCCATTCCTCGTCGGTCCTGCCCAGGAGAAGTTCTTAGGTGAATCTCTTACCCTCGTCCGCGTCGTACATCTTGACAAATAATTCTTCGTACCCCTAGCAATAGATGAATAGAAGGGAGCAAACGACACACCAACAGACGAGCTATAACGAGTGGACTTGGGTTTCCGGCGTTCCCGGCAGACCTTGCGCCTTAGCCCTACTCCTCAGGTCCGGTAACTTCCGGTTCCTGCACTGACTTCCACATGATTAACCAAAGACTGAGTACGCTGAACACGATGGTGGCGCTGCGCGGAGTGGGCGGGCCATTTAGCTTTTCCAACTGCGCCAGTGCGTATGCGTTATGCAAAGGAGGCGGGGCTTCGTGGAGTGTTCCCATTCATCAGGGTGGTTCACTTCACTAGCTGGGTAGTGTCACTTACGCGGAAAGAATGATTCTAGATCTGCAGTGATGTGAATGGGCAGCAGACCGAATCTCAATATTAAAATGATTTTCAGCTTGTTGTTTCTGAAGGGAAGAATGGGAAACATTGAAATAAAAACGCTTCGGTGGAGATAATGCCTTTCATAAACGCTTTGGGCACCTGAGGGTGGAAGCGAAAAACAACCTCGTTTAACCCTGAATCAACTTTGATCTCTTACATCCGCCTTTATAATTTATATTTTTAATTTTATTAATTTTAGCCCTAACTCCATAGTCAGCTATCACTGCTTTTCAGTTTGGTGAAGGATTAATACACGAGAATATCTTTTCCCAAGAGAATAGAAAGGGAGAGTGTGGACTGAGGTTGACAGTCCCTCTTGGGCCACCGTAAGAGGAGTCTGGTGATCACGTGCCGGTGTCTCGCTCCTGCCTCCCTTGGACCAGCGCATGCGACTGTCCTTCATGCTTCCTTTCCGCTTTTCACGTAGACTGCTGCTCCTCCTGCAGCTTGGTCCCGGCCTTTCTACTGCTAGCCATGGCTCCCCGAGGCTGTGCATACCACCGAGTCTCCAGGTACGGCTGCAGCAGGGCCCGGCAGCGAGGGCAACAGGAGCGGCGCTGGGCGAGTGGACGATGGTGGACCCCAGCAAGCTGGAGGAGAACTTCGTGTTCCCAGAGTATGTCCCCGAGCCGGACCGCGAAGTGGAGCCGTCAGTGTCGGCGGAGCTGCAGAAGAGACAGGAGGAAGAAGAGCGGCGGCAGCAGCTGCGGGAAGAGCGGCGGCAGAGACGGCTGGAGCAGCAGCAGAGGAAGGTCCTGGAGAAGAGACTGCATCCTATGGTTGGAAGCCCCGACCCCACAGTGCCGGTCAGCGGAGTGAACTGCTCAGGTTGCGGGGCGGAGCTGCACTGCCAGGACCCCTTGGTGCCAGGCTACCTGCCCAGCGAGAAGTATCGCAGCCTGGAGGCGCAGGCCGAGGAGGGCGGGCTTTCCCGGGCCGTGTGTCAGCGTTGCTGGCTTCTGGTGCACCACCAGCGGGCCCTGCGGGTGCGAGTGAACCGTGAGCAATACCGAGAGCTGGTGCGCGCCGCTCTTCGACGCCCAGGGCCAGCCCTAGTGCTCTACCTGGTGGATGTTTTCGACCTGCCCGATTCCCTGCTGCCAGACCTGCCTGATCTGCTCGGGCCCAAGCAGCTGATGCTGCTGGGCAACAAGGTGGACCTACTGCCCGGGGACTCTCCTGGCTACCTTCGGAGGCTCCGGGAGCGCCTGTGGGACGAATGCGTCCGCGCCGGCCTCCAGCCGGTGCCCAAAAAGACAAAAGGGAGGCCTGCTGAAGCTGAGACGACCCAACCTCAATGTCTAGTCCAGGATGTGCGGCTCATCAGCGCCAAGACCGGCTTTGGAGTGGAGGAGTTGATCTCGGCAGTGCAGCGCTCCTGGCGCTACCGGGGCGACGTCTACCTAGTGGGCTCCACCAACGCCGGCAAGTCCACGCTCTTCAACACCCTCCTGCAGTCCGACTATTGCATAGCCAAGGGCTCGGATGCCATCGACCGTGCCACCATTTCCCCCTGGCCAGGTGAGCGGCTGTGGTGGTGGCAAGCCTCCCAAGGACCGCTGCCCCAAGCCCCTGTTCCGATCCCATCACGACTGGAAAGGCGCCCTCTCGCCATATCACCTGTATGTGATTTTGTATCTCTCTGTTTACATATTGTCTCCCCCATTGGATAGTTAGCTCTTTGCAGACAGGGACTGGTTTTTTGCCTCTTTTCTTATATCCCAGTACTTAGCACGGGGCCTGGCAAATATATGTGTCCAATAAATATTAATTGAATTGAAGCAAAGCTTCGAGCTACCCCCCATTCCACCCTGGCTGTCAAGATTCTTCCTCATTTTCCAGAATGTAGGGTCTGGGGCCGTCCTGTTTAACTCCTGCCTTTCTCTGCTCAATCTCTCTTGGGTTTGTTTTGTTCATTTTGACGTCCTTTTGTTCATATGTAGCATCCTTGGGTTTGCTCTTTAGGAGATCTTGACTTATTTCTTGCAAAAATGAGCTTCATCCTCCTGCGGCAAGACCAAACTTCCATGTTTTCCAGATCTTGGTGTACTCTCCCTGTCTCCTTCCCTGACCAACCGTTGGTCGAGGGAAAGTTTGCTGTCTACAACTATTGTGAAAGGGACAAGAAGGCAGCTTTTTGGTGTTTTTTTTTTATTGACTAAGACTTTGCACTAAATTACTCTGCATTTTATTTTCTTCATCACTGTAAAAATTTACATGTGCTTTGATGTTTCAGGAACAACTTTAAACCTCCTGAAATTTCCTATTAGCAGTCCAACTCCTTACAGACTGTTTCAAAGGAATAGAAGGCTTAAACAAGAAGCAACTAAAAGTGAAGATGATCTTAGTGAGCAAGAGCAAAAGCATCTTAATCAAATGAAAAAGCAGGGTTATTTAGTAGGTGAGTATCATCAAAGGAATAGGTTGTGGACTGAATCCTTTGCTCTGGAACATGAAATCATAATTCAAAATGAGACCCAGAGTATAGTTAATATTACTGTTTAAAACCAGAGATCAGAGTGGATAAAACACTCAGAAAATAGATGGAAATTTGTTTTTGGTTTCTTGTGATGGATGAGAATATCGAAGAAGGGTTGTAAATTGAGTGAGTTCCCTTCCCATTGTCAGAAGTAATAGCCCTTTTAACTTTATCCTGTGGGATATCTGGTGTGTTTTTCCTGTTGAAGGACTCCAATAAGTAGTAAAGATTGACATTTCCACGTAGCACTCAGATGTGTTATACTGAGAGCTTTTTTGTTTACAGTCCTCCATTTCAGAATTATTCCCACATATGTAAGTAACCACATATAAAATATAGCTGTTTACACTGAATTCAGTATTCCCCTAATTCTTTCCTCTTGACACCTACTAACCCTGGAAGGCCCTTTCAGCTCTAAATCTATGATTCTATTTACCATCTTGTGTCTTTTTTGTCATAAGCTGTTGCACTCCTGCCTAGTACTTATTATTTTCTAGATCTAGAGCTGAAAGGGACCTCAAAAGGAATATAGTCTGATTTCATTTTCCAGATGAAGAAGATAGGCCTCTGGTAGGGATTAAGTGATTTCCCCCAAAGTAAACACCTATCTGTCCTTAATATTTCTAAGACTTAATGGTAAGCCCTATGTACATAATAACTGAATTGAGATAGATATAAAAGGTAGAAATTCAAAAATTGTAAAGATCACTAACTTCAAAACTGCTCTCTTGTAGGAAGAGTTGGAAGAACATTTTATACTCCACAAAACGATGAACCTACCTATGAATTTGATGCTGATTCACTTGCTTTTGATATGGAGAATGAACCCCTGAGAATAACCCGTGATGCCCCCACCAAGCGTGTAGAATTGACACCTCAAGAATTGAAAGATGCTCACTGGTTTTATGATACCCCTGGAATTGTAAAAGAAAATTGTGTATGTATTTTTTTTTTATTTATAAAGTATTAAAAACAGTAAGAATGTACTGTCTAAAAAGGCAAAAATACATTTGGGAAAAAATGTTGGACAAAGAATCCTTCCCTTTAGACTTAGTTCTACCAGATGTTATAAAACAAATTAAACTATTGGGGCTTTCTCCTTTTAATGATTTGAATCTTACTTGTATCTGAGAATCTATTTGATCTACAACCACTTCAGAAACTCACTGGGTTATCCCTACCTACTTACTCTCATTTTGTCACTGCCCTTCAATTTCCTCCTGACATTCCACCCCAAATCAGTCTTCAGGAAAATAACCTTAATTTTGGCTATCTTTAAAAATGTGAATTTTTGTGAGGTTTTTTTTTTTTTAATGGCAATACATTCCTTCAGCTATTAAGGGACAACTATGTGCAGAACACTCTTCTAGGTGATTTAGTGCTTTAAAGTTTATAAGTGAACACTCTTCTAGGTGATTTAGTGCTTTAAAGTTTATAAGTGCTTTGCTCACATCTTTTTGAAGTAAATTCAAACTTGCAGTGGATAACACTGTAAAATCCTATATGATTTACATTGTAGACTCACCAGGGATCCATAAACCATTCTCTGAGAAAGTTATAGGCATAAATAAGAAGTCTTATCAATCTAGTACTTCTTAAACTTTCAGTTTAACTATCTTTTTAGAGAGAGAAATAGCTCTGTACTGACAATGAGAAATGCTAAAAACCATAGGAATTTTTCTTATATATTCCAAATAATATTTCCCTTTTAAAAAGTTAGAACCACCAGAAAATTTAGATGTTTTTAAAATAGCATATGTTAAGGTTGATTTTATAGGGAATACCAGAACTTTTAGTAGTCAGCTTACTTCAACTCACAGGTTTAGCTCAAAGGTCTAGAACTAGAAGGGAGATCCCTTCTCTTTTGTTTTACAGATAAGGAAACTGAGGCCCAGGAAATTAAGTGACTGAATTAAAAACTATAAGTTTACACATTTTCGTGCCATTTTTTCCACAGGTCCTAAATTATCTGACAGAAAAGGAAGTAAAGATTGTTTTGCCAACACATTCCATTATCCCAAGAACCTTTGTTTTGAAACCTGGAACCGTTCTGTTTTTGGGTGCTCTAGGACGCTTAGATTACTTGCAGGTAAGCAAAATAATAGCCTTTTTTAAAATATGATTTAGCACTTTGTGCTATGGGTTTTTTTGGTTTGTTTTTTTTAATAATGTATCTTCTTCCGGATATTGAGCATTACCAAAAGAGTTTGGCGTTTAGGTCAGGATATTCTTCCTTTCCTTTAGTATTGTTTATGAGGAAATCACATGTTTGTCATACACTCCTGTAGTGATGTGATATGTGCCTTACAGAAACCCAAGGAAGTCAGGTTCCTTATTTCTGTGGAGCTTTTCTACAGTGACTGTAATATAAGACTTTCTCGTGGTATCTTATATTTACGTAGCATCTTCTGGGGCTCTTGGGAATAGTCCTTGTTTTTAGATTTGGAGATATAAGGAAATTTGGCACAGCTGAGGTCACTAACTCTATCTAACCAAGGTGGGGGTATGTAACTCCAGGTTCCACATGTTCTGAGTCCTTACCACTCACAAGACCATATTCATTTTGTTTGTTTGTTTTTAACCCTTAGTTTCTGCCTTAGCATTCATTTTAATGCAAAAAAATTCAAGCACTAGGCAGTTAAGGTTTAGTGACTTGCCCAGGGTCACATAGCTGGGGGTTATTTTGAGGCCAGATATGAACCCCAGGTCCTCCCAATTCCAAGTCTGGCTCTTATCCACTGAGCCACCAACTGTCCCTCATGATTACTTTTGTGAGAAAGTTGTTATGAGCTCTTGGCTTCCTTGGGCAAAAGTAACACAGAAGAGCCTAGGTCAAAACATTAATCTATTTACATATTAAGTAGCGACCAATAATAGCCTGCTTTAATGTAAACCTTTTAAAGGTTGCTTCTGATTCAGGAATAAGAGAGCAATAAAGCTGTTTTTACATAATTGGCTTTAACTAAAACTAACAATTTAATTTTGGGAGTGTTCAGAAGTTTACCATTTGACATACTTGATGGGTTTTGCTAGGTATTCCTTCATTTGACAAAGTAGGATCATTTTTACCATAGCACTTCATTATAAGAACAAAAAGATACATGATAAAACAGTGGAAATGGGCGTCGGCATGGGTGGGAGGGTGGGGGGGGGGTGAAGGGGAAATTAGGAGCATGAATCATGTAACCATGTTAAAAACAAATATTAATAAATGTTTTTAAAAAAAAGAACAAAAAGAATTTGATTTTCAAATCATCTGTAAAGGTGATGATGTTTCACTAATACCAAACCCAGATTCATGTGGTTTGTATGGGGTTTTTTTGTTGTTGTTTTGTTTTGTTTTGGTAATAAATATTCACTTTCTGGTTTCCCTTGCAAATCATAATGGGGATTTTTTTTCTCCTTCCATTTGTAGTCCTGAAATATTTTAGAGCTTCTCTTGTACTGTGTGAAAGCCTAAACTTCTGGGTTAAAAAAAGAAATTATTTTCTATTTCTATAAGATTATTAACTGAAGCATTTTATCCAGTGAGTTTCGTTGAATAGTACCAGAGATTCTGGTCAGTCTTAGGCAACCTTATAAATATGAAAATAATTGTTTGAAACCACTATTCTTTAGCTTTACATAAATAGAGATTAATAAAAGAAAAAACAGTGGATGTGCTGACTTGCAGTGGACAGGCTGTTGCAAGCATAAAAGTGCAGAAATATGGTAAAATATGTGCGAACTAGAACAGTTTCTCCTGTCAGACATGTAGGCCTTATATTTTCAATATAAAAAGACACCTTTTTTTCCCAGTTTTTATTAAAAATCACCAGGCACTTTCATAGCTAGTCATGATGGTTGATTTATATTTAAATGGTACTTTGGCTAGAACATGTAACTTAAGGAATATTGCTTTAGAATTTGATCATAGAAAAGGAAGTATAATAGTTTATGTTTTTGTTATTTTCCTAAATTAACTGTAAAAAATGTTATTCTTGCAAGGTTTTTTTTGTTTTTCATTTTGGACAATAATATTTTATCTTTACTTCTTTCCTCAGGGAAACACCTCAGCTTGGTTTTCAGTTGTGGCATCAAACTTACTCCCAGTCCACATTACTACCTTAGAGAAAGCAGATACCATCTATCAGAAGCATGCAGGTCAAACATTACTTCAGGTAACTGGATACTTTGGTGACTGCATATGTCTGTGACTGTTGTGCCATGGGATAGCCCCTTGAGCCCAGCACACATTCCTGATTTAGCATGGCTGGGCCAATAGAGCCTTTGTTGGGGCACGGCAGCCTAACCACAGCACAGGCTTTGTTATGCTTTCTACCAGCAGTAGCCCCAACTCTTTCTGGCCCTTGTTTCCAAGGAACTCTATGAAACAAAGTGGCAAAAAACCTTTGAGTTCTCCTTAAGTGGGACAATGGTTGAAACCTGTCTAGAGAAGAGTAATGAAGAGATAATACAAATTTATCATTGAGGTGCTTTGGTGCTGAGAGTCGGACTTAAAAGGTAAAGACCATAAAAGCCTGTGATGAGAGTTCATAGTTAAAACATCTCTAACAGTCACTACTTTTCCCTCTCATGTTTAGTGAGTATCTTCTCTTTTTTTAAGTTTTTAGGAGTTAATGTCTTTTTTTCCCCTTAAACTTCAAACTGATAATAAAATGTTTCAGGCATTTTTATACCTTCTAGTTCAAAGCCATGTAAAATACAGTGGATAATTCTTGATTTGGGGCCAGGTTCAAACATAACCTTGGTCACTCAAGGGAGGAAATTACCTTAGTTACCCAAACACTTACCCAGCATTCTTCTTTGCTCATTATACCTTATAGGGCTCATCTTGAAAACTCGATCATAGCTGCATTTTTGTTGTTGGTCATTCAGTCGTGTCTGCACTTCAAGACCACTTGCTCCATACCGTACATGGGGTTTTCTTGGCAAAAATATTGAAATAGTTTGCTGTTTCCTCTGCCAGTAGATGAAGGCAAACTGAGATTAAGTGACTTGCCCAGGGCCACATAGTTAGTAAATGTCTGAGGCCAGTTTTTAACTAGTCTTCTGGATTTCAGTACTTTATCCACTGAGCTACCTAGCTGTCATTTTTGTTCTTAGGTATAGTTTATAGAGTTGATTTACCTATAGTTGAATGTTTAAAATACAATTAAATCATCTTCTTTGTTAACTAATCATAGGATTTAGAATCATGGGATTTATTTTTTTTTAAACTCTTAATTTCTGTGTATTGGCTCATAGGTGGAAGAGTGGTAAGGGTGGGCAATGGGGGTCAAGTGACTTGCACAGGGTCACACAGCTGGAATGTGTCTGAGGCCAAATTTGAGCCCAAGACCTACTGTCTCTGGGCCTGGCTTTCAATCCACTGAGCCACACAGTTGTCCCTGAGACATTTCTAAAGGTTTTTTTGTTGTTGTTGTTGTTGTTGTTTTTTTTAATGATAGGTTCCAATGGGTGGAGTTGAAAGGATGGCAGAATTCCCACCTCTTGTTTCTCAAGACATTACATTGGAAGGAAATGGGAAGCTTGAGGCAGTGGCTGATATCAAGCTTTCCTCTGCTGGTAATTATACACTGAACACTTTTAAAGTTAAAAAAATTTTTTAAATAGACACTCATTTACATTTAGAACTGCCCCGGTGATTCTGGTCCTAGAATATAGCTGATGTAAGTGAGGTATTTCTAAGTTGTACAAATTAGCCTAATCATAGAATAAATACCATCCTGAGAAGAGGGGAAAAAATCTGGATTTTCTCAAGTATTGTATTCACTAATGTCATTTGTACAAATGTATATACATACTTTTTTTAAGCAGAGAGGGGTTTAAGTTATTTTGTCTTACTACCTTTTCCTAAGTTCTTTTTATCTCTGTATGATCCATCTTTGATTTATTAGTAAGGTATCTAGTAATTTTATGTGATATTCTTCCTCTTTCTTGCACAGGTTGGATTGCAGTAACATCTCTGTCCGAAGACAAACTACATTTCCGAGGCTACACACCTCAAGGAACAACTCTGACCATTCGACAGCCTCCTCTTTTGCCATATATTGTTAATGTCAAAGGAGAACGAATCAAGAAGAGTGTGGCCTATAAAACTAAAAGGCCCCTCTCCTTAGTGGATAAACTGAAATCAAGTAACAAAAACAAAAAATAAATTAAGAAAAAAATTAATAAATGTGGGACATTATTACAAATAAATTATATTCACTACGAATGTGATTATTGCTATAAATTCCTAAAACTTTTTTTTCCAAGAAAAGGAAAAGCCTTTATTTCTACCAATAAAACAAAATTCCTTTTCTTTAGAATGGAACACTGTCAGGAACTAGGCTTTTTGGAATTGATTTTTTAAATAAAGTAGCAGGCACCTTGATTTTACCATGTTAAAACTAAAGTGGAACCATTATATCTGATAAAATAGTATGCAAGAACTTAAACCTTAAGCTTAGGTACAAGGAGTAGGCTAGTGAAAACTTGCCTTTGGAAGGAACCAAAGACAAAATGCCCTCCAGGAAAAATGCTTTACCTAAATGAGTAAGCTTCATTATCTAATCTCTAAATTCTTAAGCCCTTTAACCAACAAAAGTTGAGGTTTCCATAATCTATGTCCTAAAGTGTTCTGGTTTAATGGGGAACAAGCTTCTTGGTGAAACCAGTGGAACTGGAAGCAGCAGTTGACCTTAATGGAGAAAAATAGTAATTATGCAGACCAATAATTGAGAGAAGGATGGATTTACGTCTTATTCAACTTTCTATTCTTCTGAGCTGGGCCCCTGGTCATAAACTGGGTACCTTTAAGTAAGATGTCATCCAATCCCCGACTTGACCATTTTGATGTAGGATTCTTTCCACCTTTACCATTTGATACACCCCATCAGATATTCCTTCCTACAATGTTTGGCACACCTTGTTGAAACCAATAATTTATTTGTGTTATAGACCCTTAATTTGATAAACTGATAATGTTTTCCTTGTGGCTACATGAATGTAGGTCCAAAATTCTCTTTTGGCTGGGATAATCCAATGGGGTGAGACCCAGAAAGGAAGTGAAGACATTCTAAAACAGGTAGTAATAGTGCTCCAACAAGTCCTCAATTCTGATTCCTACCCAGCCCTCCCCCTCACTTTTCTTTTGGAGAGCTACTTAACTGCAATCTGGCACCAAGTCCCAGTTTCCCTTCCACATCTTGATTTCTCTTCAAAAAGGTTTCAATATACCAAAGGATGGCACAAAAAATTAAATGGGAATTTAGAGGGAGTTTAATAAGTAAAAAGTTTGCTAAAAGAATGTAAAAGCCAGCAGATGAAACAAAGGCTACTCATAAATATATGTAATGTATGTAATGTTATGTTAAATGTTATCTCTTCAGTATTCTAAAATGTGTTTAATTTTTTAGATTTTGTTTTTCCTGTAGTATTTTACTTAGTGTTGACCTACATAGAGCCCATGATCAAATGCTGAACCCAAATTTTATAATAAGGTACTAGAAGTACTCCATAAAATTATAAAACTTTTATATATAATACATGTGTAAAATTATAAAAAAAAATAAAGACTTCTTTTCTGTTAAAAAGGGAGAGCCAAGAAATTTTACAAGAATTTTCCAGATCTCAGGGGTGCTGAGTCCTAACCCCCTCGATGTGGAAGGGATACCTATATATAGTATGTACTGTAATCCTTTTTGCATATGTCAAGTTTAGAGGCTCACAACTTAATGCTGCTTTTCGTTGGTGTTAGGTATGTTTGATTTTGTTCATCAGTATGTTAGTGTCATGGCAGGGATTTTTTTAAAAAACTAGGGGGCAGCTGGATAGCTCAGTGGATTAAAAGCCAGGCCTAGAGAGGGGAGGTCCTAGGTTCAAATCTGGCCTCAGACACTTCCCAGCTGCGTGACCCTGGGCAAGTCACTTGACCCCCATTACCTAACCCTTACCACACTTCTGCCTTGAAGCCAATACACAGTATTGACTCCAAGACGAAAGGTAAGGGTTTTAAAAAAATTAAATTAAAAACTCTTTACCTTCTGACTTAACATCAATTCTAGGACAAAAATAGGAAAGGCTAGACAGTCAGGATTAAGTGACTTGCCCAGGGTCACACAGCTAGGAAGTATATGAAAACAGATTTGAATCTAGGCCTCCAAGACTGGCACTCTTACTAACTGCTGCCTAACTGCCCCCATACTCTAGTGATTTCTAACCAATTAAGAATCAACCTCATTCACCAAACTTCTTTTAAACAAAGTAATTCAGTTCATTGTGCTTCATATAATAGACTAATGAAATCAGTGTAAAGGATAAGAATGTAAGGGCTTTGGGGGATATAGGCAAAAGGAAGTATGGTAGCTAGGAGGCAAAATGAATAGAGCCCTGAGCTTAGAGTCAGGAAGACCCAAGTTCAAATCAAACCTCAAACACTTAGGAGCTGTGTGACTGGGAAAATCACTTAACCCTGTTTGCCTCCGTTTCCTTGTCTGCAAAATGAGCTGGAGAAAGAAATGGCAAACCATGCCAGTATCTTATCAAGAAAACCCATAAGGGGGATATGATTGGGGATTTAGACTCTAAAACGATCATCCTAATACAAATTTCATTAACATGGAAATGGGTCTTGATCAATGACACATGTAAAACCCAGTGGAAATGTACATTGGGTATGGGAGGGGCTGGGGGGGAAGGGAGGGAAAGAACAAGAATCATGTAATCATGTAAAAATATTCTAGGGGGTAGATGGGTAGCTCAGTGGATTGAAAGCCAGGCCTAGAGAAAGGAGAATCTGGGTTCAAATCTGGCCTTAGACACTTCCCAACTGTGTGACCCTGACCAAGTCACTTGACCCCCATTGCCTAGCCCTTACCATTCTTCTGCCTTGGAACCAATACACAGTATTGACTGCAGGACGGAAGGTAAGATTTTTTAAATATATATATATATATATTCTAAATTAAATAATTTTTCCAAATTCAAAAAAAAAAAAAAAGAAAGAAAACCCATAAGGTATAGTTTAAATATTGTACTAGATTGTGGATTGACTTGACTTCTATAAATCAGGACTGGCTCAAGTTAACTGAAAAGCTTAAATTGCAAAGTTTTATTCCAAATTAACATGTAAACGCCCATTCCTAGCATTAACCAGTATCCTGGTATGTAGTTGGTTCTCCAACAATTTTGTTTGTGTTGGGGTATTTCCCATAACAACCAGAAAAGAAAACAGTGGAGAAGCATAGCCACAGTCTTGTGTTTCTGACTGCTCACAGACTTCCTCAAAATGGAGATCTAGGCAAGCTTCCAAGTAAATGATTCATCCACAGCTCCAGCTGCAGCAGGCATCAAATGGGGTTTCATTTCTTCACCTAGAATGTACCCCATTTTCTGGAGACTCCTGTTCTAAAAGGTAGACTCAGATCATTTTCTCTAACCTCCCTTCACTTACTTTCTCTAGATTTTTTAGTTGAGTTTTTATCACAATTCTTAAAGATCCAACAAAACTTCACAGAATCTCCCAGTCAAAAGGAGACTCTGGGGGGCCATTTATTCCAATCCACACCTAAATAAAAATCTCTTCTAAAACTACTCAACATGCCTTTGAAGACAGCTAGTAGGAAAGAACTCACTACCTCCCAGGGCAGCCCAATCTCCTTTGGGATAGCTCTAATGATGAGGAACTTCCATTAGTTGCTTTTTTGAAACTTCCACCTGTTGCTTCTAATTCTGCCACCTGGGAATAAATAAAATATGTCTAATTCCTCTTTCTACTTATGAAGGGAGTTAGGAGTATTCAGTTTTTTGCCACCATTCCTATCATCCCTGCCCAAGTCTTCAAGCTTAAATTCCCTTTTTACTTCAACTCCTCCTCATATGATATGATCTCTAAACCCCTCACCATCTTAGTTGCCCTTTGAGTCTTCCAATTTATCTATGTCTTTTGAAAAACACGTTGACCAAAGTAAGAGTAAGTCCAATATACAGAAGTGGTTTGTTGTTCAGTTGTTTCAGTCATGTCCAACTCTTAGTGACCCCATTTTGGGTCTTCTTGGCAGAGATACTGAAGTGGTTTTATTGGGGGAGAAACACAGCCATGTTTGTAGTAAGGTCTCACCCCAAGAATTAGAGACTCAAACTCTGTTCAATCCAGAAGTTAGAAACAAATTTTTTGAAGAAGAGGTTTTTAAGATAGTATAGTAGCCTAGGCTGGTGGAATGATCTTAGGGGCTGGTAGAGAATCCTGGGAGCTGGTGGAATAGCAGTCCCCCTGGTGGAGTAGTTCCCTTGAACTGATAGAATAGCCCAAGAACCCTGGACTGATGGAATAGCCTTTGAGTTTGTGGAGTAGCAGGTTTCCAAGTGTGGTGTAGCGGCCTTGAAGCTGATGGAATAGCCAACTATTATGCCATCTTAAAAACCTCTTCTTCAAATAAAATTCTTTATTTCTGGATTGAACAGGGTTTGAGTCTTCCATTAGTGGTGCAAGACTCTGCTACAAACTTGGGTTTGTTTCTCCCATAACAGTTTGCCATTTCCTTCTTCAGCTCATTTTAAAAATGAGGAAACTGAGGCCAACAAGGTTACATGACTAGCCCAGGGTCATGCATGCAGTTTGTGGATGAAGCCAGATTTGAACTTGAGTCTTCCTGACTCTAAGCCCAACACTCCATCCACTGTACTATCCAGTTGTCCCTAGATCCTGACTAGGGCATAATACACTAATATCCTTGCTTCCCTAGTTCTAGACACTTTTTATAAAACCAAGCTCTCATACTTATATCTTTGACTCGTAATATACATTTTTTGTGGAGGAAGGACTTTGTATATTCTCTAAAAGGAAAAACACTCAATGTTAACTTCTCAGCAGCATCAGCGGTATTCACACTTTCCCTTCCCTTTCCCATCAGATGGCATTCTTTTTTATTGAACAACAGCCAGACAGAGCTCAAGGTTAGCAGATTTGTTATGCTCTAAACATGGATAATTTGGTCATTTCTAATCTTTAATATTTTAAAATATCCTTTCCTTGGTCCCAAGCCCTGTGTAAAAAAAAATGTTCTAGCACTTGTTTCCAAGAATTCCTTTGACCTTTTGAAGCTTGATTGACTAATCTGCTACTCTGGTCTCTACTGATTTCATTATCAATCAGTATTCTCAATTTTGGAATCAAAGTATTTGATCTTAAATGCTTTTTTCCATTAGTTTTCTACCTCTCCCCCCAATTTCAGTTTCCACATCTATAAAATGAGGGCATTACACTAGATGTCCTAGAATATAAACTGATGGCCCATCCAATTCAAAATTCTAATTCTAATTGTCTTCCCTGAAAATATCAAAAGTCCAGCATTTCCATTCTTTCTACTTCCTATTCCATAATTTTCTTTTTCCTCTATAAAAAGTCTCAGTTCTCCCTACTACTTTCTATCTTTCCTATAATCTATGATTCACAAGCTTCACTTATTCATTTCACTTATAACAGCTATTACCCATTAGACCCCACAATAAAACAAGTGGATATTTCAAGGTTATCTCGTTCATAAATCATCCCAACAAGATGAGACAAACCCATTTTAAAGACCTTCCCGAGGGCAGTTGAAAGTTTTCCCCATTACTCCTAAACTTTCAATTACAATCATAACAAGAGCTAACATTTATTCAGCACTTACTATGTGCCAGGCACTTAAAATTTTAACTCCTTGTAGAAATCCAGAAGAAGATGTGATTTATCACTTGTTTATATGGGGATGTGGTAGGTTTAGGGTTTGGGTTTTAAAGGATTGCTCTTTTACAAAAATCAACAATATGGAAATGGACTCAATTTGTGATGATAGATAGATAGATAGATAGATAGATAGATAGATAGATAGATAGATAAATAGATAGATAGATAGATAGATAGATAGATAGATAGATAGATAGATGCATAACCCAGTTGAATTGCCTGTCAACTCCGGGAGGGAAGAGGGAGGAAGGGAAGGAGAAAACATGAAACTGTAACCATGGAAAAAAACTTTTTTTTTTTTTTAATTATCTCCTTTGATCATCCCACAGAATTTGGAAAGAGTTGGAAAGAGCAATGGGTCTGGGGGGTCTGGAGCCAAAAGTTCTGGTATGAAGTCTTTCTCTGCCACTTAATCAGCTGTGTGATCTAAACCACTTTCCCCCTCCTAGCTTCACCGTTAAAGCGAGGAGAATGCTATCTACCCTGCTGATATCATTATTTAAATTTTAAAAGTACTGCATGGGTGCTTGCTCTTCCTCCCTATAAAATGCCATTCCCTAAAAATCCATATCTAGCTGTTTACATTAGCTATCCATGCGGAACTCCAGCTCCTACTCTTCAGAGTTGGGGACTATTTTATAGGCACTTGGAGTTCTGGGCAAGTAGCAGAAGCCAGCTCTCCCCGGTGTATCCTGCCTGGTCCCACAGTGTTTTTACTTTGCCCATAAGTACGTATGCTAACCAAGTACCACGGACAGATCACAACTTAAGCCAGGATCTAGCGAGAATAACTAGCCGCAAAAAGACCACGAAAGGCTGTAAACTGGTTGGAAAACGGAAAGCAAACTCATGAGAGAAAATTCTAATTGTGGCCTTGGCACAGGGCTGGGTAACCTTGAGAAGCATATCACCATAGTTGGTCGTTTCCTCACAATTCAAATACTTCGCAACTGAATCACGAATTCAGCCCTCTCTTGACAACGATGTCATTTCTATTTTCGGAGAACTGGCCTTTCCTTTCCTTTCCTTTCCTTTTAGCTGTAAGCCCGGAGGTCTTTTGCTAGCAGCGGGAACTCTACCAAACAGCCTTTTCCAATACCCGGCGCGTTATCTTGAATTTCTTTCAGCGGTGCCACCCAACTTTACGACACGAAGCTGGAGCGGAGCAGGGATGGGAATATTTTGTTTGGCTTAAAAAACCAGATAAGAGAGTATTCGGTTGAAACACAAGTCCAATAACGCTTTTCTCTGTATAAACAAAAAGCGACTTTGTGAAAGCTAATTAGCTCACGGGACTGAGAAATGGCATGAAGATGTGGAGCAGCTGGAAACCTAAGCAAGCAGAGATAAGTGCTTGGGAGAACACAAAAGAACACAATAGAAAACAAACTTCTATTCTTCCATTAGAATGTGAACTCCTGGAGAACAGGGACTGTCTTGCTTTTCTATTTCAGTCTCCAGCACTTTGCACTTAGTAAGTGCTTAATAAGTGTTTTTTTCATTAATTCATTCTATTCCCAGGTTGGCCATTAGTCTCCATTTAGCCTTGGGAAAGTGACTTCACTCTCCTCCCCAATTCTAGTCATTGTCTATATTAAGCGAGGATAATTTTTTTCCATGAATTCATCTTCTGTGGAAAAATGAAGGAAATTGAATCTCTGTGATGTTCTCAGACCATGAGGGAGGAGAAAGCTTAACCTATGAAAGGGTAATTGCACAAAATATAAAGCACCCAACAAAAGCGTGATCAACAGGCTAATCTTGACTTACACTGCCTATGGCAACGATCAGCTCTCCAGCTAATTCAAATGTTTTCGCTCTTAACCAAATTCAAACTTGATGTGAAGTTTGGGAATTAAGCCATTGGTAATGGGCATTACTGATTACATGGTGAAAGCCAAGCACAGAAGGATTTAAACAGTTTGATCTGATCTTTGTCACATGCTTAAAAGTTCGCTCAGAGGAACTCATCCTGAAACAATCGCCACAGAAAAGCCAGAAAGGGTCAAAATAAGGTCAGTCATTCATGGTATGTGTGTAGTACAAGCTTTATTTTTAGATCTTTAGGACTTAACATGAAAACGTAGAACTTACTGAGTTAAGGAACAGACGGGTGACTTGGGGGACGATTCATCCCCAGCCAAGCTCCACTAGTGACTGACCGCTCAGCAATCCTTTAACTCCTTGGCTGTGTCCAAGTCCTAACAATGCTGTGCTAAAACATGATCAGTGGAAATCATTCTAAACTCTCATCCCATCTGTGTTTGAAAATAGCTTAAAATTAACTTTTTTTTTAAACCCTTACCTTCCGTCTTGGAGTCAATACTGGGTATTGGCTCCAAGGCAGAAGAGTGCAAAGGGCTAGGCAATGGGGGGTCAAGTGACTTGCCCAGGGTCACACAGCTGGGAAGTGTCGGAGACCAGATTTGAACCTAGGATCTCCCATCTCTAGACCTGGCTCTCAATCCACTGAGCTACCCAGCTGCCCCCTAAATTAACTTTTTTTGATCAATAAAAATGTGCTCTCTCTCTCTCTCTCTCTCTCTCTCTCTCTCTCTCTCTTGCTTCTCTCATCCCACCACCACCACCCCAGCCAATTGAACATGAATGAAAGAAAAACAAAATGCCTGTTCCAAGCATGTATGGTCAAGCAAAACAAATTTCTGCTTTGATCATATAAAAAGAAAAATTACATATACATGCATATGTATGTGACTATAAAAAAGTATGTGTTTGTATGTGTGTATATAGCCAATTAGTCATATCCAACTCTTTGTGACTCCATTTGTGGTTTTCTTGGTAAAAATACTAGAGTGGTTTTACAAATGGGGAAACCAAGGCAGGGTTAAGTGATTTGCCCAAGGTCACAAAGCGAATAAGTATATGAGGTTGGATTTAAATTCAGATCCTCCTGACTCTAGGGTCAGTATTCTATCTACTACGCCAACTAGATGCCCTATATATACATATATGTAGATATAGATATATTACATATGTTATTGTTGTTCAGTTGTGTCCAACTCTTCGATATGCTGTCGATGGGGTTTTCTTGGCAAAAAAACTGGAGTAGTTTGCCATTTCCTTCTTCAGTGGGTTAAGATGTGTCTGTGTGTGTGTGTGTGTGTGTGTGTGTGTGTGTGTGTGTGTGTGCCCTTTTAGACCTTTGCCTCTCTTGAGAGGTGGTTAATATGTTTCATCAATAAACCCATGGAACTGTGATTGGTCATTACACTGATTAGAGTTCCTAAGTCTTTCAAAGTTATTTGTCTTGATATTATTGTCATTGTATAAATTGTTTTCTTGGTTCTGTTCCTTTTACTCTGCATGGATTCATACAAGTCTTTCCAGGTTTCTCTGAAACCCTCCCCTTCATCATTTCTTACAACAAAATGGTATTTGATCATATTTATATTCTGTATCTTGTTCAGTCATTCCCCAATTGATGGGCATCCTCTCGGTTTTTAATTCTTTGCCACCTCATAGTTTCCATAAATATTTTTGTATATCCGTAGTTGGTTTGTTTTGCTTAGGACCATCCCCCTAAGTCCTCCTTCTTCCTTCTCTTCCCCTAATATTTCTCCATTTGTGTAATGTTATGACAAAATTTTTCAGAGACCCCCAAAGTCATGGGTGCATAGGAAAAATTACATGTGGCAAAACTAATTAGGATAATAATAATTGCTAGTATTTTTATAGCACTTTAAAATATGCAAAGTACTGTTCAGATATCTCATTTGGTCCTTACAACAACCAAGAGAGAAGGGTATTATTCCTATTTTATAGATGAGGAAACTGAGGCAAGCAGAGGTTAAGTAACCTGCCCAGGATCACACAGTTGGGGAGTGTCTGGCTTCCTTTTTTAACTCATCTTCTTTACTCTAGGTCCAGCTATCTGTCCACTATACCAATTAGCTACCTCTAGATTTTCATGACCATAAAGAAGTGCCATCCAACATCCTAAAAACATCTTACTATTATTGGGAATACAGCTGAAAAATGTGTCATACATAAAGAGTTAGTTGTATGTTCAAAAATAAATAAAGCAAGGGAAGCTAGGTGGCTCAGTGGATTGAGAGTCAAACCTAAAAACAGGAGGTCCTTGGGTTCAAATCTGGCCTCAGACACTTCCTAGCTGTGTGACCCTGGGGAAGTCACTTAATGCTTAGCCATTACATTTTTTGGCCTTGAAACCAATACTCAGGATTGACTCCAAGATGGAAAGAAAAGGTTTTAATAAATAAATATAGCAGCATTATGCATAATTATAAAGAGCTGGAAACAACCCCAAAACTCCACCCCATGGGTAAATGGTTTTATAAACTATTTTTTAAACCCTTGCCTTCTATCTTAGAATCAATAGTATGTATTGGTTCTGAGGTAGAAGAGTGATAAGGGCTAGGCAATGGGGGTCAGGTGGCTTTGCCAGGGTCACACAGTTAGTGTCCAAGGTCATATTCGAACCCAGGACCTCCTGTCTCCAAGCCAGGTTCTCTATCAGCTAAGCCATCTGGCTGCCCCTAGTTTTATGAACTGTTATTAGTGCCACAGAAAACTCTGAAGACATTAACAATGATAAATAGTAGAAATAACAAGAAATAGGGAATGATGCATAATGAAATCATAATACACAAAAAAGGAACCAGAAGGACAATTCACTCAATAACTGAGGCTTATTTAAAAGGGAAACCTCATATAGTATACAAATACAGAGATGCAGGAACAAACAGAAGTGGATGAAAAGGTAGCAGTAATAAGCTCTTATTAATAACAAATGATAACAAAACAATAATAATAGCCAGCATTAGTTTAACACTTTAAGGTTTAGAAGGTGTAAGTGAAATCTTGCACAGAGCAGGGACAGAATATTGCAAAGAGAGACCTGAAGGAAAGGAGAGGCAGTTGGAAGGAAAAGTAGAGACTTCTGGGAAAGGAACTGAAAACTGGGGGAGTTCATTTCTGGACCCTGAATGGAAGCTCATATCTCACCTCAGAATTGAATCCCCTGAATACCTGAGGATTTCCCAACCTTTTCCTTGGACCTCAACACCTGCTCTTGGACAACAAACTTATTTTTTATATATTTTTATTTTTATTTTGAGTATTTTCCCTTAGTTACATATTTCATGTTCTTTCCCTCTCCCCCAAGCCCCCCTGACTCCCCTTAGCCGACACACAATTCCACTGGGTTTTACATGTATCATTGATCAAGACCTAATTCCATATTATTGATAGTTGGACTAGAGTTATCGTTTAGTGTCTACATTCCCAATAATATCCCCATCAGCCCATGTGTTCAAGCAGTTGTTTTTCTTCTGTGTTTCTCCTCCCACAGATCTTCCTCTGAATGTGGCAGGTTTTCTTTCTCAGAAGTCCCTCAGCCTTGCTCTTGAACTTAAAGAGGACATTGACAGCAGCTTGAGGGGCTTTGCCCAGAAAGCACGCTGAGCCAGTCCAGAAGAAAAACTTGTCTCTCTGTGCTAATATGTATAAAGACATTTGCAACCTGTCATTTCTAGATCAAGTTAGCAGTTTAGGAGGGAAAAAGGAATTAAGAACGCTTCCAGGCTGGAGCCTTTTTGCTTTTGGCTTAGGCCAAAAGGAACTCCAGACCACTCTGTGTTTGGACTAGGGCATTCCTGTTCCCACTCTCCAAATCCTTCCCTTGAACCTGTTTTATTAAACCACCCTTTTGAGTTGATACCCTCCCGCAGTCAGATTATACTTGGGAGGGAAAGTACTTAAAGGGTGAGGGGTTTTCCTTAGGGGGGGAAGAGCTCTCCTTAGCCTCAAGTTCAGCCAAATCTTGAAGTGCCTATAATTGCTCTTTCCCTAGCAGGTTTCGACCAGGAGGGACACCTGGGGAAGGTCAGGCATAAAGCAAAGTCCTGACCAAAAGCCAATTCCAATTCCTTCAGTGTCTACCCTGGCGCAGACTCCTGCTTGCTTTTACCTCCACCATATTCTACACTGACAGAAAGCAGCCATTTGTCTCTCTGTCAGGAAGGAAGGGGTTTTCCCCAGAGGACAACTAGTCAAATTCATCTTGACTAGGTCCTAATAACATCAGCTAGGGGACCTCCCTTTCCGTCCTTTCATACTCTGATACTCCGTCTATCTCTCCATTAGAGATCTCGGAAGGGAGTCTCCCTGGGGGCCTGTTTATTAACTCACTCAAACCAACCTACAAAACCATCGCACCAGAGATATACCCTTTCCATCCTTTTAACAAAAGTATTTTCTAAATATTGTCTCATTTGACCCTCATAACCCCCCTGGGAGAGAGGAGCTATTTATTATCCCCATTTTGCAGATAAAGTGAGGCAGAGGCAAAGTGACTTGCCCAGGGTCACACAGCTAATAAATGCCTGAGGCCAGATTTTCCTGACTCCAGGTCCTTCATTATATCCTATATGCCACTTAGCTGCTTATAATTGGGCATAAAGTATGTAGGAATTGATTTTACATGTAAATAGTTGTACAAAGATGGGTATATTTCTTTTTGATCTTTTAAATTAATTGCAAAATACTTTTTTTCCCACCAATTAACCTAACTTTCTATATTAAAGTATTGAGAGAAAAAAATGAAGAAATATGAAAATGCTTTGTGTAACTTGTGTCTATTTCATGATTTTATAGATATACATCTGGTGTAACAAATTTGGTGAGTTAAAATGACTATTTTAGGGAATTTCCTTTATAGAAATGAAATTGGAGAGTAGGATTAATGCATATTTCAAAAGCCAAAATGAAGTTCTGTTGGTCTTTTTATTCTAGTGGTTTTGTTTCAAGAGACATGGTTTACTTAAGCTATAACAATAGTTGATATTCATGTAGTGCTTTAAGGTTGCCGAAGTACTTTATAAACGTCATTTCATCTTCACAATTCTGTAATGGTGTTGTTCTAGCACACCATAGCACACCAATGTTGTCCATGAGGTTTTCTTGGCAAACATACTGGAATCGTTTGCCAATTCCTTCTCCAGTGGATTAAGGCAAACAAAGGTTAAGTGACTTGCCCAGGGTCACTAGCCAGGAAGTGTCTGAAGCCAAATCTGAACTCAGGTCTTCCTGACTCCAGGCAGAATACTCTATCACTCAGCCATTTAGCTGTCTCCAAGATAGTACTATTGCTCTCAGTATTATAATGAGAGAAGAACAGAAATGGGTTGCAAACAGGTAATAGAGAGGATTTTGGCAAAAAAGAAGAGTGCTAAATCAGACTGCCTGCTGTGGAACTGGAACATGGGGAACAGATAAAGGTGGACACCAGCAGTTGCCAGGGATGGGGCTCTTAGACTTCTTGTCCCCTAGACAGTCTGGAGCTTCTACTTCCTCTCCATCTTCCTGAAGCAGAGGATTTTGGTTTCCTATCCCCTGGAGCCAAATACCTTGATCCCTGCTGTTCCTATCTGGGGAAAAACCCCTCACTGACTTGATGACATCAGTGTTCCTCTGGTCTGGAAGTACCTGTCAACTCTGAAGATGTGTGACCGGCTCGCCAGTACAACTTCCAGTGGTGGGAGGGCTAAGAACCAGCTTAGGCCCAACCCTGCAAGGGACAAACTCTACCATATTTTTTTTAGAAAAATTTTCCATGGTTACATGATTCGTGCTCCTACTTTCCCCTTTACCCCCTTCCTTCCCCCTCCCCCCCTATAGCTGATGCACATTTCCACTGGTTTTAACATGTGTCATTGATCAAGACCTATTTCCAAATTGTTGATAGTTGCATTTGAGTGGTAGTTTCGAGTCTACATCCCCAAACATGTCCGCCTCAAGCCATGTGTTCAAGTAGTTGTTTTTCTTCTGTTTCAACTCCTGCAGATCTTCCTCTGAATGTGGGTAGTGATCTTTTCCATAAATCCCTCAGAACTGTCCTGGGTCATTGCATTGCTGCTAGTACAGAAGTCCATTACATTCTATTTTACCACAGTGTATTGGTCTCTGTGTACAATGTTCTTCTGGCTCTGCTCCTTTCACTCTGCATCAGTTCCTGGAGGTCTTTCCAGTTCACATGGAATTCCTCCAGTTTATTATTCCTTTGAGCACAATAGTATTCCATCACTAGCATATACCACAATTTGTTCAGCCAGTCCCCAATTAAAGGGCATATCCTTGTTTTCCAGTTTTTGCCACCAAAAAGAGCACGGCTATAAATATTTTCATACAAGTCTTTTTCCCTATGATCTCTTTAGGGTACAAAGCCAGCAATGGTATGGCTAGATAGAGGGGCAGGCAGTTTTTTAGCACTCTTTGGGCATAGTTCCAAATTGCCAACCAGAATGGTTGGATCATTTCACAACTCCACCAGCAATGCATTAATGTCCCAATTTTGCCACATCCCCTCCAGCATTCATTACTCCCCCCTGCTATCATTTTAGCCAATCTGCTAGGTGTGAGGTGATATCTCAGAGTTGTTTTGATTTGCATTTCTCTAATTATTAGAGATTTAGAAGGAACTCTACCATAAAGGGTTCACCCTAAACTACTCTGAAGAACTGTATATCTTGCCAAAAGTAATTTGGAGGATTAACTAGTGTCAGGTAGTCAGATAGCTGGGGAATTTAGTGTAAGGCCTAGGGAGCTTGGAAGAAAAATGAAGAAATCCCCTTCCGGGGGTTGTAGAAGGTAGGCATTTAGCTAGACCCCTTAGAGTTAGGGAAACCTAATTCTTTAACCCTCCCCTCCATCAAACTGTGTTTTAAAACAAAACCCTGTCCTGTTTTGTTTTGTTTTTAACAACTCTGTTTGGTAGTCTGAGCCCACTGGTCACTGGGAGAAGGCCCACAGGTCCTTCTCTATGGAACCAGCTAAACCATGGTATCTTACCATTACCAACAACAACCATCAAGAATATCCACATTATTTCAGTATCCCCATTTTACAGATAAGGAAACTGATATTTAGAGAAAATGAAGAGACTTGCCATGGCCACGTAGCTAATAAGTGTGAGAGATGGCATTTGAATCCTGACTCTAAGTCCATCCTGCACTCTTGCTACTTGACTTCTCTCCAAAAGTGTGTAAAAATTTGTAATAAATTGTATAATTGTATAATTTTAAATAATTGTAATATTTTAAATTTTACATAAACATTTACAATTTTAAAATAATTGTAAGAATTGTAATAAATTCTAGAATAATGAGATCTTGCTATGTTTTCTTCTTCAATTTGTCTTTCCTTTAACCAAAGAAATCTGATGCAGATGGCTCAAATGATACATTCAACTTTATATTAACTCTTCCATTATTGTCCATTTGCTAATGGGTTGAAAATTCATTTAAAGAAAGCTCCCCCTTCCCTCTCTTACTCTGAATCAATTATTCCATCTTAAGGCTAGTAGATTAATAGGAGAGTGGATTATAAATTAGCTCCTCAGTTTACCAAAGCATCCAAAGATAGGCTCCATCTCAACTTCTCCCCTAATTCACCGCACTCTTCCAGAGGCTCTCAAGCTGGGCCCTGGGGGTGCATCCTTAACACATGGAATCTTGAGTTGACTTGAGGTCCTTGCCCTGAAGTAAGCCTACAATACCCAGGCAGTCCTCTGACATCATCAGAGGTGGCGTGGGTTGGGCCATGGAAGGGCTGGCTGCCAGCAAGCCATCTGCTGACCAGAGACAGAACTTCAGCCAGCCAAAATGTGGGTAAACAAAGTTTTGAAGTGGGAGAGTTGGTGGTGGTGAGAGAGGGGAGAAAAAAGTTGGGAGGGACACCAGGAAGAAGGAAGAGAGAGAGGGAAGAAGAGATGGACTGTAGGAAGAAGGAAGGGAGAGAAGGAAGAAGGAAAGGGCACAGAAGAATGAAGAGGGGAGGGAGAGAGGGAAGAAGAGAGGAAGAAAAGGAGAGAGGGACTAAGAGAGGGAGAGAAGGAAGAAAGGAAGGCTACAGAATAAGGAGGAAGGGAGGGAGAGAGGGAAGAAAGAAGAGGGACTGAGGGAGGGAGAGAAGGAAGAAGGGAAGGACACAGAATAAGGAAGGGGGAGGGAAGGAGAGGCAAGAAAGGAGAAAGAGAGGGAAGAAAGAAAGAGAGAGGGACTAAGAGAGGGAGAGAAGGAAGAAGGGAAGGGAATAGAATAAGGAAGAGGGGAGGGAGAGAGGCAAGAAAAGAGGGATAGAGTGAAGAAGGGAAGGAAATAGAATAAGGAAGAGGGGAGGGAGAGAGGCAAGAAAGGAAGGAGAGAGTGAAGAAGGGAGGAGAGGGAAAAAGAGAAGGAGAAAAAGAAGGGAGGGAAAGAAGGAAGAAGGGAAGGACACAGAATAAGGAAGAGGGGATGGAGAGAGGCAAGAAAGGAGGCGAGAGGGAAGGAGAAGCCCTACAGCAGAAACAAACAACTCCATAAGTGGAAATAAACTACTACCGCTGCCAGGCAAGGCAAATGGAACTCATTAGATCTGTTGCGGTTGAGGTGAGCCTCAAACAAAAAGCCTGGCGTCCAGGGAGCGGGGAAGAAAGGACAGGCATATCCCTGGCCATAGTCTGCAGACATCCATCGGAGGGCGCACCGTCTGGTTCGGCTAAGCCGCCACGCCTCCCTTTTGGTTCTGGGAGGAAGGGACCTGGGAGAACTTCTGCCTCTGAACCAATAGTCTAATAATTAGGTCACATGGGGAGAGCACGAGAACTTGGAACAGAAACGAATAGGCTCGCCCGAAGCCAAAAAGCCACAAGTATGTTCAAAGTTAGCCTCGCTTTCACTGGCATCTACCGAAAGAAAACAGGAGCAGAAGTAGGCGATTCCGGTCTCTCCGCTCTTCTCCTCACACCAGGGCTCTAATGTATCTATTTACAAACTAGTCTCAGAAGTCTGCGGGGCCGATTTATCAGAACAAAATCGGTCATTTCAAAATTTAAAAGGCCAAAAGAAATCTAAATCTCTGGGGCTGGAATTGTTGCAGATCTTTGTACAACTCAAGCCTTTTATATTAAAATTTTTCCTCGATTTGACCTAGAAGTTGAACTCATTACATACAGTCCAAGTCTGCTGGGAAGCTGGATGTGGAAGTGGATAAATGAAATGGTGGACGGGACACAGCAGCTGAATCTCTCTGCAAAGGAGTCTGTGAATTCTTTAAAAAACATTTTTGTAGGTGATTTTTTTGTGATCCTATGCATTTTTTTTTTAAATTTTAAACCCTTAACTTCTGTGTATTGACTTATAGGTGGAAGAGTGGTAAGGGTAGGCAATGGGGGTCAAGTGACTTGCCCAGGGTCACACACCTGGGAAGTGTCTGAGGCCGGATTTGAACCTAGGACCTCCTGTCTCTAGGCCTGACTCTCAATCCACTGAGCTACCCAGCTGCCCCGATCCTATGCATTTTGCTTAATGTATTTTATTTTTATTTTATTTTAAAACCTTTACTTTCTGCCTTAATGACAACTCTAAAACAGAGGGGCAAGGGCTAGGCAAATGGGGTGATGGGACTTGCCCAGGGTCATACTGCTAGGAAGCATCTGAGGTCATATTTGAACCCAGGACCTCCCATCTCCAAGCCTGGTGTTTTATTTACTGAGCCAATGAGATACCCCACAGTGTATTTTTAAATTTTATTCTAAGAAAGATTCCATAGACTTTACTAGATTGCCTTTTTGGGTTAAGGAACTCTGGAAGGTAACATTGCAACAAAGTGTCTTCACTCTGGTTTCATAGGACTGAAGTCGATAACAGTAACACAAATTTCAAAAACTCAAGGGCTGGGTTGTTCCTAGTCCTGACGCACCCAAGGGGAAAGATAATGACTAGAACTGAAAAGGGCTTCTTGCTTCATTTCCAGGCAGATTACCAAGTCACCTGAATTGTGATGTTACTGGTGGCCTGGCAACAGGTAGAGCAAGGAGAGATTCCATCTTGACACCACCCAGGGTTCAAGGCTACAGCTGAGTTACAGGAACATCTGGAGGAAGTTTTCAAATTGGCTTGATTGCATGAGGAGGTATTTTAAGTGAGGTTATTTCATGGGTGAAATGCCTACACCACCATCTATGCAGAGTGACTTCTTATATGAAGATTGCAAGAGCCTGTTCCCAAGTTACATATCTGGGGAGTTACCTTCCAAGGACACTGAGCCTGGGGCAGATAAGAGTTTCATGATAAAGACAAAAAGAAAAGCCAACTCCCTTCAACAAATTACTTCATGCCATTTTCTATTCTGAGCAGAAACTGAACTGTAAACAAGTCTTGATCACAGCCCCCAAAAGACCCAGCTCTACAAAGCTGCATCCACCGTCATTGGGAGGGAGTTAAAGAAACACTAAAGACAAGCAACCCATGAAATAGATGGAATGCATGCAAAGAGCTCAAAAATATAGTTCCCTTTCCTAAAAGGTTGTGTCCCCTATTTAAACATCCAATTTCCACTGTTAACAGGGTCTCAGAAATAGAGCTGAGTTTCTTCCCGTGCAACATTCCATGAAACTTCCAGGTTTAACAGGACAGTCCAAAGACATCTTGGGTGCAGGAGCCCCCAAGAAACAAGCAGATTATATGTCAAAATTTCATTTGCAAGATGGGAGGTTGGAAATTAGAACAATTCTTCCTACAAAAATAGTGATGTAAATGATTTAAACAATGGTGGTGAAGAGGCTAGCTCACAAAAGCCTATTTAATCATCCATAATGTAGCTGGGAAAATGGTGTATTCCCAATGGAAAAAAAAGGTAAAAATACTGTTCAAATATTTCCACTGCTCACATCCTGGCTCTAGTTGGCTCTAACACTCATTTCAGAGTAAAGGGAGAGGAATGCTGAGCATGGTCTGAAATGTATTATATATTTTGAGGAAATAGATTTCAAAGACTTCTTATAAAATTTCGTAGATTGTCCTATTATTATTATTATTATTATTATTCCTATTGACTCCCAGAGGAGCATAGGGCCGCAACCATCTCATGCCAACAGACTCTGTTCTGGGCAACTCTGTTCTGGTTAAAAACAAAATAAAATAGAAATTGTATTGACATGCAATCTGGAAAAAAAATTAAAATGAAAAAATGAAATGAAAGAAACAAGGCTTTTACCTTGAATAGGTGGTAATGCCAAATTAAGTTCCTTTTCATTTTCAATAAAGTGACTAGATTGATAGATCTGTGGACCTTTGCTTTGGACTTACTCCTTCTTCTGACCTAATGCCATCCCACTTTGCCCTTTTCCGGAAATTTCATCAGTCTCACTAGCCAATCTCTAGTTTGTGACAGCAGAGATGGGAAAGCAGACATACCTAAGCAAGAATCCCCATTTCCCCATCCCCTCTGTAAAATCCATGAACCTCATCTGAATTATTGGGTCACCCTGGTATAGAAAAGAAAAAGGACTTTGGTTTCTTCATGCATCAGCTAAGATGAGTGACAAGATTTGGCAAAACCATGGTATGACAAATTCATGAGTAGCTTCCTGAAAAATAATTGCAAACCCCTTTTCTCTTTCTTGCCAGTGCCTAGAGATTGACAAGCCCAAAGTTCCATAGATTTGCTGTCCTTGCTTCCAATTCCGGGGGTCTAATGTTAGGTCTAATGTCTAACTCTAAGTGACTTAAAATAATAATAATTATAATAATAATAATAATAGCCTATTATTCTAAGAATTACTGGAATGTTGACTTATTTGTGAAATGCCACCACCACCTCTGTCTCTTTATTCAGAGAAAACTGGTAGGACTTGTATAAAATGATGTTGAGTAGAAGGGAATCAAACCAGAACAATGTGTATAACAATCACATTGTAAAGAAAAACTGTGAGAGACTTTGAAATTTGGAACTGATCATAATGATCAATTATGACTATAAAAGACTGTCAATACCTCCCTAAAAGGAGGTGTAAAATTTTACACCTAGAGGTATAAAATGAGAGATTCATTTTCAGACAGTCAATATTTGGATTTATTTTGTGTAATTATGCATATTTGTTGCAAAAGGAAGCCTTTAATATTTTTGTGAAGATGAGGAAGAAAGAAAAGAAGACTTATGAATCATTTAAAAAAACAAAGAAAGTTCAGAAGAGGACATAAGCAAGACGATTAGAAAAATATCTATCTACATTTGATTAATTGATCTCTGAGGTCTAGCTTTAAAGTTCTAATTATAGGGGGGCAGCGGGGTAGCTCAGTGGATTGAGAGCCAGGCCTAGAGACAGGAGGTCCTATGTTCAAATCTGGCCTCAGACACTTCCCAGCTGTGTGACCCTGGGCAAGTCACTTAACCCCCATTGTCTACCCTTACCACTCTTCTGCCTTGGAGCCAATACACAGTATTGACTCCAAGACGGAAGGTAAGGATTTTAAAAAATAAATAAATGAAGTTCTAATTATAATCTATGAACCACAAACTAGGGGTTGGCCAATAAGACCTTTGGAGGGAGTTTCTAGAAAAGGGCAAAGAGAGATGGCTTTTGGTCAGAAGAAGGGTTAAGTCCAAAACAGAGGTCCTCAGATCTATCAATCTAGTAACCTTGTCAAAAATGAAAAGGAGGTTAATTTGGCATCACCTATGGAGCTCCTTTAACCCAGTGTACCATTCAATATTTGTACTTGTGCTGAAATGAAGGCATCCTTGGCATGCTAATCAAATTTGAAACAAAGTTGGAAGGCACAGCTAACACTTTGTACAATAGAGTTGGGAGCCAAAAAGGTCTCAACAGGCTAGAATGATGAGCCAAAACTTCTTCAAACTTCAAAGATGTCTCAGCTCATGACCTATAGATGGGTCACTTGGCAGCAAATTCTTTGACCATGACAACCCATGGAAGGACAATGTGGTATAGCAGCCCCAAAAAAAATTTGATCTTAGGCTAACTTTATAATGATCTGGTGTCCAAAATGAAGGAGATAATGCTGCCCTACTTTATTAAGGTCAGATTACATCCAGAATACTATTTTCAGTTCTAGACCCCAAGTTTTAGAATGGGTATACATCTAAAAAGGGGAGTCCAGGACGATGAAAAGACCAGAAACTATGCCTTGGGAGAGTTACTTGAAGGAAATGTGGATATTAAGCTTGGAAAAAAATAAAAGTTAGAGACAAGATAATTCTGCCTTTCTGATTGGAAGGTGAGACCATGCTCTCCAAACCTTGATTTAAGGAAAGAGGTCCACTCTCTATCTTCCCATTTCCCACCTGGCTGTACTCTCTTAGGACTTCTCTGACTGACTTCTCTACCACGTCTTCTCACCCATTTTTGTGTTGTTGTTGTTTTTTTTTTTAATTTGGAAAAGTACTCTTTTTTTTTTTTTACATTGGCTACATTTTATTTATTTTTTATTTTCCCATGGTTACATGATTCTTTTCCTCCCCTCTTCCCTCCTTGCTCCTAGAGCCAACAAGCAATTCCACTGGTTTGTACAAATGTTGTCACTTGATATCTATTTCCATGTTATTTATTTCTGCTATAAGACAATTTTATTAAAGACTAGACCCCAAATCATGTACCCATATATACACGTAATAAATGATGTCATATGTTTTGCTTTTGCATTTCTACTCCCATAGTTCTTTCTCTCAATGTGGATAGCATTCTTTTACATAAGTCCTTCAGGAGTGTCCTGGCTTGTTGCATTGCTACTGGTAGCAAAGTCCATTACATTGGATTTTTCCACAGTGTTTTATTTTCTGTGTACAATGTTCTTCTGGTTCTGCTCATTTCACTTTGCATCAGTTCATTAAGGTTCTTCTAGTTCACAGAAATCCCTCAGTTCATCATTCTTTATAGCACAATAGTACTCCATCACATCAGATACCACAATTTGTTTAGCCATTCCCCAATCAAGGGACACCCTCTCATTTTCCAATTTTTTGCCACCACAAAGAGCATGACTATGAATATTTTTGTACAAGTATTTTTCCTTATTATCTCTTTGGGGTACAAACCCAGCGATGGTATTGCTGGATTAAAGGGTATGCATGTTTTTAAAGCCCTTTGTGCATAATTCCAAATTGCCTTCCATGATGGCCGGATTAATTCAGAACTTCACCAGCAATGCATTAGTGTCCTGATTTTACCACATCCCCTCCAACATTTATTATTTTCCTTTTCTGACATATTGACCAATCTGATAGATGTGAGATGGTACCTCACAGTTGTTTTGATTTGCTTTTCTCTAATTATAAGAGGTTTAGAACACGTTTTCATGTGCTTATTGATAGTTTTGATTTCTTTATCTGAAAACTGCCTATTCGTAACCCTTGACCATTTGTCCATTGGGGAGTGGTTTGATTTTTTTTTTGTACAATTGGCTTAGTTCCTTATAAATTTGAGAAATGAGGCCTCTGTCAGAGGTTTTTGTTATAAAATTTTTTCCCAATTTGTTGCTTCCCTTCTAATTTTGGTTGCATTGGTTTTGTTTGTACAAAACCTTTTTAATTTATCAAAATTATTCATTTTACATTTTGTAGTGTTCTCTATCTCCTGCTTGGTCTTAAATTCCTTCCTTTCCCATAGATCTGACAGATTTACTATTCTGTGTCCATCTAATTTGTTTGTGATTTCCTTTATATATTTAAGTCATTTACCTACTCTGAGTTAATCTTGATATAGGGTGTAAGATGTTGATCTAAGCCTAATTCTCCCAAACTGTTTTCCAATTCTCCCAGCAAGTTTTGTCAAATAGTGGGTTCTTGTCCCAAAAGCTAGGATCTTTGGGTTTATAGAACAATATCTTGCTACTTTTCTTTACCCCGAGTCTATTCCATTGATCCACCCTTCTATCTCTAAGTCAATACCACATAGTTTTGATGATCACTGCTTTATAGTATAATTTGACATCTGGTAAAGTTAGGCCTCCATCCTTCACAGTTTTTTCATTATTTCCCTTAATATTCTTGATCTTTTGTTTTTCCAGATGAACTTTGTAATAATTTTTCCTAATTCTATAAAAAAGTGTTTTGGTAGTGTGATAGGTATAGCACTGTAATAAGTAAATTAATTTAGGTAGGATTGTCATTTGGAAAAATATTCTAAATAAATTATAGAAAAACAATAGCACTGAATTTTAATTTAGATCTGGTTTCAAATAACAGCTTTGTTACTTACTAACTATGTGACCTTGGGGAAATTGCTTCCCTTAACCAGGTTTCATTTTCCCCAACTATAAAATGAGATAATTGAACTGTATGACCTCTAAGGTCAAACCATCTTGAAATTTATGACTCTATGAACCTAAGAACTTGAAACTCTATCATACAAAAGAAGAATAGATTTATTCTTATTGGCTCCAAGGGCAGAAGTTTGAAGTAATAAGTATATGGAAGCTCTAGAAAAGGCAGTTATTGACTCAATATGAGGAAAATTTTACTAATAGTACTCCCTTATAATCATCTGCCACAACTTGTTTTGCCATTCTCCAATTGATAAGGCTCTCTTCAATTTCCAACTTTTTGTCACCACAAAAAAAGTGCTTTAAATATATTTGTATATATAGGTTCTTTCCCTTTTTTAAAATCTCTTTAGGATATAGTTTCTTATTGGTGGTAGTAGCACTTGCTGGGTCAAAGGGTATGAACAGAAAAATACTATCTAAATATGAGTTATCACAGTTATTTCCATGGCATGGAAGGCAGAGAAAATTCTTACTTCCAAGGATTCCATGGGGCAGCTAGGTGGTACAAGTGGATAGAACACTTGGCCTAGAAATCAGGAAAATATGAGTTCAAATCTAGCCTCAGACACCAGCTATAATCCAAGGCAAGTCACTTAACCCTATTTGCCTCAGTTTCCTCACCTGTAAAATGAATAAGAGAAGGAAATGGCAAACCATTCCAGTATTATTGCCAAGAGAATCCCAAATGGGGTCATGAAAACTTGTACACACGTAAACAACAACCAAAAACAACAATAATAATGGGATTCCATATTTTTCCCCACACTTTAAGCCAACCTAGTGAAATCTAAAAGGCAGAGTACCCTTTAACCACACACTTTAAAAAATATTTTTAAAGAATTAATTTCATTATATATTTCTTGATTATTTTGTTTTATTTCTGACATTCCTTTTTTTTTTAATTTTGAGTTCCAAATTCTCTCCTTCTCTTCTGACCCTTCCCCATCCCTTGACAAGGCAACCAAAATAATACTAATTATACAAATAAATCATGCAAAACACATTTCCATATTGGCCATGTTGCAAAAGAAAACAAGAAAAATAAACAAAGTGGAAAAAGTTTCAATTTGCACTCAGTTCATTGCTTCTCTCTCAAAGTGGATAGCATTTTCCACCTTGGGTTCTTTGGAATTGTCTTGAATCATTGTCTTGATTAGAGCAGCTGTTTTTCACAGTTGATCATTCTTATGATAGTGCTATTTTTGGATTCAATATTCTCCTGGTGCTACCTATTCCACTTTGCATCAGTTCACGTAAGACTTATCATGTTTTTCTGAAATAATCCTGCTTATTATTTCTTATAGCACAATAGTATTCCATCATAATCCTGTAGTACAACTTGTTCAGCTATTCCTCAATTAATAAGCATCCCTTTGATTTCTAATTTTTTGTCACCACAAAAAGAGCTACTGTAAATATTTTTTAACAAATAGGGCCTTTTCCCTCTTTCTTGATCTTTTTGGGATACAGACTAAATAGTAGTATTGATAAATCAAGGGGTATGCATAGTTTTATAGCGCTTTGGGCTCAGTTCCAAATAGTTGGACCAGTTGACAACTCCACCAACAGAAGCACACGCCTTTTATTTTATTTATTTATTTATTTGTTTGTTTGTTTGTTTGTTTGTTTGTTTGTTTATTTTCAAGCCCTTACTTTCCACCTTAGAATCAATATTGTGTATTGGTTCTAAGGCAGAAGAGTGGTAAGGGCTGGGCATTTGGGGTTAACTGACTTGTCTTAAAGTTCTTTTAAGTCTCAAGTGACTTTCAAAGATAGTCGTTGCCAATTTTCTTCTGGCCTTCTAAACAAACTTACAATCATCAGTCACCAGGGGGCATTCTCCTAAACAAAATAAAGCTAAGAAAATCAAGTTAAGGCATTGCCACTCTCAGGGATTCTTCTGTTTATCCTTTTCTGGTTATCTGGCATTTAAGCCCAAGTACAAAAGCTTAGATAGTTACTTACTACTGTGCCACATCAAGCCTGTTTTCCTATACCTCTAGAAAAAGGAGGAAAAAAACCAAAAAACCAAAGATTGAGAGACCCTAATAGCTACTCACATTTTTGTCTAGAGCCAAACATGTTTGCCTTCCATATTTAAGCCCAGAGAAACTTACTACCTACTGCTTAGGTAAGTGACTCCTTGAGACTTAAAAGAACTTTAAGAATATTTACATGACCAGACATCAAGGGAGTTGAATGGTCCAATAAGGAAAGGTACATATAATGTCTAACCCCACCCAGTTTTGGAAAACACAGGAGAAAGCTTGAATGCTCTTGGGAAACCCTGTGCCCTGATCCTGAGGTAGGAGGAGGTAAAAGAAAATCATTCATCCTATCCTTTTTCCATTGCTAAGATTGGAGATTTTCCATGGAAGGCAATGAGGAAGTGTTTATACAAGCAACTCTTTGAGGATTCCAATTGGTCTCACTTCTGGGAATGACCCAAGAAGTCTTGAATGAACGTGTCCAATTGGTCGCAGATGGGTGGCTTTGGGACCTAGTGGTGGAGGCTATTTGCATCCATGAGCTGCGATTGGCAGTGGTGAGGGCAAGAAGCTTCTGTAAGAGGATCCAGAAATGACCCAAGGCATTCTTCCTTCCAGGTTCTTTCCACCATGCATTCTATCTCTCTCCTCACTCCCCCAGTCAGGAATTTGTTCAGTTTCTCCCATAGAAAAAAGTTGTATATTTGGGTCTTAATGCCAGAGAAGCAGAATAGAGTAAAAAGAACAGGAGGGATTTCTTTTTCCAATGGACATCTGAAGGATTAACAATTTAGTTGCATGTCAGTCAATAAGAATTTATGAAGCCCCTACTAGGTGCAAGGCACTGTGCTAGGCTCTGGGAATCAAAAAAAAAAAAAAGGCATCAAGATGGCACCCATCTTCTAGTTTACAATCTAATGAGAGAGATAACATGCAAATGATTATGGAGGAACAAGTTATATAGAGGATAAAGAGAAAATAGTCAACAGAGGAGTTTTGATTAATATTCTTTGGAGACTGTATATCCATTTAAAACTATTTATTAAATAGTGAAAAGCCTGCCTGTCACATGCTTGGTCACCCAGCTAGCCCACGCTCTCATGGCTCACTTCCTGTCTCTGCCCATTCTTCCTTCTTGGCCAAGAAAGAAAAAGCCCTGCAAGCTTCCCTGATCCATAACTTATTACCCACCCTTCCACCTCACCTCAAGACATCATTTCTGGGTTCCCCTAATTGGACAGCCTTTTAAAATTTTTTTAAAAATTTTTCCATGGTTCCATGATTCATGTTTTCTCCCTTCCCTCATCCTTCCCCTCTCCCAGAGTTGACAAGCAATTCCATTGGGTTATAAATATATTATATATATGTAATCACGCTAATCCATTTCCATATTATTGATTTTTTTAAAGAGTAATCCTTTAAAACCAAAACCCCAAATCCTTTATCCAATATCACATGTTTTCTTCTGGATTTCTGCTCCCCAGTTCTTTCTCTGGATGTGGATAGCATTCTTTCTCAGAAGTTCCTCAGAATTGTCCTGACTGATCGGATAGACTTGAACTCAGCCAAGGTCAAAGGCTGGTCTTCTGGGACACCAGGAGTCATATGGGATAAGAGGCAAGCATCATCCAGGATAATGGGGAGCCAGGAGGCTTCTGGTGTCCCCCCAGAGTGCTCATGCAACCCCCTTCTCCAGGGAAGCCTCAGGTCTGGTTTTTAATCCAAGCAATGGGTGGCGGTGAAACAGAAACCCAATTCACTAGAGAATAGGTTCTCAAATTCAATATGAAATTTCCCTTTTAACACCCCAAGGCTGATCTTAGTGTACCAAGAAAAGGGGTACAAATTGGTATTCGGTTCTCCCAGAGGGAAGAAGTTAGGATTAGGAAGGGTTGGGAAAGGGGACTTGAAGGAAACTGGGGAAGTCAGCAGGTGAGATGAAGGAGAACATCCTAGTATAAGAGACAGATAGAGAAAACGCTATGATGCAATGTCTTATTCTGAAAACAGCAAGGAAAATGAATAATATGGAAATGGGTATTGAGTAATAATACATGTATAACCCAGTGGCACTGTCACCTCCAGGAGGGGAGAGGAAAGAAGGGAAGGAGACAACATGAACCATTTAACTTTGGAGAACTTATGTGGAAAATTGTTATTGGAATAAAATAAAGATAAAGGAAAAAAGAAAAAGAAACAGCAAGGAGGCCAAGGTCACAGAGCATGCTTGGTTGGGTATAAAGTGTAAGAAGTCTGGAAAGATGGGGAGGAGGGATGGGGCCTAGGGGATGAAGGGTTTTGAATGTCAGAGAATTTTGTATTTAGTCTGGCTGCTGATAGGGAATGGCTGTAGTTTACTGAGGAGGCAAATGGTTAAAGTGCTTAAAGAAAATCCTTTTGGCAGATGAATAGAGTATCAACCTGAGGGGAAAGACTGCAGCAGGCTATGGCAATATTGTCCAGACCTGAGGAGATGAAGTCCTGAAAGCATCAAAGGAGAAAAGGGACATTTTGGGGAAATGCAGTTGAGATGTATCCCCCATGTTCATCACGGTTGTTTTGTTTCTTAGGATGGTTTCATTACAGGTTTTACTTTCTGATTTCTGGTGGTTTATTTAATCTAGAACTAGAATACACAGTGGATTCAGGGCTCAAGACTAGACAAAGTTTTCCTTCACATAGACGGAAGCCAAGCAGAGTGTTCCTGAGTCCAGACCTGGCACCCTCCACTGTGGCACTGGAGCTTTTACTAAACCATTTTGTGTAGCATTTGTTTACGTGTTGTCTTTCTTAATGGATGCTAAATGCCTTCATTTAGTCAGTGACTTCCCTCTCCCACATCGGTATTCCCACAGCTTAGGGGCTTGTTAGAAACAATAATTATTCACTGAATTAAAATGTCTTCCTTATAGGGCTTGGGAAAGAGATGTACCAGAGAGGTTGGGTCATTCCTAAGTCAAATGTTCATAAATCAGGGTAACTCTAAAACAACTGACCAAAAAGCAATAATAATTTAGAGAAAGAATGAAAAGAGCTCACTTTACATTTAAGGGAAAGGTTCAATAAGTGTCTACTTTCTAGGCTTATTTTCTCATTTGAAAGTTGGGTAAGATTAACATTTATTTCTCAGCCTGTTTTCTGGAAAATCTTGAGGTTCCATGAAGCAGCTGAAAGGGTTCTCCAAGGGAAGAATACAATAATGATAGATTAAACCAAACAGATACTGTGGGTGTCTTCTTTTAGCTACCCAGAGTGTGTCTGTTCAACCAATGTAGAAAACATTGAAAACCAGGTGGAGTCAATTGCATATTTACAAACAATAAGTGAAAGCCTATAATACACATCCAAATGAAATCATGTATATAGCAATTTTTGTAAACCTTAAAGCATTTTAAGGTATTCAAAGTGCTTTAGAGACATTTTTCTCATTTCATCCTTGCTCTGTCCTGTGAGGTAGGTGCTGTTATTATTCCAGTTAAGTTACTTGCCCAAGATGGCAGACACTAAATATGTCATTGAAACTCAAGTCTCCCAGACTTCTAAAGTCCAGCGCTTTTGAAGTACATGGATTGTTGGTGTTGGCCTGTCTTGGCAAAGTACATGAAAAATAATCAGTGTGTGTGTGTAGATAAATGCCCTCTCTTATTTAGACTTATTTTTAGTGAGCTTGTTGTGCAGTTAAATCACTGAATTTTAAAAATAATAATTCATTGGTTTCTGCAAAATCACAAAGGCACAGAAAAATCTGAAATAAGACATTCATTTTCTTAAACAAAAACATAACAATCACCTGAACTACTGATTTACATAAGACAAAAATGAACAATTTTTTTAAACATTTTCAAAGAACAAATGGCATTCTCGTAGCCTTCTCCCAATTCTCATAGACTTCTCACTAAACTGTTGGCAAATAATATGGCTAGGTTAAGAATAAAATAAACTTGGAAATTAGATGTTGGGTGTCCTTAGAAGTAGACATTTGGAAATATATATTTTTAAATTATTTTAAAATATTTTCCCATGGTTACATGATTCATGCTGTCTCCCTCCTCTCAGTCCTCTCCCCTCCTGGAGCTGACAAGCAATTCCACTGGGTTATACATGTATTATCACTTGATACCTAAGAAATAAAATTTTAAAGTTGTTACTTCTTAGACTCTGCTAACTTTTTGCTAAAAGTGAAAAGTTCCAAAAAATGATATAAGAAATGAAGGTGTAGCCCCTTATGGAAATTAAAGAGTGATATATTAAATAGTCATTAGGTAAAAGACGTTATTTTAAACAAAAGCAGATAACATGAATGAAAATACTGATATACTTCATAACTTTATTGAAAAATAAGAGTTCATTTGCCATAAACTGTCTTCTCATTGCTGAATGGCAGTATGGAGTGGGGAGTGGAAGGGTAGGTAGGAGGCACAGTGTATAGAAAGCCAAGTCCTAGGTTCAAATTTGACCTCAGATACTTCCTAGCTAGGTGACCCTGGGCAAGTCACTTAACTCTATTTGCATAGTCCTTTTTCTTCTAGCTTAAGATTAGTTACTAAAAATAGTAAATGGTGGGGGGGAGGTTCACTTAATTTTAAAATTTTTTTCCATGGTCACATGATTCATATTTTCTCCCTCCCCTCAGCCCTCTCCCCTCCTGGAATTGTCAAGTAATTCCACTGGGTTATACAAAATATGGTTTGTTTATTTTTTCAAAAAGGCAGTATGGTGGTTTGAACATTGGGCATGCAATTAGGAAGACCTGAGTTTGAATCCTGCCTGAGATACTTGGTAGCTGTGTAACCCTATAGGCCTGTTTCCTCATCTGTAAAATTGGAGGGTGGATTAAGATGATCTCTTAGGTCTCTTCCAGCTCTAAATCTATGATCCTATGATCTCACAAACCCTTGGGAACATCCCCAACTTTCCCCTTCTTTTACTCCAGTTTCTGATAAGGCTGCTTTTCCCCTGGCCAAAGATACTCCTTTCCATGAGCCCCTGTTCCAACCCCTTGCCACCTTTTTTGATCTTCAATCCCTTTTCATCTACAGGTTCTATCTTGCTTTCTTATAAACATGCACAAGCAATAAGGCACTTTGAAGAAGAGACGGGAGGCAGTTTACCTCAGACAAGGCAAGATATCAGCACTACTTGGACCACTACCTGTCCTCAGACCTGAACCCAAGAGCCTTGGGAAGAGCAGGGCCTCTCCTCCAGACTGTTCACCCTCCTTCTAGCCTAGCTCAGCAGCTACCATCAGTGGGTCAGTCAAAAAGCATGCAATCAAACACTTTTACAGTGCTGAGTTCTAGGGGTACACAAAAAGGCAAAAGACATTCCCTGCCTTCAAGGAGCTCATAGTCCCATGGGGAAGGCAATGTGCAAATAGCCATGTACAAACAAGCTACAATGAAGATAAGAAGGAAATAATTAACTGAGGGAAAACACTCAAATTAAGAGGTATTGGGAAAGGCTTCTTGTAGAAGGTGGGATTTTAACTGAGACTTGAAGCAAAGGAAGCTAAGAAGTGGTGATGTGGATGGAGAGCGCTCCAGCCATGGAGCCAGCATAGAAATGCCCAGAGCCAAGAGACAGAGGGTCTTATTTGAGGCCAGTGTCACTGGTTCAAAGACTACATGCTTCTATCAAGGGGAAGTGATTCCTGGAGAAGGGGCCAATCATCCAGCCTACTCCCTGGCACCCACGGGGGACAGGCAAGCCCTCCCAGCTGAAGTAGTAAGGCACCCCAAAGCAGAGATGCCAGCAGTACATGCTGGAGAAGTCGGACCATCACTACCCCTCTGCCAATGCTTCTCCTCATCCCCTATCAGAGAGCTGTCAGGATTTATATGCACCCGTGAATCTTGGGAATGATGGTACCCCCAAACCCCCCAGTGCTGCTTCCAGCCTGGGTCCTGCAGCTGTTGTGAAGGAAATCACTATGGTAGGAGTGATAGGTGTCTTCTCTCATGATATGACAAAAGGATCTATGTATTGCATGAGAACACAAGCAGAACCTCTATCACATTACTTTTGTTGTCTTGGGAAAGAGGGAAGGCTGGAAGGGAGGGAGAGAACATGGATCATAGAATGTCAGAAAATGATTATTAAAATTATATCAGTGTGTAATCTGGAAAAAAATAAATTAAAAAAAGAAATCACTATAGAGTGAACTTTTCTCTGGTGGGAGCTATAGGTGTCTTCTCTCATAATGTGACAAAAGGATCTATGCATTATATGATAACACAAGTAGAACCTCTATCAGATTACTTGCTGTCTTGGGGAGGGGGGAAGTCTGGAAGGGAGGGAGAGAATGTAGATCACAGAATGTCAGAAAATGATTATTAAAAATTGTATTGATATGTAATCTGGAAAAAAATAAATAAAAAATTACTATGGAGAAGGGGATTACCTTCCTTCAAAATACCCACTGCCACTGACCAGCATGTAAGCCAGAATTGTACATTCTGCCTCCTCCACTGACTACCACCACAACCATCTGGCTTTTAGCCCAGTCTTTAACGTCATCATAATTCTATGTATCAAACTGGAAAACAAGCTTTTGCTCCTCTAGGTACCATAGCCACAAATACCAAAGGCCCAGAAAAGAAAGTCTTTGGCTCTGTCAAATTATTCAACATCAGAAAGTTAAAAAAAAAAATTTAGTGGAAACGACACGGATGATGCATTATCATCAGCTTGGCTGTTGTACAGTAAGGATGGTGCAACCTTTCCATCTCAACTCCTCTATGTTTCTTGGATTAGAATGTGAACTCTTGACAGGGCTCCAGGTTAAGATGGCGGCAGAGTAAAAAGCAGCTCCTAACCTCTCCTGACCGAAACATACAGGACTCCTCAAGGGGACATAAAAATAAATCCAGATGAACGGAGGAACCCCACAACAGGGTGCAGCGTGGAAGGTACGTGGAATCGGGGCATTTCCATGCTATAAAGGGGTGAAACAGCTCTCACTAAATCGCGGGCTGAGCAACACCCCCCCACACACACACACACACACATCACCTACAACGCCAAGGCCAGCTCAAAAGAAATAGAGCAAGTTTGGGGAACCCATTGAGTCATTGGCAGCTCCGGGGCCTGTTCCTGAGAGCAGCAAGATTTAGGACCCCAAAAGGCTAAAGAATGAACACGGACTTTGAGCGCAGAAATGGAGCGCAGGCACAGGCAGAGGCAGACACAGGCGTGAGCTAAGGCTCTGAAACCCTGAGTGGAGAACCAGTGCAGACGGGTATACGACTGTGGAAGCAGCACCTTGAGACTTGTAAAGGAACCTCCGGCAGAGGATCAAGCAAGGGGTCCACCAGGGGGCTTGACCTTGGAAAAACCAGAACTCAGACCTCAGGAGCCGAAAGAGCGCAGACAGACCCTGAACGCAGAATGTAAACTCCTTGAAAGCAGGGGCTGACTTACTTTTCTGTTTCCCCAGCACTTGGCACAGTGCTTCATATAAATGTTTACTAAAGGTTATTCCATCCAGGTTGTCATTTAAACCTCCCCAAATTTTATAAATCTCTTCCCATTAGATTGTCACTAAATTGAAGTTAGTTGATGAGTTCCATTGGCAATCGCATTGGTCTCTTTAGACAAATCCCACTTTTCCTTCCTTCATCAAAGAAAGGTCTCCAGAATTTTATCAACCATCTCCTATTTAACTTAACAAAATTTGCTGAGTGCATTTGTATGATATGCCAAGGTGCTAAGATAAAGATTTATGTGAAATAAAGATGAGTAAGATACCATCTCTTTTCTTCAAGGAGGTGATAGGGCATGTATTCAACTGAATGACATAAAAAGAGGTGCTAGAAGAGATATTATTGTGGGATTGCAAGGGAGGCATAGATTCACTCTATCTTTTAGCTTTAAATGCCAATTCGATGAGGTGATCAGAGTAGATTTCCTGGAGGTGGTCACATCCAAGGTGAGTCTTGAGAGATGAATATGATGTTCTACATTCAGAAAGTATTCCAGAGTATTAGGCATGGTGAGTGGCAAATTCCAGAGAACCCAAAGATCATGAGGAAATTGAGGTTTGCAGAGTTCATGACATCCCAGAAGGCCCTGATCTCCACATTATTCTGTGGGCAATAGTTACTGAATTTGTTTTACCAGGGCAGCTTGAAGCCCCTACAAGCAGCAGAAGATGGGGTGGAATAGAAAGGAGAAGATGCTAGAAGCTACTATAATAGCTCAGAGAAATAGTAATAAGGTCTAGGACTGGGGTAACAGAAGTGACTGCTTAAACTTAGCGGAGTTTCTGAATCATGAAACAATACCATGCATGTGAGTAGCTCAAGATATTTCATGTCAAGTCCGGTTAACAACATCGTTCCAAGACATAAAAAGGTATGTCTTCAGTGATGACCTACCAGCACAAAGACTTCTTTAACTGTACCCACTGCACTAGTCTGCCCAGCTACATGATATCTCTTTGTGCTCAATGAATCACACAAGCACGAGCTTAAATTTCACAGGATTTCACAGGATTACTTTCGGAAATGGAATAACTCTGTTGCCATTATCAGCTCGAGTGACAGAGGGAGCTGGGTAGTGTGAGAAAGCAGAAACTAATGAAATAATCCTATCAGCTCTATCTCAAAGTGGCTTTCGGATTTTTTCATTAAGGTCAAGTCTTTTCCAAAATTCCTGTGCAATGCAGTTTTTCCCATCTTAAACTTGAATCTTACAGATAAAAACAAATTACTGGAAGCCCAGAAGTGATTTTGATTATTTTGCTCTCTACCAGACTCGGGTTTTTTCATCACTGACATAAAAATGTTCTTCCTTCTCCTAGTGAGCCTCCCTTTGAAAGAAAAAAAAGTAAGCAAATTCACAATTTGTGTGGTCTCTTGACTATACAAAAAAAAAAAAAAAAAAAAGAGGCTTATTTCCTCACATCTTGGAGTCAGGCTTGGTCATTCTATTTGAGCAGTATCCGGCTTTTCTTTTGTTTATATTGTAGTCTGTGTAGTTTTCCTGGTTTTGCATATAAAGCCAACTGTCACTGGGAGTACAGGATAGTCAGTTTTTTTAAAACATCATTAAAACTTTCAGACCTTACAAGAAAACAGGGAGGTATCAAATTGAACTTTGGCAATCTGGGAAAGCTCTTATTGAAAATAAATACTGGAAGGGCAGCTAAATTACTCCAGTGGATAAGAGAGCCAGGCTTGGAGACATGAGTTCCTAGGTTCAAATCAGTTCTGACCCTTCCTAGCCGTGTTCAAATCAGTTCTGACCCTTCCTAGCTGTGAGACCCTGGGCAAGTTTTTCTAGCCCTCATTGCTCTTCTGCCTTGAAACCAATACCTAGTATCAATTCTAAGACAAGAGGTAAGGGTCAAAAAAAGTTGAGAAATGAATAACATTTCTTGTGCTTCCTTTGTATTAAGCACTTCTCATCTCTAAAGTAAATATGTTTTGATAATTGAGATTTTTTTGACAACTCTAATAGTAATATGAAAACCACTGTTTTAACCAACTTTTTTGAAATTTTGGTTGACCTGGGTGGAAACAAGAACTAAAAGTAAACGAACTTCAACATGAGAAAATTAGGGCACATTTAAAATTTGACTTTAACCTTAACCTATTTCTTTCCATTCTTTTTCTTAAGTTTGAGTTTTATGTCTTCCCAGTTAAGTCCTAAGTTGGAAATCCTAGTATGGAATACTTCTTTTCAAGAATGTTAGGATAGGGGGCAGCTGGGTAGCTCAGTGGATTGAGAATCAGGCCTAGAGATGGGAGGTCCTAGATTCAAATCCGGACTCAAGACACATCCTAGCTGTGTGACCCTGGGCAAGTCACTTGACCCTCATTGCCCACCCTTACTACTCTTCCACCTAAAAGCTAATACACAGAAGTTAAGGGTTTAAAAAAATCTTAGGATAGCTAGCTTTTTGCCCTTGGGTCTTTTTTTTTTTTTTTTTTTGAGGGGGGTGGTGGGAAGTTGGTGTTCCTCTTAGCTAAGCATCCACATTTCCTTCAACTTGTCATCAAAAATTGATGGACCATAAAAGCCCTTCATCTTGTTTTCTCTGAATACTCTTTTAAATGTCCTTTCTAAAAGTTGGCACTCAAAACTGAATAGGAATACATTCCAGATGTTGTCTGACCAGGGCCCAGGACAGGTACCATTTCCTTTCTTCTGGGCAACATGCTTCTTTTAATATAGCACAAATTTTTGTTTAAGATCTTTAGGGTCAAGCTTGTTCTTCCTATTACGTTGTGGTTCATGTAACTTTTTTTTTCCATGCTTCTCAGCTGACTGTAAATTCAGTATGTCAACAGTGAGAAATAGGAGCCAAGAACAAAAATTTGACTTGAGTTGGCTATCAAAAAGATGATAAGTTTTACAATCTCCAGGAACTGATGCAATGAAAGGAGCAGAACCAGGGGAACCTTATACAGAGACAGATACATGGTGGCACAATCAAATGTAATGGACTTCTCTACTAGCAGCAATGCAATAATCCAGGACAATTCTGAGGGCAATTATGAGAAAGAACATCATCCACATCCAGAGAAAGTACTGTGGGAGTAGAAGCACAGAAGAAAAACAACTGCTTGATCACATGGGCCAATGGAGATACGATAAGGGATGTAGACTAATGTACCCTAGTGCAAATGCTAATAATATGGAAATAGATGGATCAATGACACATAAAACTCAGTGGAATTGCTCGATGGTAACCAGAGGAGGGTGGGAAGGAACAAGAATCATGTAACCATGGAAAAATACTCTAAATTAAGTAAACTTAAAAAAATAAATGATAATGATCTTGAGTTGATCTACTACACACTAATCCACGCACACCTGGAATAATAGTTACAAAAATTCAAAACTGAAAATGTTAGATGTCTCAATGACTTAGTAATAAAACAAGCAGGACTGGTGAGGAACCTTAATTCTATACTATATGAAGGCAGGCTCAAGCACCAGGTACAGCTAAATAAAAAGTATGCTCAGGGAAAGCACAATAGGGGTGGTCTAATACTTAAAAGGCTACCATGTGGAAGATGAATCAGGAATTGTTTTGTGTGGCCCCAGATGGCCGCATCTGGAGTAAGGGGTAGATGTTACTAAAAAAGGCCAGCGTTCATACTAGCTACAATATAGATTGTGTGTGTACCTTAATTATAGCCTCTTAATTACTTGTCAAAATGGTTCTACAATGACCCAATAAAATGTTGACTGTAAGAGACCCTCACTGTCCCAAGGCCTATATATAGATTGGCTTTCTTGCACATGAGATTATCTAGTAAATATTCAATTCCAATTACTTGGAAATGGGAGCAACTAAATGGGTTGGTGGATAGGGAACCAGGTCTGAAGTTGGCAAGTCACTTAACGCTTACTGCCTAGCCCTTACTGCTCTCCTGCCTTGGAACCAATTCACAGTATTGATTCTAAGACAGAATTCTGGTGTTAAAAATAATAAATACATTGAAATAATCTTCAAGGACTCTGAAAAAGACTTACACCAAGGCAATACACTTTTTAATAAAGTTTATTTCAACATAACTATGCTTAGGGAAATACACTCATATGGGTTAATATAATGCAATTTAGTTTAACTTTACACTACAATTTGGACCAAAGACTTGTACATGGTTTAGGTTTAAAAACAAAACAAAAAAAAACCCAAACAGGATTTGAAATCTGGTTTATTTTTCATCTATTACAAATGTATAAAAGATCCTCAAGTGCTGCTCTAGCAGGCAGCAAGAACCATGAGAAATTTATCTTTGGTTTACTTCAGAAAATAATACATTTATTGCACTGTAAAAGCTTCAAACATGGTGCAACAGAACATTATAAAAAATGTTTCGGTGCCAGCTTACAAAAGTTCAATAACTAGTGTAGTCTTACAAAAACAAAGCATATGTACATGTGAAACAACTGCATTAGCTATCTGGATTCAGTTAATATTGCATGTAGACTGTGGGTCTACACAAACCAATACTCAAGGAATTCCTTGAATTTGAGTAACACTATAAGCTCAGTTATTCTGCTGAGGTCAGCAAGGTGACAACACACAGGCTGTCAGTTTCCACCGTTTTGCAATTTATATATAAAAAAAGAAAAACTTCAGCCTTTGAGCCTCTGTCCAGAATTGAGAACTACACTAACAGCAAGTTTCAAATTCCTCATTCAAACACACAGGGCCAATATGCTATGGGGGTTGCTTCTGTGTAAAGTTATGGACCTCCAAAAGTCAATTAATATATCTTCCCCCCAACATAGTTCAAACTGAGAAGTGGCTCCAGAAATGGGCCAAGCATGAAAGACAAGAGCAGATTTTCATCTACAAGAGGCATCATCAACAAGCCTCTAGAAAAAGAAGCACCTATGACTGGAAAATAAAAAGAAGAGAACTAAGAAATAAATTGAAAATACTTGGGGGGGAGGGGAGAGGAGACAATATAGTACTTAAGTTTAAAGGCTAAAGGAAATACATATTTTAGAAGACCAACAGCATAAGTTAATTAGGTTCACACACTATAGTATTTCGGTAGTTTGTTACCAATAATACAGAAGTGTCAACTTACACATATGAAAAGAATGTTATTTTCTTGTTACTTTCTCTTAATATACTGCCAAAAATTCTAGCTTCACTTCTATCCAAGTAAAAAACTGAAAGATGAGACATTTTCATGCAAATACTACCTATTCCAAATAAAATTTCTATTTACTGGAAATCTGTATTTGGAATTACTGATTTACTTTAAATCGATAAGCAAAAATACATAGCAATAAAGGACAGTACCTAATATAGGCCTGACTGTCACAAAGTCCTTGCTTGCTGGGAGAAAGGCCTTAAGTTCAGCCTATACTACCCAGTAAAACAAAAAGTTATCTTGCAGCAACATAGGTCTTGATCAATTTAATGATCGAGTTATTTGTTAATTTCTGTTACATTTAACTTTGTTTTTCAGACTAGTCTTAAAACTGGATTAGAATATTACTAAAACTCTTCAACATCTATAGGTGGCAAATTTTCTTGCTTAAGAGATGTGAAGGGGCCTAATAAAACCTCTTTCCAGAACTAAGGTTTCTACAGGTCTCTGCTAAATAATTACCAAGATGGCAGTTTTTTATGTTCATATACTATAAAAAGAAACCCAATAAAATGTACTCATGAATATTAAAACTAGGTGGTTTTTTTTAAGGAAGACATAACTAGTTTCATTATTAAAAAGTTTTAAACATAAATATAGTTGCAACTTGATCTTATGTTGACAATGATTGTCAGAGCCTAGTATTCAACACCATTGAATCATACCCATTCATGCACACAGAACACATGCTACATCACACAACTTACTCCTGCCATGAGATTTTTCTGCTTCCTTCAATCTTTGGCCTCCTGATACCGATACCAAGGTTCCACACCCTTTAATCTAAAAACTCATCCTCAGATCACTGCCAAAAGAAGCATCCCTCATCATGTGTCCCTGTCCTCCACGCCCTCCCTCCCCCCTCCGGCTTCCCCATTCATTCAAGTTGTACTGCTACCCATTTGGGAACATGGCCGAAATATGACCAGAACTCATTCCATGATCAGGTCCCATGTTTAAAGAAGAGAACCTAAACATTAAAGTGACTATTCCAGAAATGCAAGATTAAGATTTCTCAGGGGTTTTTTCTCCCCTACTGTGCTCAAATCTATGTCATTTGCTCTGAAAACCTTTCAGTTCCAAAAAAAACAAACCTTTAAGTCAAAATTGCTTCTAGTCTTTGGCAGTTAGCCAAAGAACCTACAAAAAAAGGGACATTAAGAAGACACTCTATCCTGAAAAGAGATTTCCCCTCTACTGTCAACTGCCCATTATGAATCTGACTGGTTCGTTTTCCCACCCCCATCTCACCAGCAGGTTTGCTGGGGGGTGGGGCAGCAAGCCAGGGCACACAGCACTGGAGCTAGTAAAATGTGTCCTCAGAGTATCTATCTGGATGGCACCTAAGGTTAGAGTAAACTGTACTGGATGCCATGTTCATTCTCTTCAAAGGGACGTGGGGCTGATCTACAAGCAGCTCTTACTCCAGTTGAAGCCTTAGAGGATTTTTAAGGCTCTGTATAACTTGAATGAAAAAGGAAGAGACAATTCCCCTCCCTTCTTTTCCAATCCCAGGTTTGCTACTTACCAGCATATTATACTTATTTGGATTGGTGGCTATATGGACATTAACCATCTATGAAAAAATGTTTACTTGAAAGATTCGATTTATACTATGCAGTTTGGGAAGTAGCCGTACCAAAACGGACTGAGGGAAAAAAAAAATCTATTGATGTTTGCTACGTGACACTTTACTCACAAGTCTATCGAACATATATATACAGTATACAGCCAAATTGCATAATGATTGTGAAATCAAAACCAAGGAGTGCCAACTTACTACAGCCGCTTAAAAATAAATTAACATGAAACACAGATTCTAATATGCATCAGATGTAAAAATCAAAATATAATGGATTTGAATCTGCATTTGCTTCACCTGCTCACAAATGATACATTAGCACATATACACACAAATAATTCTTAATTTTAGCAAACTCAAAAGACTCCCCATGAAAAAGATTACAAACTGCAAGAGAAATGAACAATAAAACACCTGCTCTGTGGTAAGCAACAAACCTGAAAGTTCTTTTAAATCAACCAAAATAAACATGCATATATATATGCAGATAGATATATATACACACACACACACAAATATATATATATATAAAGTGTTCCTGTACAGCAAAAAATGCTATTTCTAAACGATTACACTGCATAGGTAAAAAAAAAAAAATCAAAAACACAATGTGCAACATTTTAAGCCATTAAAGCACCACCAAAAAATAAAAAATAACACTCCCCTTTACTTCCCACAATTAAAAACCATTGTTATAATATTTTTATGAAGATTGACATATACAAATCAGAAATTTTAATTAAAAAAAAAGACTAATAAATGTGGACGAAATTCACTGTCCATTATAAGGAGAAACAAAACATTTTAAAAATTATGACTGTTCATTTCTTCAGCCACATTGTGGCTGTTTTTGTTAAAAGTGCTAATTTTCTGAAAGAGACATCAGATTCCTCAAAGAAAACCATTGAGTAATTTGCTACCAATATGCTGATTTATGCCTCCTAACTAAACAAGGAACCAAAAGTGTGTATTTAAAATAAAACTAGAGACTAGAAATGGGAAAACTGACTACTGCTAACTGTATGATCAATAGAACATTTGTGTATAATCTTAGTTTTCTAAACCTTACTTTAAAAATAATTTATGCAAAGGCTACTAGTCTTTCACTAGTGCTAGATGAGTAGAGAAGAGAAATCCAATTCCTTAGATTCACTAGTTTTAGCAGGTTTTAACAAACTATCATACAAGGGTGTCAAGGAAAAAAGTATCTACCCCAAATCATCAGATACTACTCCAAACTGAAAAAAAAGGAGCTGTCTAATATAACAATTATCCACAAAACAAAATAGGTCTTATGAAAGAATTGTAGGCTTATTCAAATAGAGTTTAGTTATTCTAACTCCTTAGTTGCTTCCTCAAGGTAGTACACATTTACTAAATGTCGATTAAGATGTTTGCTATACTCTCCTTCCTTTCTAAAAGATCTATCACAGAAAATGCAAACAAAGTTTGCTCCTTTGACTGCCACTGCTACTTCTTCTTGGGAAGCTTTTCGACTTGCTTCTTCCTGCACAGATCGAGCGCCATTCAAGCCAGAGTCATCACTGCCCTCTGACATGTTGTCACTCAGGTCGCTTCCATCATGACTGTGGATGCCCTCATCTTCATCAATTTCCTGGGATTCACTTGCAGCAGCAGGAGCCAATGATGCGGGTGCTGGTACCATCTGGGGAGCCGGCTCACATTGCTCTTGCTCTTGCTCCTCTTCTTTTTCTGCTGCTGCTGCTGCTGCTGCAGGGGGAGGAGCCAGAAACTCGGGTTCTGGCAACATTGGGGGCTGTGGCAGAGGGGGCTCTGGCACTGAAGAATGTGGCTCTTGGGTCGACAAGTCTTTGTCAGCCAGATGCTCTGCTGGTGTTGGACTCGGTTCAGTTTCCATCTCACACACTTCATCCATCTGATGCTCTTTCTCAGGAAGACCTTCCTCTGGCTCACAAGAGGATGGCTTGAGTGACTCCTGGGTACCACCCAACTTCCTTGGTTCTTCATCTACAGCTCTCTGAAGGGTCATTTCTTTGTCTTCTTCCCTCTGTTCAAGCAGCATTTCTTGGTCTTTCATCTCTTCTTTCTCTACATTTTCTGCTGGTGATGTAGGTACAGGTAATGGTACAGGTTCAAGTACAGGTTCAGGAGCTGGTGCGGGCCCTGGGCCTGGAGCTGGTGCCAACGATGGCTCTGGGGCAGGCACTGATGTGAGCAGGTGGTCCTGAGAGGTTGACCTTTCTTCAGTTATCAAACTAGTAACAGGAACTAAGGCATCTTCTACAAGGACTTCCTCTCTCTGTAGTTCTTCCCTGGAGCTATCAGACTTTTTCTTTGGATCCTCTTGAGGAGAAGAAGGAAGTGAAGGAAGAAGAGGAGGAGGAGGGGGAGGAGGAAGAAGAGAAGGAGAAGGAGGAAGAGATTTTTCATGGACCAGCTCATTTTCAGTTGGCTTTGCCTGAATGGACTTGGTGGGTTTTTTACTATGTTTACCTTTCAAAGCTTTCTTTTTTTTATTTTTCTTCAGGCCAGCTTTCTGTCTTTTATGCTCTTCCACTGTGACTTCATCTTTTATAGCTTCTTGGCTCTTTCTGGGTCTGCTCTCTACTTTCTTTTTCTTTTTTGCCACAGGTTCTAGATCATTCACTGGGTTACTATTTAAAGAAGCTGCTTCACTCTCCAACTTTCTCTTAACTTTCTTGTTTTTACATGATTTTTCTGAACCTTTCTCCAATTTGACATCTATCTCCTTTGACTCAGTTGCCAACTTGCGATTTCGGGTTGTCACTTGGCCTAAGGAAGCCACACTGCATGGCTTTTTCTCTTTTGAAGCATTTTCTTTTTTCTCCACTTTTATATTCTTTTCATTTATCTTTTCCATCATATCTCCCTTTGTTTTTGTTTGTTCTTTTTCACCTTTTTCACTGGCCACACTACCACAACTACAGTTGTCTGCCTCACTCTTTTTGGATTTTTTAAGCTTCACTTTGGAAACATCCATTGCAATATCACAACAGTCGGAATGCCTAGACTTGATATGATACTGTAGATTACACTTCTTAGAAGCAGCATAATCACATACAGGGCAAAGAAACTGCCGTGGGTTCACATGGAGTTCTACATGCTTTTTGAAATTACTACGATCAGCTGTTTTGTAGTCACAGTGTGGGCAGGTGAGAGGTTTGGGCCCATTGTGAACCTGCCTTGCATGTCGGGTTACTTCATGCTGATTAGAGGCCACATAACTGCACTGATCACATTTAAATGGTTTCTCACCTGCAGGCAGATAAAAAGAATGAGAAGAAAATTAATTTTAAGTAAAATGAATTCAAAACTAATTTGAACAAATGTGGAGGGATGGATGCAAACAGCATACCAAAGGGTAAGCAAATATGCACAAAGTAAAAAGTTGACCCATGCACCTTTTAGTTGCCATATTTACTAGAATAGTTTCTCTTCTTCCCACCAATATTTTGACTATAAAAGGAGAAACTATTATCTGTTTCTGTTACCATCCTCAGCAACTTTAATTTGAGAATCTCATCAACCTTTATCAGGCCTAAGAGTTGCACAGCAATGCATAAACAAACAAATAAATAGATAGATAAATAAATAAATGAATGAATGAATAAATAAGTAAATAAATAAATAAATAAATAAATAGTGTGTGTGTGTGTGTGTGTGTGTGTGGTGTCCTTTGCTGGTACCCTCCCCTAGCTTTTGACTGCCTTATCTTCTAAATACCTTCCATCCACTCTATATCTTAACTTGTATGTACCACCTAGTTATGTTTATGTTTGTCTTCTATATTAGCATGTGTGTTTCTTGAGGTCAGAAATTATTTTTGCCTTTTTCCTATCTCCCTACTGGGAATTCAGCATAAACTCCAGGACTTAGAGGGTGATGGATAGGAAGGGGAAGAGTAGAAATGTGAGAGTTAAGTAGCTAGACTGTTCTGTTTCCCAGCCAATGACAAACAAGTTGTTCCTTTAAGTTAATCCACTATCTATTGGCACCAACTGTTACATTTGCCAAGTGAGAGTTAGTTCAAGAATATTTTCATCTCTCTTTCAATCTTAAAACTCTCATATCAACAAGGGGCCCAAGAAACTGATTTCAGCTCTTTCATTTTAAAGAAGAGAAGAACCTGGAGGCCTCTGAGAGTTTTAAGTGATTGTCTAAAGTTTTCAACCATATCCCCACCCGACACTTGAAAAGTAGATGACACAAACTCTTTATTTCATTGAAATTCAATTACCTTACAGAAAATTCCTTCACATTTCTCCTTTCATGTCTCAAAGTTCCCAACATGACTATTCTTTTCCTCCCCTCTATTTACTAGAGGAGGTAAATTTAATCCCCGTTTTCAAACCTATCCCAAGGACATTTTCCTGGTTAGTCTCCTATAACCCCTAAATACTTTTGTTTCTTCCTTGGCTTCTCTCTTGAGATGGATGATTATCCCTCTTCTTCTCTCTCTGCCCTCAGTAATTTCATTCACTTCAGTGGCTTCAACCTATGCATATAATAGCCCTGGTACAGGCTTCTCATTACCTAGTACCCAGACTAATTAATTACAACAGCCTCAAAATAATTTTTACTTTCAGTTTCTCTCTGCTTCAGCCCATTCTTCAAAATGTAATCATTCTAATCTTCATGATCTGGTCATACCACTCCTGTTCAATAAAGAATAATGACTCCCTAATGCACCACATGATTCATATTTCTTTGCCTGACAAACAGTAATCTTGCTACAATTTTAAACCACTCAACCACTCTATCCTAATTTCACCTGCCTAGAATATCCTCTCCCCTAGGCAACTTGCTAAATTTTACCCATTCTTTAAATTCCAACTCAAGTATCATCTCTATGAAACCTTTCTTAAATACAGTATTCTCTTCCACCACTCGTAATTATCAAAATCTTTTACTCTTTGAACTTTGTAAAGCATTTTGCTTTTCATTTTACAATGAAATTAACATGTAATATTAAAGATATTTAACTGTTTTTATTGCCCTACTAAATTATGATCCCCACAAGGGAGGTAAGGTGGTAAAAAAAAACTGGATCTGGAGTCAGATGCCCTGGGTTCAAACCCTTTCCTCTGACATTCATTACCTATGTGACTATTCAAGTTCACACTTCATAAAATAAGTGGTTTGAACCAGTTGTAGATGATCTTTGAAGTCCTATATAGCTATCAATCTATGAATTTATGGCAGGGATTAGATATCAAAATTCTCTAATCTCTCTTGACACTGTATTCACCATGCAGGAGAGGTATATTTGGTTTGCTGCAATTTTTAAGTAGAGGATGGGAGGATACCTTGAAAATAAAGGAATTATTTCAGGGGAAAACACAAGTAAATATGGCACATAAAAGAATAAGCTAGGAAAAAATATAATCACAAATACATTGAAAAACAATACACGCCCCCCCCCCCAATTAAAAGGAACAATAGAGTAACACACATTCTATCCGAGTACATACCCATCTAGATCCCTCTATAGTAATATTACCAAATGGTATCCATACCCAACTGGTCCTTTGGAATGCATTGTAGAAAAATGGAAATTAAACAGTTGATCAAACAGAATAGTCTCAAAAAAAAAATCAAAATTATTCAAAACTGTAAACGGATTTTAAATCTACAATAAAGCTAAAAAAAAGTTTCAAAACCATTTAAGATATTAAACATGCTTATATTAAGATAAAGTTTCATGAATAATAGAATCCTCAATTATTAAAGAATTCAAAACTCTTGAGCAAATTAAAGTAACAAAAACAAATAAATTACCTGCAAGCATAATAGTAAATACTTATTTAAAATATTATCAAGACATGTTAAAATAGTTCAACGTTGACTACACATAACCATGGCAAAGGTATAAACAGTTTGAGCTATTCATTTCCACAGTTAAGGAGACTGAACAATAGAAAATTAACATAATAAAGTTTCAAATCTTTAAAGGGATTATAGAAAAATTTCATCCAGAACCTAGATTAGCTAGAACTAAAAATAATTTTGCATATAAAAATAATATTCCAAGGCAGCTGGGTAGCTCAGTGGTTTGAGAGCCAGGCCAACAAAGTTGAGAGGTCCTAAGTTCAAATCAGGCCTCAGACACTTTCCAGCTGTGTGACCCTGGGCAAGTCACTTGACCCCCAATGCCCTCCCTTACCACTCTTCTGCCTTGTATTAACTTGTATAAGACGGAAAGTAAGGGTTTAAAAAAAAAAAAACTATATAGATTGTATGAGGACTAGCTAAGCAAGGTAAATAAAGATGCAGATCAGATCACTATTTTGGTTACAAGCCAATTAATTTCTTGGTTATGGAAACTCACAAAACCTGTCTACTTCTTAAGAGAGGTTCTAACATTAGAGGCAGGAATGAATAAGCATGAAATAAATCATGTATCCTTTAAGTATTGTGAAATGCTCAACTAGTAGAAATAGTGCCTATTGTAGACAATGAAGGAAAATGTGGTAAGGATTTTACAGTTACACAGATACTGAACTGACTGAATACCCCAAATTGCTGACTAAGACAACATCAAACTAGGACTTCTGGATTTCTGTTCAATAGTTTTCTTGGTAAAGACATGATCATAAGATTTTAATAGACCCATAAATCTGGTCAATAAAATCAGTTAATAAGCACCTACTATGTAGGTACCAGGTACAACACATGGGACAAGGGAATCAAAATTCAAAAAGATCAGTAGACTGGATGGAATAAGGCCAGCGTAACAAGATAAATGTTAGTTGGGATAAATATACCGCCCTTCTTAACTCACATGAAGCCAGAGGGGTTTAATCGAGTCCAGTGCCTCATTACGGTCCAATATGATATGACTTGTAAATGCAGCCTTCAGCTCCACTGTAACGGCCTGATTTTCAGGACACAGACTCAGTGTGGTGGACAGAGGGCCAGCCTCGGAAGCAGAAAGCTGGCCAAATCACTTGAACACCTTTCAGTCCTCAAGGCAGCTCTTTAATCAATTCTCTAACATGCACCACAGATGTTGGTCTCCATAAAATCACAGCCTGGATCCAAATGTCCAGGATAAGAGAAGGAATTAAAATAACCATCAGGTACTTGTCAAGCGGTATCTGGATATATTATTCAATTTTAAGAGATAATAAGCAGGAAATACGCAAGCTTGAACCCTAGAGCAAACAGGTAGCCTAAAAAGGGGAAAAAGAAGGGAGAGAAATGGAGCAGGACAAGTAGAGAAGAACAGGGCTATGGATAAACACTATCTTCAAAACCTGAAAGTGAACATTCTAACTCTTTAATCTAATCCTAATAATGTTAAAAGATATAAAACTGATAGATGAGAGTTACAGTTAGGCAGCTTTTGACTGACTGTAATAAAGCTAACAGTTAAATCTATTATAAATAGATTATGATGTCAAAAAATTAGAAGAGAAGCAAATCACATACTTTCCTCAGCTGTGGGTAGAAGAGGTTCTACTTAACCAAACAAGAGATAGAGGTAATTAGAAACATAAAATAGATTAACTTTAATCTCATGAAACTGATAAACTTCTGCAGATAAAATTAACATAACTAGGATAAGGAAAGCAGTCAAAATTCTCTCACATTTCTGATATATTCAATTGGCATCTAATATATACAATCAGCTAGTCATCTATCCCTATATGATTAATAGCCATTCTCCCACAGATAAGTAGTCAAATGGTATGAACAATACTCAAAAGAATTGCCAAGTATTTACAACCACATAAAAGAAAGCTACATATCACTGATAATAATGTAAATCAAAACAACCTGAATTTTCATATCACCCTCTGTTGCAAACTGACAAAGATGATAAAAATATCAGTTTGGAGGGGATGCAGGAAGATAGACACACAGGTGCCAAGGTCAGTGGAGGTATGAATTGCTAAATCATTCTGCAAATTAATTTGTAATTATGCAAAATGACTAAAATGACCCTTTGACCCAAAGACTCCATTACTGAGCTTATACACCAAGGAAGATGTTGATTAAGAAAAAAATTTCCATATATACCAAAATATATTATGACAGTGCTTTCTGTGGACTAAAAGTATTGGAAAGTTAGCAGATGTCCACTGACTGCAGAATACCTAAACTAATTGTGGTATATAAATATAATGGAATTATTACTCTGCTGTAAGAAATGATGATGAATACAGAGTAGTATGGAAAGGTCTACGTGAACTGATGGAGCATAAAATAAGACGACCAAGAAAACAATACACAAAATGCCTAAAACAGTGATGGTGAGCCTTTTAGAGATGGAATGCTGTGCCCCTCCCCCCTAAACAGAGTGCCCATCCCTCCCAGAGACTGAGTGCAATAATGTGCCCCACCCCCCCTTACTCCAGACATAGGGGGTGGGGGGAGGTAACATGCTCCCATTGGGGGCAGGTAACAAGGTGCATATGGAAGGGGAGGGGAGTAACCCAAGCACTCTGCTACCACCCTCCAGCTCTGCTGCATGTGAGCTGCTCCCCTTACACCCTGTGCACTCCCACTGGGCTTCTGGGAAGAGGGGTTGGGATGTGAAAAAATGTCAGGTGCAGTGGGGGGAGGGGGACCCACATGCCTACAGAGAGCACTGTGTGCCATCTTTGGTACCTGTACCACAGGTTTGCCATCACTGGACTATAACAATAAAAAGTGCAAAGAGCAACCACTCCAGTTAAAAATAAAAGTTATGAAATTGTAAAAAAGTATAAAGCATGGCTTGAAAAAAGAGAAATAAGAGACACCTTCCAATCCACCCTCCCTTTCTGGTGGTAGGATGCTGTATGCTATGTATTTTCAAACTTTTCTGTCTTTCAAAAAAAAAACTATTTGTTACATGGGATAGCTAGTATGTATTAACAGGGGAATTCTATGTTCCCTGGCCAACAATACCATTGCTGGGTAAAAACAAGCTTATTAGATTTTCAGAAAGCATAAAGTTAAGTTAATACTGTGGACAAAAGAGCCCAATGGCATTAATTTTGGTCAGGATAAATATAAAACCCCAGACCGTAGAAATTACAAGATGAAAGTAATCTCAGCAATAGTGGATAATGAAAAAGACCTGGGGGGTGGGGTTAACAGAGAGCAATTTTCATATAAGCCCATTCATGCCTTTTCATCTCATGCAATGCTTTTTCATGTTACCTCATAAATAATAGAGGAGCTACTCAAAGTGCTGAAAGGATCTTTATTTTGGTCTTTTTATTGAATCTGTCCATTTGCTTTTGCTCTTAAAAATGATTTCATCTTTCCAATCAGAAGTTTCTTTCTTTTTTTTAAAACCTGTATCCCCCACCTTAGAACTAATATTGAATACTGATTTCAAGGCAAAAGAGCAGTAAGAGCTAGGGCAATGGTTGAACCCTAGACTTCCCATCTCTAGGCCTGGTACTCTATCCATTGAGCTACCCAAGTGCCCCCCTAGAAGTGTCCTTTTTAAGGCACTTTTTCTGTATAGGTCATTATTCCCATTTTACATGCTTCATCACACAAAACAAACATTAGCTATTTTTATAGTACCAAAAAAATTGAAGTAAAGCGGGTACCCACAAAATAGAGAATGGCTCAACAAACTGATGTGTGAACTATGTAAATGTAACAAGAATAAATAGTATTTCCTTAATAAAAGTTTAAAGAATAGGAGCAGTCGTATGAAAGAAATGAATTTTTCCACAAGAATTATATGAACACCTAGGAAAAAATGAAATAAATGAATGTTGTCCTTGGACCAGATTTTCCCAATTTCCCCACAATAGGGATTAGTTTTCATAAAATGGAACCTGATCCAGCGTTCAAATCAACCTTAACAAATGTTCTGATCAGAGGTGTCAAACACTGAGCCCACAACACTCCAGAGAGCCTTAAAATGTAATTTTAAAATATCTAGGGGGCAGCTAAGTGGCTCAGTAGCTTGAGAGCCAGGCCTAGAGACAGGAGATCCTGGGTTCAAATCTGGCCTCAGACACTTCCTAGCTGTGCTACCCTGTGCCAGTCGCTTTAAACCCCTTTACTCAAGCCCTTACTGCTCTTTTGCCTTGGAATCAGTACTCAGTATTGATTCTAAGGTGGATGATACAGGTTTACAAGAAGTTTACAATAGAGCAAAAAAAGTTTTCTATTGAGTCAATATATGATCAGAGGATGTTTGGTGGTCCTATTCTCTTTGATAAGTCAAGATTATTCTGGCTTCATCTCACACCCAGTAAAACTCTCAAAAATGTTAGATGGGAAGAAACACCATGGGTGAGAATGTGGAAAAGAAAGGCATATTTAATGCACTGCTGGTAAAGCTGTGAACTGCTCTGAGTATTCTAGAAAGCAATGTGGAATTATAAGAAAAAAGAATCCATAAACTTTCTAACCCACAGTGAGCCAGTGAGTCATCTGGCCCAAGGAGGACAATGATCAGAGGTCCAGGCAAGAAGGCAATATTCTTAGACTGGTGGGGGTTTGGGCCTGATTGGGGGGGGGGGGGGTCAGCCTGATGGAAGAAGTTGGCCGCAGAACTCGGACAGTGTCCTCCGCCCAGGCTCCCACCTCTGACTTTGCTTCTACCTTAGGCGCAATTTTATCTCTCTCAGTTTCTAAAGTGGGGAGCAAGGTATAAATTGGAGGTTGAAGAGGGTTAGATACCAATAGGGATACCAAAAAAGTGTAGCACGAAGACATTTTCAGAATGTACAGAAAAGAACAAGAAACACATTCAAGCAGGACAATTTTTGTTTTTTAAACCTTTACCTTCCATCTTAGAATGAAGGCAAAAGAGCAGTGAGGGCTAGGCAATGGGAGTTAAGTGACTTGTTCAAGGCCACATAGCCAGGAAGTATCTGAAGCCAGATTTGAACCCAGGACTTCCCATCTCTAAGCCTGACTCTCAATCTACTGAATCACCTCACTGCATGCATTTTTTAAAAAATGGCAGCTAGTGAAAGCACTAGATCAGGGTCGGCAACATATGGCTCTTTCTGTAGGAGTCATAAAGTCAAATTTTTTTCAGGCGCTGTTACAGGAGTGCACACTGTGAGCCCTGTACGGCTCTCATGAAATTACATTTTAGAAAAATGTGGCGTTTATGGCTCTCACGGCCAAAAAGGTTGCCGACACCTGCACTAGATCTACAGTCAAGAAGACCCATGTTCAAAGTCAGCCAAAGACACTGACTAGCTGTGGAGTTCTGGGCAAGTCACTTAACCAATCTGCCTCCGTTTTTTTCTTCTATAAAATAGGGGTGATTAAGACCTCTTTCCTAAGGTCATAAGGATAAAATGAGATAACATTTGGAAAATGTGAATTTTTAAAACATGCAAATTTATAAAGTAGTTTTGCAATGGCAAACAAGAGCAATTTATCACAAATTGCTATTTTTATTGTCATTTAAAAGCAAACTGTACAAAATGAAAAATTACTTATTTCATATATAATTCTGTTCTGTTGTGTACACAAATGTCAACTTCTGGGGCTAAGTTCAAATTTTAATTCTAATTTTAAAAAATTTTCTTTCAGTCTCACATATACCAAATTATTTATACAAGCAAGCAACAGGCGAAAATGTTATGAGCATGAAGAAGAGGTTTTAAATTTGTAAATCTATAAATGTGGAATGAAACAGGTTTTTAAAAGTTTGAAATATTGCCAAAGGATTTTTGAATGTGTAAACATTTGTTGTAATTGATTGGGATAAATATGTACTCTGGGCAAGAATGATTTCATGGTTTAGGTGTATACGTGTGCTTAGATGCAATTTGTTAGAATTTAATTTATATGTAGACATAAATGATCTATGAATGGTCTGTGAACTGAATTAATGTTTAAAGTGAATTGGATAGGACAACATATAATGATAATAAGGGCTCTTCTGAGCAACTAAAAGCAGGTAACAATACCTGGTGGATATTAAGTTTAGTGAAGGCAGAAGTAAGTAGTAGAAGGTGAGAGAGGAGTAGAACAAGCATATGAAAAACATAAGGTGTAGCAGACTTTAATGGAATATGGGGCCTCTTTATGAGAGCCAGAAGACAGACATGTTGTATGAACAATGTAAGTAGATGTGTGAAGTGAGGAGAATATTGAATGTGATTCTGCTTTAAGCAGAGGTTTGAAAGGAAAAAGAGCAAATGTTTTGAGACTAAGTTTATTTGAATAATGATGGTGATGATTTTAGGTAGATTTGTATCTTAAAAGGTTAAGAATTCTTTTAAATAGTTCTTAAAGACAGTTTTTGGAAAATTTACTTTAGCCAGCCAGTATAAATCACAACAGATACATATTCTGCTAAAAATCAGAATGGTAAAAACTTTAATAGTCTCCAAGAGAGAACATTTTAGAGGCAAATATAGATAAGGTATAAAGAGATACAGGATTAACATTTGCTGTATTAGAGAAATTACAATTTTTAGAAGCCACTAGAATAAGTAAAAGCAAATAAATAGGAAGCTTGTTTGAAATTATGGAATTTTAAAAGAATGAAATTAGAACACAGAGAGAGAACAGGTTTTCTTTCGACTGTAATTAGTAGGCTTTTTGCCATTTAAGACAAAAGGTTTATGGGAATCACACCTGATATTATTGTAAGCTTGGGTTTCAGTCTGTCTGATGATTGACCCACCACTGAAAAGAGGAACAAGAAGATACTTAGAGGGAATTTGAAAGTCCTATAACAATTGGAAAGGTAGACTGGGACTCAACTCAGACCAGCCCTTTGTGACTGATACTGGTAGTCCATGAGTAAAAGGACTGTGGCATGAGCCAGTGATAGCCCTGACCTGTACAGAAAGTCAGTGTTAACACACTCATTCTATGCCCTTGAAAGAACTGTAAGGACAATTAAAAGATCATTTTCCCACCTTTCTTTTGTGACAAATTCCTACAATCAGCACAGGATGCAAATTGTAAAATGAAAAGTTTCCATTTTCCAAACAAGCAAATAGACTAGTAATGGAAAGTTAGAATTAAGTAATAGCTTTAAACAAATAAGATTTTTGATGATTGGTAATTAAGTTTCCATAGAAATAGGTAGAAGTAGTTATGAGAGAAGCTGTAGACTAAGGATTAGGACCCAGGAATTTCTATATTTCCAAAAGAACTTGAGGTAGAAGGATTTATTTCATAAAATGCTTGCTTTGCAAAAGAAAAGTTTAGGAAAGATACCCAGAATACATAATCATCAAAATATTTAAGTATAAGAAGAGACCCCAGTACCATAAGGTACTATCCTGTTTCATTTTTCAGCACCCTGGCATGGTTCATAGAAACTATAATCACCAAGGAGACTCCAGCTATCCTTTTCTCTTTAAAAGAATACCAAGTATTGGATACTAAGGATGACACATCTTGAAGTTTTAAGGAGCACCAAAAGGGGGGAAATGATGAAGAAATTCAGCCTGAAGTACAGACAGCCACCCCTCCTCCCCTCCAGCTCCCACCCGGTTCCAGACAAGCCAGATACAGAATATATAAAATGCCTAAAATGCCTGTTCCCCCAATGCGGGGGTGGGGGGAGTGGGGAGGCCCACCAGGGTTAGAGAAGTGATCTCCCCCTGGGTCAGTCCGTAATAAAGAATCTTTCCTTCCTTATTCTGAGTGCCATTTGACTTTCCTGTGCCTGACTAGTGATCTTCTATAACAAGAGTAGTAAATGATACCGAGGTAAGACTGTCCCCAAAGAGGTATGAAAAGGCCCTGCCTGTCTACAAGGGTGGACAAAACTAATCTCGGTAAGAATTTATTTATTTATTGGGCTGGTTTTTCTAAATGAGTTTTTTCTCTTTTTATTCATTATTAGGTGAGAATGCTGGGAGATAGGGAGATATTCTGTAAACTATAGCTGGCATATAAAGAAAAGATATCAAAAATGTACTTTTAAAAATAACCAGTATTTACAATAATGACCCTGAATAACTGACAAAAGGTACAGTATGGCAAATTATAAGCACATTTTGGTTAAGGCAGGGAAGTCTATAATGATTTTAGGCAGATTTGTATCTTAAATGGTTAAGAATTATTTTAAATAGTTCTTAAAGACTCAGTTACTGGAAAATTTACTTTAGCCAGTATAAAATCACAACAGATACATAATCTGCTAAAAATCAGAATGCTAAAAACTTTAATAGTCCCCAAGAGAGAACATGTTAGAAAACTGGGAAGGAGGTACAAAGGAATATAAATTCTAAACTGATACTATAGTGGCATAGTCATATCAAGTGAAATACACCTTTTATTATGTGTTACTTAAAATTATATAAAGTAGCACATAGTGCATGTGTTTTTCCTGAGACACAATTTGCCAACATCGGTATTTTTTGTAAGAGTAAAAATGAAATGCAGTGTCTGGGCTACTACATGTCACTGTAAAAGTCAAAATCTTAAAATGTCTTTGAAACACCTTCTTTTCAAGAACATATACATTAATTCCATTTGAGAAATAATTTTATAAAAGAGCCAGAATTCTAATTGAAAAATGAAGGTGTTAGATCAAGTTTTAATCAATTTTATTATCTTTAAATGGCCTTAACCTTCTACTAATTCCATTAAAATTTTTTTTTTCTTTTAAAGACTGTTAATGGGGCAGCTGGGTGGCTCAAAGGATTGAGAGTCAGGAGGTCCTAGGTTCAAATCTGGCCTGAGGCACTTCTCAACTGTGTGACCCTGGGCAAGTCACTTAAGCCCCATTGCCTAGGCCTTACCACTCTTCTGCCTTGGAACCAATACATAGTATCTAAAGCAGAAGGTAACGGTTTGAAAAATTAAATTAAAATTAAAGACTGTAGGTCCCCCAAAAGCAAGACATATACACTTAAAATCTAGGGATATGAATCTCTTATCCAAAAAAATGCAAGAACATTTAACACATGTGTTTTGTTATAACTTTATGCTTCCATTTGGAAAACAGCTTATTATAATGAGATTCCCTTCACACGTTAACAGTCACCATAAAATGTAACTAAAAAAAATAACATAGAATCTTGGAATAGCAAGTCAGAAAGGAGAAATAATGCCATGAAAAATTAGCACAGATGGTTAGTTACATGGATCTGGGCAGTAATATCTCTCTAGTGTTACTAGAACTGTCTAAGAATCCTGGTATTATGATTCCAAGTGTAGCACAAATTATTTAGACAGAATTACCTATCCCCTAAGTAGAGAGAACATGAAAAAAAAAAACACCACCTCCAAAATACCATACATGACAGGAGCAATATTCCCTTATGTTCTAAGAAAGAGAATTCCTTTTTCTAAGTACTAAGATGAAAAAAAGGAGTTGTTTTTTTCATAGGCCTTCATTTAAACTTATCTGTACCCCCCATTAGATTTTTTAAAAAGATTTCCACAAGCATGCAGCTCACTGATTCAAATGAACCACTAATCCATTATTTACCCTTTACTTAAGTACTACTCTGAAGCCTCAATATGGCAAGGAAGTGAATGAACTAGATTCCTGAAGTCTATTGGAGTGCAAGTTCTGGCAAGTCCACATAACCTGGAAAGGACTCAATTATGGGAAAATTAAATTTACTGCCTACTTAAATTCAGAGAGACTCATAACTAGGTTGCCAATTTGGTGATGAACATTCTACTCTCAAAGATAATCTGCTAAATTAAAGGAGTTGTAGTGATACTCGAAGTACGAAGTACACACACATTCAGTGAATTAAAGGAAAAGCTTGATGTGAATGTGTCCACCAGGTGGAGACACAGATTAGTTTAATCACAGTATAAAACCATCAATTCATATCCTGAAGCTGCTTAAAAACCTTTTACCAAATTAGTCATTTAACGCCAATTAAAGATTATATCAATTCCAAAATGGTTTCTATAAAAAGCTGAAGTAACACTTCTAAAAGCATCTCTTTATAAAAGTTGTCCTGCTTGAAAAGTAATTTTAAAAGAAATATGTAAGTGCACTGGTTTGAGGTACCGGCATTGTATGAACTAGGTATCAGACCATTTGGTATTTAAATAGATGGGTATTTAGAGCCTCCAGAACTTTACTGGCTCAGACATAGCTTTCCAAAAATAGTTTTCATATACCACTGTTGTTTTGATGTTTGCATAATCACAAGGCCCTCGACACTTAAATACAGAAACTATAAATTATACAATAATCTGATCGTCTTGAAAACAGCAATGTGATATATTTATACAGAGCAAACACTTTACAAATCTAATGCTTATCCCAAATTTTCAGGACCCTAGAAGAGAGCATTATAAAATAATTATTGATATGAATTTCTCTAAAGTGTCTATTCTTATGTCCAATTATTTAAGAAATGTAACTTAGTAAAAATTGTGCATAAAATATGGAATAGTATTTCTTTAACCCCTTACCCCCTTTCTTACCAACCTGAATGAGTACGCATATGTCTAGTTAAATGTGTCTTCTGCGAACTGGAATAGGGACACATAGCACACTGATACGGGCGTTCACCTGCAAGCAAATCAATCATGTATTAGAAATGTCAAAGAAGGCAAAATACACAGAAACTTCATCTATGAGTAACAAAATACATAGAATATTCATTACTGTCTACAGCCTGGCAAAATATAGTCAACTGATATACTGGTGTGACTAAACTGCTATTATAATTATTAGCATCTTCCTTGATTCAATTCAACATCTACACAACTTTGAAATCAAAACAAATTTAAAGTTCAGCCCAATAAAAATGATCGTCCTTCAAATGTTCTCCAGCTCGTGTCAATTTTGTAGGTATCTAACAATAATGCAAATGGTAGTAAGTACAGAGCAAAAAAATATCCTGTTAAAAAATCTGATTTTTGATTAGGCCTATTCCTGTAATAGTATCGATGAACAACAATTATTTAGAGAATTTATTTTAACTACCTACCTCAGACTTATTGTGAGAAAGGAGCTTCTACAAAAACTTAGGAAACCCTTATTTGTCTCTGTGGCCTTAAGCAAGCCATAACCTTTATGAACTTAAGTTTCTTCACAACATTCACATCAAATGGGAATATTAACACCTGGACTATTTACCTCAAAGGGTTGCTACGAGGATCCAAGGAGACTAAGTACAGGGTGTTCCAAAAACTTAGCTGGGTTACAAACACTGAAGGCTGCACTAAGCTTTTGGGGCCATACATTTATGAAGCGCAGAGCAAAACTTCACAAACCATACTAAAGAAGTTCTTATGTAAGTATTGTTTTTCCTAGCTAACAGTTTTGACAACTTTATGAGTTAGATTGGTATTTAAAACCATTTTATGGACAAGAATAATGAAAATTATAAGTATATACCATATAGACAATCATTCAGATGATTTCTCAGGCCACAATGGATGAAGAGCCACAAGGCCAGTTTTGCCACTGCACAAGCCTTAGCTTTGTCACCTATTACAAGAAATTGGGGGTGAGAACTGAGGCGCTCTAAGATGTCTTCCAATTCTCCCCTTCCTTCTGGCACTGCCTAGGAAGGCCAGGGGGCCAGCAACACAGCAAAAGAAGAGTTATTTTGTTGGACACATCTTCCCATCTGCTACAACTCCACAAGAGTTTAAGGGGTTAAGGAGATGATAAATAGTTTCAGAGCCTCCACTACTCCCTCATTTAGGGAAAAAGTTTAAAGAGACAAATATCTGCTTTCAAAACTACCAAGTCTAGAACTTTTGAGTTCCATCCTATTCTTCTACTATCACCTTTTGCTCACCAACCACTTTCCAGTGAAAGACACAGTCTAGTACAGCTAGTCAGAAAGACCTGGGTTCAAATCCCACTTACTAACTATGTGATCCTGAGCAAATAATTTAAATATATGCCTCTTTATGCCAGTTTCCTCAACTACAGAAATAAAGGAGTTGCCTTCTAAGGTCCCTTCAGGCTCTATATTCATGCTCCTATGATCTCTAAGTTAAAACCAGCCCTTTCCCTCTTATTTTCACCAGGAACCACCATGTCTAACAATGCTAAAAAGCAGTACAACTATTTAACAATCATAAAACATTTATTAATAAGAATATACCATCTTGCCAGGTACTGTGCTGGGAGATACAAGTACAAAAAGGAAAAAAAAAGAAACTCCACTAAAATAGTGGAATAAAAAATATAAAATACACCAGGATGCCACAGTTAATTGAGAATAACCAGGGTAACAATCTGGTCAAGAGATAGTGCACCATAAATGGCTAGAAAGTTGATTTTGGAATTTGGAAGCCACTAAAGTAGAGGACTATGACAAGTCATTTAATCACTTACCATTACAGAAAATGCACTTAGGACATGTTATTTAAGTTATATATCTATGGAGGGAATTACGAATCAGGGAGTTTCCTTTAACAAATGAAAATTATAGGTGAAAACAATCAAGTAACCAAAATTTTAAAAGAAAGGCAACTTGATATGATGGAAGGATGTCTTATTCCATTGGACTTAAGAGATATTTCAACTCCCACACTTAAAAGCTATGTGACCTTAGGGAAGTTAATTAACCTCCCCATGCCTCAAGTTCCTCTTCTGTTTGAAAAAAAGAGAAATATGAAGAGGGAGACTACTGCAAAGGAAAAGAACTCTGTAAATCTGAAAATACAAGATCAAGTTATTCTAATTTTGTCCTGAAAAGGGGATAAAACCCATAAAGACTTTGTTTTAGTGGCAACCATGCCATAGGAACTTTGATCTCGAGATATTTTAAGAGAATGGCAGGCATTAATGGGGAAAAACACATGCATTACCATGATTGACAAATAACTTTTATAAAAGACTGAAGATATTGATAATGCAACTGGTTTACTAGACTTAAATGCATAAGAGACAGCTTTAAGCTGATTTTCTATCAAAACGTTTTCCCAGGGTGGAAAATGTCATCTTAAGAGATCACTTGTGGAACTAGTACAACACAAGCTGGGGGTGAGAGGAGTATTGTGCTCTTTTATCATCCACTAAACTTACATTACACATGAATAACAAAGCAATAAAATTGAAGGAAAGAGCCAAATTAGCAATTTGAAGAGATGGACAAACTGCTAGAAAAAATCTGGGGAAGTCTGCCACTTTCCAATTCTAAGAACTGATTGATTACATCACACAAACTTTCCAAGTCAAACAGTATTTTTAAAATTAACTATTTGAAGGTTGGAGGCAATTTAAAATGTGACCTCAACATACTGTAAAGATAGATGAAGGACAAATATGTCATTTTTAAAGATGAAAATTTTAAAAATCAGAGAACAAAAAGAATCCTTAAGGATTGCTATATATTAAACAAGGAAGTTGTAGAACTAAAATAAGTCCACTATCTTGATAGAGCCATGTTTAAACTCCATTGCCCTTCAAATTCAAAGGTTGCTCCTTCAATACTATAGACATAAATGAAGCACAATAGCATAATATTGTTAATCCCAGCAACTGAAAATTTAAATGGTTTGATAGCTGTGACTACATAGCAGTCACATTCTCAAACTACTGATTACAAACAACCTCAAAGGCCTCAGGTAACTAAAGTTAAAAAAAAAAATCAATGATTTTTCTAATGGGATAAAATGAATCAGATATATTTTAAAATAAACTAGTAGACAGGACACTATGAAAATACTAGGTGTCAAGCACTTCTAAACAAACTAAACTACTGACCAATTCTTCTTCTACAACATATGAATCCCTACCACCAACACCTTAGCTTCTCATAGCCAGTCTGAAAACTCCAGCTGAATGTTACCTCTTCAAGGAAACCTCCAAAAGAAGAATCATTTCTGTCCCGCTGTGAACATTCACAAGAAAAATAACCTAGTCTTTCTTTTGTCTCTCAGCTGTGTACTGAGTAGACTCTCAGTTCCTGAGGGACCAGAGCCTGCCCTTAAGAGGCCCCCTAGTCCAGGGGAAAGTGGCGGCTCTAGAGTTAGAGGACATGAGTTTAGATTCCACCCGGATGTGAAACAACCCCATGTCTGACAAGTCACTTAACCTCATCTGTAAAATGGGGGCAGTGGGGGTGGGGAAAGGTGTCAGACTTATGCCAGCTCTAGATCTAGGAGTCTTATTTATCTCTTATACCTCCTCTTTGTCTAGCATGAAGGAATTTCATGTTTAATGAAGGAAACAAATTAAGAGCAATATTACAATGAGCAGTCCCGATGTATAAGATTATCCATTAAACCAATCCATGGTTTAAAATCTTTCAATGGAATGCATTTCTTAAAATGGGGACACTGAGAAGTCATATGGGGCATCATGAATGGGGAGGGCCTACTTCTTTAGCTGTTCAAGCTTCCAAAATTATTTCAATGTACTTGGCAGGCCCTTCCAATCCTTTTTTCCCCTTTCATTTTCTTAGTGACCTCATTTTATTTATTTACTTTTTAGGCCCTCCCCACCTTCCATTTCAGAATCAATACTGTGTATTGGTTCTAAGGCCTAGAAGAGGGCCAAGGGCTTGACAATGGAGGTTAAGTGACTTGCCTGAGGTCACACAGCTAGGAAGTGTCTGAAGCCAGTTTTGAACCCAGTGCTCTCTTATCTCTAGGCCTGGCTCTCTTGAGCCACCTAACTGCCCCTAGTGATGTCTTTTATTATTATTATTATTTTTTTTTTATTTTAAACCCTTAACTTCTGTGTATTGACTTATAGGTGGAAGAGTGGTAAGGGTAGGCAATGGGGGTCAAGTGACTTGCCCAGGGTCACACAGCTGGGAAGTGTCTGAGGCCGGATTTGAACCCAGGACCTCCCATCTCTAGGCCTGGCTCTCAATCCACTGAGCTACCCAGCTGCCCCCCCTAGTGATGTCTTTTTAAAAAATAATTTCCTGATAAAAAATTATCCTCCCCCTGCCAACTTAAGAAAACAGTGAAGCCTTTCTACATTCTACACCCAAAATAAGGAAAGATTTTTTATGCTGTTTCAATATTTTTTAAAGTAAAATTCTCAATTACCTTTTATATACAAAGAAAGTGGGAACACTTGTTTTGTTAACAAGTCTTTTTCCTCCTTTCCCATGTTTTCCTTCATGTTCTACTATCTTACACTCTCTCCTCTGGAGATGTTTTCTAGTCAAGTTTCTTCTTCTAGACTAGAAAAATGTACTATGCTGGAAAACACAAGTTCTAGAAGATCTTATTTTAACCAAGGTCTATTTGTGTTCAAATAAGCAGCCCACATGTTTAAGAAATTCAACCAACTACTCAAACTGGCATAGGGCTGCAAATCACTGAGCTAGAAAATATGGTCTAGAAAGTTTGGGCTATGACCTAGTGAGTTTACTGAAAATTTAATTTCAGATTCAGCTAAAAGATGTCACTGACATTAGGTGTTACAGAAACTTTATGATATGATTAAAAAAATCTGATCAATTCAATTTTCCTCCTTTTCGACTTACTGGCAGCCTGAACTAATAACATTTTGTGGTACTACCCAGAATCCTATCTTAGAAAATGTATTTTCATTGAAACTGTCACCTCTAGACAGTATATACTGGGTAAACTTAACTGTGGTGAAGTAAATAGAGCAACAAGCCTGGAGTCAGAAAAACCTGAATTCAAATCTGGCCCATGAGACTTTGGCAAGTCATTTAACCTCTTGGTTTCCGCATCTGTAAAATGAAGATAATTATAGCACCTTCCTCACAGTTGTAAAAAGGATCAAATGAAATAACTGTAAAGCACTTAGTATGTCTGGCACATAGTAAGCATTAAATAAATGTTAGCTATTATGGTTACAATAGTATTTATTTTTTTGATGAGTTAAGTTTTTGATAAATTCTTTTAAAAATATATTCATGGGGCAGCTGGGTAGCTCAGTGGATTAAGAGCCAGGCCTAGAGACAGGAGGTCCTAGGTTCAAATCTAACCTCAGACACTTCCCAGCTGTGTGACCCTGGGCAAGTCACTTGACCCCCATTGCCTACCCTTACCACTCTTCCACCTATAAGTCAATACACAGAAGTTAAGGGTTTAAAAAAATAAAATAAAAAAATAAAAAAAATATATTCACAACTGATCCAACCGTTCTGGAGGAAAATTTGGAACTATACTGCTTTGACTCAGCAATACCACTACTAGGCCTGTATCCCAAAGGGATTTTTTTAAAAAGGGGAAAGGATCTATTTGTACAAAAATATTTATACCTGTCCTTTTTTGTGGTGGCAAAGAATTGTAAACTAAAGGAAAGTCCCTCAGTTGGAGAATGGCTGAACAAATTGTGGTATATGGTGGTGATGGAATACTATTGTGCTATAAGGAATGATGAATAGGATCATTTCAGAAAGAGCTGAAAAGAAAGACCTGCATGAACTGATGCAGGCAGAGTGAAATAAGTAGAACCAGGAGAACATAATATACATAGTAACAGCAATATTGTGAAATGATCCACTGTGATAGACCTAGCTATTATCAGCAATACAATGATCCAAAATATTTTGAAGGATTTATGACAAAGAATGCTTTCTACCTCCAAAGAACTGTTGGAGTCAAAATGCAGATGAAAGAATGTGATTTTTTTCACTTTAGTTTATTTGGGTTTTTATCCTGGAGTTTTGGTTTTATGAGTATTCCCTTACAAAAAATGAACAACATGGAAATGTTTTGCATGGTAATACATGTATAACCTAGATCAAATTGCTCACCATCTCCAGGAAGGGAGAGGGAAGGAGGCAATCTGGATTATATAACTTCAGAAAACTTATATGGAAAATTGTTATTACATGTAATTGGTAAAATATCTTTTAAAACACATATATATACATATTCATAATAATGAATGGAAGCAATTGTTCAAACTAAAACAGTAGATGATCTAAAATTTGAAAAGCACCTATTCTTAATTCTTTTTCTTAGACTACTATTAAAATTAATTTGCCTACTATGAAGATTATAAGATGGGAAGAGGTTGACCAGAGTATACTGGTTGGTTGAAAACTAGCTCATGATTAAACATAGCCAATAAGCCACAAAATGGATAAAATGTCCACAGACTATCCATCACAAATTACTGGACACAGTCCATTCATTATAAAATCCAAGAGTCAGTTCAAATGATTTTCCCCTATTGAAGATTCAGCAACACATTTACAAGTGTGCTATACAAAAAACAAAAAAACCATTGTAAAAGCATCAAAAGAATATGGGAGTTGGAATCCAGAAGACCTAGGGTTCAGTTCCAGTTCTGACATTTGTGCAACTGGAGAAATCAAGTCATTTTCCCACAGAGAGCTTCATTGTCTCCATTTACACCTCCTTAGGGAGGACACATCTTGGCCATATACCCTCCATTATTATAACTCTCAGGAAGCCAAAAGCAAAAGTTTAATGACTATAATACAGTCTTATTCCTATTTAGATAATGATGAAAGGCAGATTCCCAGTTGCTAAAGCACTAGGCCTACAGGGGAGAGGTCCTGGGTTCTGATCTGGCCTAAGACATTTCCTAGTTGTGTGGCTCTGGGTAAAACCCCAATTGTCTAGTCCTTACCACTCTTCTGCCTTGGACTGGATACTTAGTATTAATTCTAAGATGAAAGGTAAGAGTTTAATTAAAAACAAACAAACAAACAAAGACAACAAAGTTTTAATGTGTCTCCTCTAAGCTCTGGGAGCCTTTTCTGCAGGAGGCTATCTTGGAGTCCTGCCCTCTTCTTCCTCTGGTCTACAAGCTTAATGGCTTATGGCTTAGCTCTCTGTTCCTCTTGTTTCCTCAAGCTGAACAGTATTAACTGCACTACCTCACAGAGCTGTTGGGAAGAAAACATTTTTACAGTTTATTAAGTGCTCTATAAATGAGAACTGATGTCATGTTAGTTATCCAATATGCTCTAAATAAGTGGCCCATCTGCTATGGCTTTTAAATCCTATATTCTATTTAATCAAAATGTTTTACCTGCATTGCAGGAGACTCATTTTAATATACATCAAAACTAATTATCACCAACTGAGGTATACAAACAGGCCTGCCCACACATCTCAACATTTTCTGTCACCCTGCTTTAGCTCTGGCACTCTTTGAAGAAAACTGTCCATTCTGCAGAGAATACTGATACTGATAAATGCAGAGCTTTCCACTCAAAACTTTACTAATATATTAGAATTTATACTTTCTCCACATTGCCTTTAATTGCTTCCCAAAACAATAATTAGGCTCAAGGCTAGTATTTTTATATCATGACTGAAAATACAGAATATGTGAAAACTTCATTACGACTATACTAGCACCTTTATAAAGTTAAAAGTAATTTTTTTTTAAACTCTTACAGCGTATTGGTTCCAAGTCAGAATAATGGCAATGGGGGTTAAGCAACTTGCCCAGAGTCTCATAGCTAGTAGGTGTTGAGGCCAGATTTGAACCCAGGACCTCCAGTCTCTAGGCACTCCATCCTCTGAGCCACTTAGCTGCCTCTAAATTAATTTTTAATGCTAAAAATCTTATACATATATTGGAAGATACTGATTTAAAACTAGATTACTACAACCAAACAGTATTGTTTTAATTATATGATATCTTCAAATCCTTGAACTTCAGTTAAAAAGAGATATCTTATAATCTCAAATAGATTTAGAAGGAAGACATCCATTTTGGAAGACTATAATATTCATGAAAAGAAAGTATTACCTTTTGAGATTTTATAAGTTATACAAAATGAGAATCAACTTGGTATTGTATTTAGTTTTCCTTAAATTTACCAATTTACCAAATGAATTGTCTCTTTCCTAAACTAGTGTAAAAAATGAAGGGCTTCTCCTCTGACAGCTATATAACCTAAGCTAAACGTTACCTCAGCACCATCTAAAAAAGGGGGGTTTGGAGAATAACCTAAAGCAAGTGAAAGGTGTAAACGAGATTATTAGAGAAATGTCTAACATTAAAAGAAAAAAAACCATTTTCAGTATCACAGATAAGATTTTCACGGAACTCAATATACAATATGCAAAAAGATTTTTATTGGGGTAAAGGGATGGTGGTGGAGAGAGCCAGGAGAGAAGATCCTGCATTCAAATCTGCTGTCACACACACTTCTTAGTAGTGTGACCTTGAGCAAGTTAACCCCCATTGCCTAGTCCTTACCACTCTTCAGCCTTGGAAGAGATACTTAGTATTGATTTTAAGACAGACAGGGTTTGGTTGTTTTTTGTTTTTAATTTTTAAAAGACTTGTATTTCCAATGCTTTTTTTTTAACCTTTAATTTATTTATATTACTGCATGCACCTGAAAGTAAAATGGAATTTTTTAAAAGAAGTCCTTTAATATAGTCTACTTCTTACAGTTTGTCTTGATTAATAAGCTTTTTTTGAATTCTAAAGTTTATCACTGCAGACAACTCTAACTCTAAAAGATGTCATCTATGTAGGCCAGCCTCTTGTCTTTGCAGATGAACACATAATGAAAGACCAAGACATTTGCCCAGGTTCAACTGGTGAACCAGGAACTAGACAAAAGGCTCTCTAGCAAGATACAGAATGTGGAAGAAACAAAAAACTTACCGGTATGTGTTCGGATATGTTGAATATAATTGTTTTTCCTGTCTGAAAAATAGGAGCACTGTGAGCAGGTATAGACTTTCTTAGGAAAATGATTTCGCAAGTGTTTCTTCCAGTGATATTCGCTTACAGTGGTGTATGTGCATAGCATGCACTTGTAGACCCGCTCATTCTCTCCTGCTTTGTTGTGGTGCTTCAAGTGAGCCAAATAGTGATCATATCTGTTAGTATTATAGCCACAGCGGTCACAACGAATAGGCCCCTTGGAAAAGTCAGCTTCTTCAGCAACAGAAGAATCCGATTCCTTGGTCTGGGCTTGTTGTGCTTGTTTCTCTGCATTTTCTTCTGCAAAAAACTTATTGGCACTGTGGACTCTGATGTGATGCACAAACTCTTCTTCAGACTCCGCTTCATACTGACAAGGTTTACATCGAAAGGGCTTGCTCTTCAAGCTCTTGCATTTGTCCTCTGGGGTCTCTGGCTGATACAGTGTCTCTGAGGGAGGGTCTTTTTCAGAACTGAAAGTCTCTGGGACAGATGATTCATACACAGTCTGAGGATCAACGACGATGATTTCCAAAGATCCCAATTCCACGTTTTCAGGTCTATTTGACTCATTTTCTATTCCGGGAGGCACTTCAAGTCCCTCCCCATCACTGTCTGAGAAGTTGTTGTCACCCACTGTGGTCAACTCTGCCATTTGTCTTTCTTCTCCAACCATGTAGTCACAGCAACCACCATTCACTTCCCCAGTCAAGGCCACGTTTGCCAACATAATCAGCTGAGGTGCAGCCAGCTCAGCTTTGGAGAGGTCGTGTAAGTCGTACATGTCGTTAGGCAATGCCATGACGATGTTGGCATTCCCAGTAAAAAGCCCGTTGCCTCCAGTCTGACCCAGCACCTGAGTGGCCATAACAGCAGCGCTGTAAGCAGAGACAAAAACAAATGAAATCAAACAAGTGTGAAGTGATCTATTTTAAGGCCTAAAACTTAAGTAAATCAATTCTATTTTTAAAGCTTTTATAGCTTAAAAGTCTTAGCTTGCCTTTCCCCAGAGATTTCAATGAAATAAGCTCTTCAAATATATTACTTAATACATAATTTAACTTATAAGCTTTAAGAACTCTAATCTTCCCTGAAAATCTGAATCCAAGGCCACCATTGAGTAGTGCACATGACCTTGAGTTTTCAAAGGCTATGCTAGTTAAGTGTAGCTCTAGATGACTTCCAACAAGCCTCTATCCTACTCAGAGGACAGACCAACCTAGATAAATTCAGAGCTGCTCACCCTTCAAAAGGCTATCTACAACATGGCTTTTTGCCTATAGCAACTCATAAGTCTAATAGAGGGAATATAATCTGCACCAAACCAATAAAAATCAATGATAACTGAAATCAGGAGAAATGGAAATAATTTTAAATGTTAAAAAATACTTCAAGTTACAATTCTTTTTTACTACATCCCAAACAAAACTGCAGTTTGCTTTTGACTTTTTCCTCAAAAAGAAGTGTCAATTTCAATGATGCTACCCATCAAGTTTAGTCTATATCCAATTTTTTATTTATTTGATTTAGATCCCTTTCTTGGCTTCTCCGCTCTACCCTTCTAAATTTAGGAGGTGGAAAAAGTTTACAAGTTACAATTGTTCCTGTTTTGCTTAGAAAATCTTATTTTGTCTCATTCTTTCCAGTTTTTTAGGTATGCATTTCCACTTCACAGAATTATCAGAACATTTCAATAACCTTGTGGAGCTCTCTCCTCCCCTTTACACCCTTCTACATTTCACTTCTCTCATGAATCAGAAAGCTTTGAGGCCTCTGAAAGCCATGCTGTGCATTCATTATATACACACAGACAAGTCTGGAAAGTGGAAGACTGCGATAATTGGTCAACTTAATTGAATTTCATATGAACTCAATCACTAATTCCAGATGACTAACCTATTGTGAAAAGGACCATCTAGTTTGTTTTATTAATTTCTAAAGGCTTCCACTGGTTTCCCCCCCCCCAAAAAAAAGGTTCGTGGCCCCAATTCTTATGAAAGGAGTGTGATATTGATTGGCTAAAAACCTCAAGGATGAAAAAAACAACTGTGAATTTCACTCCTGGGAGGGGCAGAGGCCAACAGGACCAGGAGTAACTTACTACTTTTTTTTTTTTTTTTTTTTTTTTTTTTTTGCATGCAGGATTTGGCCTACTTGCCTGGAAGCCATTACAGCACAATCACCTTTAAAGAAAGCAAGTTGGCCTTAAGAGGGTCTGGCTCTCTTCCTTCCCCAAACCTAAGACGCCTTGCCTTCTTTAACTATCACCTTGCTTTCGGACAAAACAAAGGTAGAGGCGGGGAAACCCCGTTCAGAACTCAGAAGCCCGAGCTAAGGGCACCCAAGTAACCGATTTCCTCCGAGTGTCCAAACAAAAGCCAGTTTCGTTAAGTATCCACAAAGTAGGAAGAGTTTTTAATCAAAATACCAACACAGGGAAACTCCACCTCACCCGGCCCTCATTCGAGCGTCGGAGGTCAAGATTCCCGCTTCACTCCCCTAAAAAAGGCTACAGTTTCTACTTTTTCCTCCAAACCAAACTGTGAACTTTTTAAGAGTGGGGGGAGGGGGGCTCCCAGCAAGCAAGGCCAGAAACAGCGCTGCAAACCCAGGAGGTTGCAGACATTCCTCCGTGGTGCTGCTGCTGCTGCTGCTGCCGCCAAGGCGGCCGCTGCCTCCACTGCAGCCGCCGCGCCGCTGCTGCTGATGCCGCCGCTGCATTCCTGCCTGAAATAGGCATTCGGCCATTTTCTCAAAATACCCAACACAAAGCAGCTCTTTGCAAACTCCGGGACTAGGTCCTCCTCTCCACCCCCTCTTCTCCCAAAAGGCCGACAAACTAGACTTTTCCCCGTAAGCTTGGCCCTGGGCTTTGGGTGGTCCCCCGCCCCCAAACCTTAGCCTCGGCAGCCAAAGGGCCCCAAGTCCCCGTTCATCCCCCTTCCACCCAAGACCCTCTTCCCACACTCCCTTCTCCTCACTCCCAAACCCCCAAGGATGGGAAAGTTGAGAGAAGAGGGAAAAGAGAGGAGTCAGTTTACCAGGACTTTTTTGACTTGGGCGTCTGGAGACTCCCACCTTCAACTTCCCCAAGAATCCTCCTCCTTCTCCTCCTCCTCCTCCCCTCGAGGGTCGAGGTGAAGGCCGGCGAAGGGGTGGGGGTGGGGGTGGGAGAAGCGGCCCAGCTCCGGTCTCGGCGCCTCCAGGAAAGGCGTTTAATTAAGTGGGAGAGGAAGCAACCCCTCGAGGGTCGAGCGGGTCTCCCCCACCCACGCCGGCCGGGCCCGCCCGCCCTCCAGCCTCTCCCTCCGGAAGTTTCTGAACTTCACTCCCCCGCCCCCCCCCCGC
>NC_058135.1:161200973-161285739 GCF_016433145.1 Gracilinanus agilis
GTTGGGGCTAAGGCCACAGGGACTGAAGGAGGCCCCGGGGAGCCCGGCTGCAGGTGGTTCTCACGCTGCGAGGGCTGCTCCGGCAGCTGCCTCCCCCAAAGTCTACTACAGGGTCCGAGAGAGCAGCGGGGACGCCTGAGCTGGGGTCTCCGGGTGCAGAGCTCTGGGCTGCTGCGCCGCGCGGCCGCCCGATCCGCACATTCCAGCACAGGAGGCAACGCGGCGCAACCCGCCCGCGCCGCCGCTGCCGCTGCCGCCGCCGCCGCCGCCGCCGCCGCCTCCTCCAGCGCGACACGCCCCCTCCACCTCCTCGCGCGCGGCCCCGAGGCGCGCCCTCGCGGCGCGCTCCTAGCCTCCCGGCACGTCCTGTGTACGCGGCAGCCTTAGTCCTGCCTGAGTTCCTAGTCCCTGCCGGCTCAATTCTGCCCCCTCATCTTGTTAGCTGAGGGGAAAAGCCTTTTGGCAGCTCCCTTCGCTTTCCTGAGGTCCAGGAGGTGCTCTCTGGGACTCGAGATCTGGAGGACCTGGGGGGAAATTGATCAAGCACGTGGTTGCAGTCGGGGGATCATTTAGGGGTCTGGGCGAAACTGCCCGGATTGCTCTTATTTTTATTTCTTGTGAGTAAGGAAAAGAGACTAGGAGATAAACTATTAGTTGGGACCAAAGAGAAGTAAAGAAATTCAGACTTGGTTTTGAGTTCAACAAATTAATCTGTGAAAAAGGGCAAACCACTCCATCTTTGAGAGCTTGAGTTTCTTCATTTGTAGAAAGAATATAACATTACTTCAGGAAAGTTATTCAGAGAAAATGGAAAAGTGCTTGTGCTGCAGGAATGAGCATTGTTCAGGAAAGCTTTCCAGTTATCTTGAACTGTCTCTTAACTTGACATCTGTTGTCTATCCAAGTACAGGTAAGCACCTAGGACAGGACCTGTCTTGTTCACCTCTTTATAGGCAACAACCTGAACAGACTGCCCTTGCATAGCATGTGTGCTTGATAAACATGTTGATTTAATTTAAATGCTGTTGAGAAGCAAACTAATTTATGTGAAGCAACTGTGCTACCAAAGTCAGGCTTGGATATTAATTTGGATTGGGGATTGAGAAAGAAGAATCAAAGTTAACACTGTGGTTTCCAGGTTGAGTTATTGGGAGAATCATAGACTTAAGACTTAAGACCAAAAGAGCCCTTGGAGGTCTTTCTATTGGTACCCTTTCATTTTACAGAGGAGGAAACAATGAACGAATAAATTAATGAAAAGCATTTCTTAAGCTCTTACTATATTTATGCCCCAATACTATAGATTTATATATTGGGTCATAAAAAAAACAAAGCCAGACAGTCCCTGATGTCAAGGTATCTACATTCTAATGGAGATGACACTTGGAAGAGTGGTGTGACCAGGGAAGGAAGTTATGGTCTGAAAAGTCACAAAGATGGTGATTGGAACTATTCCATCATTCCAGAAGTAATGTGGTTTGATTACAGTTCTTAGAGGAAAAAACAGAAGAGGTGGGGGGAGGTTTAAGGTTAAAAAAAGGTTGTGTCCAATCCGAGGTCACATGCACAGTAGGTAGCATGGCCAGAATTCTATAGCAGTTCCTCTGACTCCAAAAGCAAAGCTCTTTCCACTATACCCATTTGGTAGAAATGAGCTGGGAACAGGGATAGTTTTGGAAGAAAAATTATGAATTCCAGCTTAGCTGTTTTGAGTTTAACATCCAAGTGAAGATTTAAGTCAATCAGTAAACATTTATTAAGTACCAACTACATGCCAGACACTGTGCTAAACACTGGGGATATAAAAGAAGCCAAAGACAGCCCCTGTCCTCAAAGAGCTTACAATCTAATGGAGGAGACAATGTGCAAACAAATATATATAAAGCAAGCTAAACTCAGGATAAGTAGGAAATAATTAACTGAGAGATGGGCACTGGAGTTAAGAGGGATTGGGGAAGGATTCCTGTAGAAAGTGGAATTTTAGTTCAGAATAATGGAAGTCAAAGAGATATGAATCTGGGAGAAAGGTGTAGGAAGACTGAAGAGAAGTAGGAGGGGACTAGGTTATGAAGTGCTTTGAATTCCAAACAGCATTTTGTATTGATCTTGGGGATAATAGAAAACCACTGGACTTTAATGAATTGGTGATGTGACTAGAAATGTGCTTTAGGAAAATCACTTTAGTAGCTGAATGGAGTAGAGGTTGGAATGGAGAAGAAACGTGAGGCAGACATACATACCAGCAGGCTATTGCAATAATCCAGGCATAAGTTGATAAGATGCTGTATAAACAAGCTACATACAAGCTATTTATATAGACAGATATTATCTATATTATATAAAAATATATATTGCCTTATTTTTCTCTTCTACTCCAATGCTGCTCAAATATCCTAATACCCCAATCAACATGTTGACATTGCAGCCAAACTGTTCTGAACTACTAGAACAACCTGGCAGCCAAAACCAGGAATTGTCTAACTCTAATGTCCTTTTTTTTTTCCTATGTCTTTTACTTCTGTCTCTCAGCAGCCATCACCATCATAGCGCCTCAGGTAAACTGTGTACAAAGCAGGGTCTCCCTTTTTCCTATAATTCACTAATCTTTAGAAGGCAATATGAGGTAGTAGAAATGACACTAATCTTGGAACCAAGAGATTTACATTTATTCTATATTCTATCCCCCTTTAAACTCAAGTTCCTTGAGAACAGAAATTATTCATTCTTTGTATCTCCAGAACCTGGCACATAATAGGCACTTAATAAATCCTTGCTGGTTGATTAATAGCCATTTCATACTCAATATGTCCTAAACAGAACTCAAATCCTGTTATAAACATCTACTAGCTCTATTACCTTAGGCAAGTCACTTAATCTCTCTCTTTCCTCATCTGTAAAATAAATGAGTGGGACCAGATGGCCTTATAGCTCAAGATCTATGGCCCTAAAATCCTATGCTATTTTTCCACCAAACCTACCACATTCCCTATATTTGTTAAGGGAAATCATCCTGGCATACATCCAATTTTACAGCCTCAATGTCATCTTCCACTTCTTATTCTCCTTTATTTCAACATGTTAAATCCATTGCCAAGTCTTTTCTGACCTATTATCTTCTTTTTATTTCCATACATTTTTATTGACATGACCAGACCAGAACCTAATTACCTTGAATTTGCACTTTCCCAATGGCTTCCTAATTGATCTCTATGTTCACTGTCTCCCTTATCCATCCATCCATCCTCCTATGTTACTGCTAAAGTGATATTCCTACAGTACACGTCTGATTCATGCTCAAGGGGCTCACTACTTCCTATCAAAACCCAAAGTCCTCAGTTTGTCCCTCAATGCCCTTTCTCAAAGTGACTCCAAACCTATCATTCATGACCAAATTCAGTGCTTCCCTCTCATTCACTTTTCATTCCAACTAAAATCTTAGTCACTGTTCCCACATCTGAGTACTTTGATGCCCTTGCGCAAAATCCATCTTCATCTCTGCTTCTTGGAATCTCTGACCCTGAGGGGAGTTAAAATGAGCCACAATAAAGGTCTATTGCTCTAAGTATTACTAGTTTGTCTGTCTTTTGTGAAAACTGCCCTCGTTATTTAGAAACACCTAAGAAGAGTCATATGAATTGATACAGACTAAAGTAGGTAGAACCAGAATAATTTATACAATGACATTTTAATAATGACAAAAAACCATGAAAGACTTCAGAACCCTTGTCAATATAATGATCAGTCATGATTCCTAAGAACTCATGAAAAAACATGCAACCCTTCTCTTGATGGAAAGGTGAAGGATTCAGAGTTCAGAAAGAGATTGGGATTTTGTGTTTTGTTTTGTCTTGTAGGACATGGCCAATGTAGAAATTTATTTTACTTGATCATATATACTTATAATAGAGGTTTTATTTTTCCTTCCTCAATTGGGAACCCTGGGTATCTTGGGAGGGAGAGAAGGCAAATTTTTGCTTATTGAAAAAATCATATTTAATTTTAAAAACATCTCTGTTGAATTTTATTTCCTCTAACCTGGAAAGATCTTTTCAAATCCTGATGTCATCTGATGTGTTAGCTATCCTTCCCAGTTTTGTTCAGACTGCAGATGTGACAAATATACCATCTTTGCCTTTATTTCAGTTATTAATACAGCAGGATAGGGACAACCACAGGTACCTGTGGGGCATTTTATTAAAGACATTTCAAATCAATCTCAAACCATTCTTTAGGGGATGATCATTAACTCAGATTTGAATCCACATAATTATACTCCTGATTATAATTCATCTCATTAATAAGAATAACATAAAAACATGTTTCACTGCTTTGCTTTAAAATTTTTTTGTAAACTTTATAAAAGGTTCCTAATCTTTTATAAGTCTGCATCAGACTGCCAGTAGCAATCTGGTACAACCTTTGAACCTTGATTCAGAAAGTTATTTTTACTGTTATTGTTCAGTTGTTTCTATGGTGTCCAACCCTTTGTGTTCTCATTTGGGGTTTTCTTGGCAAAGATACTGAAGTGGTTTGCCATTTCCTTCTCCAGCTTTTTCTATAGATGAGGAAACTGAGGCAAGTGGGGTTAAGTGAATTGTCCAAGGTCACATAGCTAGGAAGCGTATGAGGTCAGATTTGAACTCAAGAAGTCTTCCTGATTCCAGGTCTGGAGCTCTAGCCATTGTGCCACCTAGCTGCCATAAGCTACCTAACTGTCCATGTTTGTTGCCTATGTTCATAACTGAAAAAAAAATGCTATATTGACTTAGAGGTAGGCAAAAAATAAAGATTTTTGGTTCCCTCCCCACCCCTATCCACGACTTTTAGGGAAGGAGATTCCCAAAACCCAGATTAAGAACTCCTGATCTAGTAACTAAACCCAGATTAAGAACCCCTGATCTAGTAACTAAAAAAGTTAGAAAAAGAACAAATTCAAAATCTTCAATTAAACACCAGATTGGAAATCTTGAAAATCAAAGGTGAGATTAATAAAATTGAAAGTAAGAAAACCATTGAATTAATAAATAAAACTAAATGCTGGTTCTTTAAAAAAAAATAGATAAACCACTGGTTAATTTGATTAAATAGAAGAAGAAAATGGAATTATCAGTAACAAAAATGAAAAGGGTGAATTTACCACCAAAGAAGAGTAAATTATTAGAGGTTATTTTACCTAATTGCATGCCACTAAAAAATTATCTAAGTGAAATAGATGATTATTTACAAAAATATAAATCAATCAGATTAACAGATGGGAAAATAAAATATTTAAGCAATCTCATCTTTGAAAAAGAAATTGAACAAACCATCAATGAATTCCCTATGAAAAATTCCTCAGGGCCAAATGAATTCAAAATGAATTTTACCAAGCATTTAGATAACAATTCCAATTTATAACAAAAGTTATAAATAAACTATGTGGAAAATAGGCAAAGGAGCTCAGCCAGATTCCTTTTATGAAACAAATGTGTTGCTGATACCCAAACCAGGAAGGGCAAAAATAGAGAAAAAAAATTATAGACCAATTTCCCTAATGAATATTTATGCAAAAATTTTAGATAAAGTATTAGAAAAGAGATAATATTGTATCACAAAGATCATTCCCTATGACTGGGTGGGATTTATATCAGGAATACAAGACTGATTCAATATTAGAAAAACTAAAAATATGATTGACCATAGCAAAACCAACAGAAATCATATAATTATTTCAATAGATTCAGAAAAGACTTTTGACATAATACAACATCCATTCCTATTAAAAACACCAGACAAGGTGTCAAGGGATATGAATAGGCAATTTTCAGGTGAAGAAATCAAAACTATCAATAATCACATGAAAAAGTGTTCTAAATCCCTCCTGATTAGAGAAATGCAAACAAAACAACTCTGAGGTACCACCTCACACCTAGCAGATTGACCAATATGGCAGCAAAGGAAAATAATGAATGTTGGAGGGGATGTGGCAAAATTGGGACACTAAAGCATTGCTGATGGAGTTGTGAATTGATCCAACCATTCTGGAGGGCAATTTGGAATTATGCCCAAAGGGCTTTAAAAGAATGCATGCCCTTTGGTTCAGCCATGCCACTACTGGGTTTGTATCCCAAAGAGATAAAAAATATATATTCAAAAATATTTATAGCTGTGTTTTTTATGGTGACAAAAATTGGAAAACAAGGAAACACCTCTTGATTAAGGAATGGCTAAACAAATTGTGGTGTATGATGCTGATAGAATACTATTGTGCTATAAGGAATGATGAACTGCCTGATTTCTATAAAAACTAAAAGATCTCCATGAACTGATGAGGAGTGAAATGAACAGAACCAGGAGAACACTGTACACAGAAACTGAAACATTGTGGAATGATCAAATGTAATAGATTCTGCTACTAATAGCAATGCAATGATTAAGAACAATCCCATGGAATTTATGAGAAAGAATGCCATCCACATCTAGAGAAAGAACTATGGGAGTAGAAAGCAAAAGAAAAACATATAATTTTTTTCACTTGGTTCTATGATTTGGGATATATGATTTGGGGTTCTGATTTTTAAAGATTATAACAAATATGAATAATATGGAAATAGGTTTTGAGTAATAAGACATGTATAAACCAGTGGAATTGCTTGTCAGCTCTGGGAGGTGGGAGGTAAAGGAGGAAGGAGAGAACATGAATCATGTAACCATGGAAAAATATCCTTAAAAAAATAAATAAAATAATGTGAGAAAAAATAAAAAAGAAGAGATAGAATAAAATATATAGGGGGAAAAAACACACCAGAGAGCATAGGAATAAATGGAGCTTTCCTTAAAATGATAAGATGTATCTCTCTAAAACCATCAGCAAACATTATCTATCATGGGGATAAGCCAGAAGCCTTCCTAGCAAGATCAGGGGTTAAACAAGGATTACTGCCACTATTATTATTATTATTATTATTATTATCACCAATATTATTCAATATTGTACTACAAATGGTAGCTATAAGAGAAGAAAAGGAAATTGAAGGAATTAAAATGGGCAACAAATAAACTCTTCATAGATAATATGATGTTATACTTAGAAAATTCTAGAGAATCAACTAAAAAATTAATTGAAATAATTAACAACTTTAGCAAAGTCGCAGGATATAAAATAAACCCATATAAATCATCAGCAATTCTACATATTACCAACAGAGACTCGCATGTAAGAGATAGAAAAAGAAATATTTAAATTGACAGTAGATAATAAAAAATATCATTTAAATTGACAGTAGATAATAAAAAATACTTGGGAACCTACCTGCCAAGACAAACATAGGAACTCAATTACAAAATACATTTCACACAAATAAAGGCAGATCTAAACAATCTGAAAAATATTAATTGCTCATGGGTACATTGAAACAATATAATAAAGAATGACAATTTTACTTAAATTAATTACTTATTCAGTGCCATAGGATTGTAGAAAGTTAATATAAGTATGTACCCCTTTTTGGCCCCCCCAAAAAAACCTTTTGATTTTAAAACTTAAAACAGTTTAATTTGGGGGCTGAAGCTCAGGCTGTCCCTTCCTAAGATCTGGGGTGGGGACCTCCCTCCCTCTTTTTGTACCCTGTGGGGAAAGAGTGCAAGTTCAGACTTTGTGTACCCCCTGGGATCTGAAAAACTTACTTCTTGTCCCAATTGAGGTCTGAGTCAATGAATTAATGGAAAGGGACATCACAAAGAGCATAAATTGACAGAGGGGACAGGAAGACCTCCTTTTTCCTAGAACCACAGACTGAGAAGGATCCATTAACTGAGGAGGGCCCTTGGGCTGGCCCTGGGCTGGCTCTACCAGCTGGAGGGACTGGTGACTAGAAGAGCTCACCAGCCAAGCGGCTCATTATTCTCTCTCTCTCTGTCTCTGTCTCTGTCTCTGTCTCTGTCTCTGTCTCTGTCTCTGTCTCTGTCTCTGTCTCTGTCTCTCTCTCTCATCTGCTTTTGGCTATTTAATAAATAATAATTATAAAATTAAAATATGGTTTCCAGAGATTTTTAATTGTTACACCCATTAAAATGCCCAAAAAATTATTTTATAGAGCTAGAAAAAAATAATAAAAATTTATCTGAAAAAAAAAAAAAAGGTCAAGAATAGCAAGGTGATCTGGCAGTATTAGATCTCAAACTGTATTACAAAGTAGCAATCGGCAAAACAATCTGGTACAGGCTAAGAAATAGAGTAGGTACAAAACCCCTCGTAATAAAAGACCATAGAAATTTAGTACAGTGGTACCTTTGATGCACGAGCACCTTGAGTCACGAGCAATTTGAGATCCGAGCAGTCCCTGTGGGGGTTTTTTTGCTTTAAGTCATGAGTGGATATTTGAATCACAAGCTTCCACCACCCTCCACTAGAAAGCCTGCCCAACATTCAATTTCACAAGTTACACCATTTAGTTCAGTGTTTATCTAACCTGTGAGCATCTGTGTTGAATTGCTTTTGCTTTCTTCTTTAATTTTGTCTTTATTATCAGTTGTCTGGGCAGATTTCATAACTTTTAACCATGGGTCCTGACAACAGGAGGAACTGAAGGAGTTACAGCAGCAGCAGAATATGGAGGTTTTGAGGGAAATTAGTGGGGAGGAGCCCAAGGTAGATGAGATAATCAGTACAAATGAGATTAAGGAAATATTGAGGATTTGGGGAATAAAGAAACAGTTTATTGAAAAGATACACCCAGAAAACAGTTGTGCATAGGAGCTGTGTGATAACACTTGTTTCACACATTATAGAAACTTTGTGAAAGGGAGGAAGAAACAAACTTCCATGGAAAGGTTTTTGTTGAAACGGCCTTTAAATGAAACCGAGGAAAGTGTGGCAAAACAGCCAAAATTCAAGGAAGAAAATGATGATAATTAAGTAAAGATAAAAAATAGCAATTAAGTTTAGCAATAAAGTCACATATCCTAAGTAGTGTGTAAGGTCAATTTTGCATTTAAATGAAAACCATCTCCAGCATCTTCGCCTGACTTTGAAGGTAAACAACATTTCATAAGTGATAAGTGAGATAAAAATACAAGTCTAGTTTTCTCCACTTTAGAAATGAGGAAACAGGCTCTAGAACAGGGGTCTGCAACCTTTTTGTCCCTGAGAGCCATAAACGTCACATTTTTTAAAATGTAATTTCATGAGAGCCGTACAATATGTTTAACGCTGAATACAAGTAAATATGTGCATTTTATGTAAGAACAACACTTTTAAAGTACAATAAGTCTCTGAACTATTTTTAATAACGTTATTATGTGCTAACCAATGATGAATAAAGTACATTAATGTGACTTCTGGTGCTGCATGGTTTTGCTAATTACTAATCAAAATTATTTTGATTATTAATCAAAAAACAAGACTTATAGTCTTATACTATAGCACTATAGTACTGATATAACTGCACACATACATATAAAACTCCTTTATACTAAAAAAATTGCTGAAATAAAGAGAGAAAAGTTCAGGGAAGAATACTTTTTCCTCTCCCTCTCTCAAGTCAGGCAACAGGAGAAGAAAAAGCTGCCGGCCTGCTGGTTAAGCCATTTGGCCACATAAATTAAGTAGGAGATCAGGAGATTACAGAAAATAACATGACTTGTGTGCAGGCATTAGTAAGTAGTGGGGGAGGAGGGTACCTTTTCATGGAAAACTGGCCAGGACACATCACACACATTTCCTGGTAAAGGTGTTTATCAGAGCTGCCTACTCAATCATTCTGTATCAAATGAAACAACTACTGGGGAGAAATGCTTCTCACTAATGAAGCATATGTAAAGATGTCATCTGACTCTAGTTCTCCTTTAAGAGCAGGTATTAAAGTTAAAAACAATAACAATCCCACAAATGGGGAGTGCAGACCCCATGAATGCACAGAGATAAAGCCATGTAAATCAGAGGCAGAGGGGTAGAGAATGTAGACAAAAGTGATCAATCACTATACAGAACCCCAAGATGTCAGTAACGGGTGTGGAAAGAGTGAAAGGAGGGCAAAAGGAGGAACACACAGCACACCTACCAAGCCGAACTAAAGACCAGGATTTGTCTCCTATGCGGCAATATCAATGAGGGAGCTTCTATTGTAGAAGATAGTCCCAATACTGAAAGGATCACTTGACGTATCACGTGCCGCATGATGTCATGCGTAAACCGTTAGTTACTGTGCCGCGGTTGACTTCATGGCTCCTGCAGAAAGAGCCATATCTGGCCCTCCAAAGAGCCAGATATGGCTCGAGAGCCATACGTTGCCGACCCCTGCCCTAGAAGTTAACTGTCCCACGGTTCCTAAGTGTATGAGAAAAGATTTGTTCCCAGAGACCAAAGATTAAAGCAATGGGCAGTCCTGGAAGATGGATGTTGAACATTTAACAGTACCCCAAAGACTTTCAGAATTTTATCTAATAAAAGTTCAGACTGCCAACTCACTGGGAACAAATGGCCTATGGAATACAGTGAAATTATTTACAATTCCTCCAATAATTCTGTATTTTCTGAAAAGTTTCCACACCAACTATGGCCCTGCCCTCCTTATCTGAATGACTGCTTTTTCCACAAGTATACTAATTCCACAACTACACATTGTTGGAATTTGGGGCATTCATTCATTAATTTGGGGCATATAATACATATAATACTTGTGGAAGACTGATATGCTTTCATTATTATCAAAATCTGTGTGGTTTGGGGGGAGGGGTTTGTTTTGCTTAGAAATGTGAAAAAACGGGGCCAGCGGGATGGCTCAGTGGATTGATGGGAGATCCTGAGTTCAAATATGACCTCAGATACTTCCTAGCTGTGTGACCCTGGACAAGTCACTTGACCCCATTGCCTAGCCCTTACCACTCTTCTACCTTGAAGCCAATACACAATATTGACTCCAAGAAGGTAAAGGTTTAAAAAAAATGTGAAAAACAATTTAATATAAAACTTCAAAAGTGACTTTAGTTCCAAAATGTTTCTTAAAAGAACTTCTTGACCATTTCAAAATTGACCTTAGAAAATGACGAGTGATTTTTTTGATCTTGTATATTTTGTCTTCAAATTTTTTCAGTTATAAAATAGTTTGTATTCTCCCTCCTACCTCTTCACATTGAGGGGAAAAAAAAAACACAAAAACGTAATTATAAATAAGCATAACATGGGAGGAGCTGGGTGGCTCAGCAAATTGAGAGTTAGGTCTACAGATGGGAGGTTCTGGGTTCAAATCTTACCTCAGACACTCCCTAGCTAAGTGACCTGGGCAAGTCACTTAACCCCCATTGTCTAGCCCTTACCACTCTTCTGCCTTGGAACCAATACACCAATATAATCAGTATTGATTCTAAGATGGAAGGTAAGGATTTAAAAAAAATAAGCATAGTGAAGGAAAAACAGATATTATTATTGTTCATGAACGAAAATGTTTCACGTTCTATTTTTCTTTAAATCTTTTCTCTAATCTTTGAAGACTGCATCCCCCTGGCAAAGGAATCTCCACACAGAAAAAAAGTCATCAAATCAATTTTTAAATAATTAGAATTATACCCTTTCATAAAACTTAATTTTTTTCTTGTTTTCAGGTGGACCATCAGATTTTACATTGTCAGGTACTGACTTTTCTGAAGTATTTAATTTATTTTTTCATACATAATCAAGCAAATGTGTTTTTTCATTAAAAAAAATCACCACTAAATATCCCTTAGTTGGGGAATAGCTGAATAAATTGTGGCTTATGATGGGTGAGGGAATACTATTGTGCTATAAGATGAACAGGATAGTTTCAGAAGAGCTGAAAGACCTACATGAACCGAATCAGAGTGAAATATGCAGGACCAGGAAAACATTGTACATAGCAACAGAAATAAGGTAAGGGTTTTTTTTAATTAATTAATTAAAAATAAAATAAAGGACTAAAACTCTATCCAATGCTCCATCTGATTGTCCCCAAAATAACTGCTAGACAATTAACATCTTATTTCTATAGACCAATAAATCAATAATTATTAATATAATAATTAGCCCTTACTACTCTTCTGCCTTAGAACCTACATAGTATTGGTTCTAAGGCAGAAGGTAAGGGTTTTTTTTCAATGAATTAATTAAATTAAATTAAATTAATTTGAATGAATGAATTAAAAATAAAATAAAGGCCTAGAACTCTATCCATTGCTCCATCTGATTGTCCCAAAAATAACTGCTAGACAATTAACATCTTATTTAGACCGATCAATCAATAATTACTCAGTGAGTACCTACTATATACCCAGTGGTCAGTGTTTCTGGGTGGAGGGAACTGAAGTCATCCTCAACTGATAAATGGACAAAGGATATAAATAAACATTTTTCTAAGGAAGAAATCCAAGCCATCAATAGACATGTGAAAACAATTCTCCAAAGCACTAATAGAGAAAAGCACATTGAAGGAACTGTAAGGTTCTACTTCACACCCGACCAATTGGCAACATTGACAAAAAGAAAAAGGAAAACAATCCATGCTGGAGGATCTGCAGGAAAACGGGCTCTTTAATATACCTCTGGGGAGCTACACACATTCTGGGGAGCAATTCTACACCCCCAAATTTTTACTAAATTTTCATAGCTTTGGCCCAGAAATATCCCTACCAGGTTTTTACTCCAAAGAGAGCAAAGAATGAAAAGGATTCATATGTGCAAACACATCTTTTTGTGGTGGCAAAGAACTAAAGAAAGGCCAATAAATGGAAGAATGGTGGGAAAATGATGGAATATGAGTGTAACAATGCTATTTTGCCATAAAAATGATGATGGAGTTGATTTCTGAGAAATCTAAAAATACTGCAAGGAATTGATAAAAAGTAAAGGGAGCAGAACTGGGAGAATAATTAATACACTAACGATAACATTGTAAAATCAAACAAGTTTGAAAGCCGTTAGGAGTCAGATAGAGGCAATGGCCATGGTTCCAAAGAACTGATGCTGAAGTGTGTTACCTGCTTCCCCCAACACAGAAGTGATGGGATGGGATGTAGAAGGAGTTGTATTTTCTTCGACATGGCTAAAATGGGAATTTGTTTTGATCTGATTATGCATATCTGTGACAAAGGTTTTGTTTTTCTTGTTTTTTCCCCCAATAGTGGGAAGGTTAGGGAAAGAGGAAGAAAAAATGGGATTTTGTTAATTGAGGAATTTTTTATTTTTTTGGTACTCTTATTTATCTATTTTTGATTAATTTTTTTAGAATTTTGAGTTCTACATTCTCTCCCTCCCTTCATCTCCTTTCCCACTCATTGAAAAGGCTAACACTATCTTAAATATGTATATTTCCTTATGAGCCATATTTTAGAAAAAAAAATTTTATTATATATTTTCCTCCATCCTAGTTTCTTTTTCCTTCTCCCTTATTCTCCATCCCTCTTCAAAATTCTGTTTTGCTTCTGATCATTGCCTCTTTTAATTGGCTTTCCCTCTTAATGCCCCACATCCCCTTTCTCTTGTTCCATTCCTCTTGAGCTTTGTTGTTCAGTATGACAGATTTCTATCTTTTTTAAATAGTACATTTTATGATCACTCTAGTACAAAAATTAATAATATGGAAATAAGTCTTAATCAATGACACAAGTAAAACCCAGTGGAATTGCTCATTGGCTACAGGAAGGGAGTGGGAGGAGGGGAGAGAAAGAACATGAATCAAAACCATAGGAAAAATATTCTTAATTGACTAATTAATTAAAAATTTTCTCTTAAATACTGTTTTAGAATTTTTCATTTAAAAAAGAAAATCAGTCAAAATAGACCTTATCTGTAAAATTCTCAAAATGATGGTGGTGGACTAGAGGATACCTCAGGTCCTATCCTGTTTAAAAAAACTTTGTGAAACTCTGACATGGTAGGGACATTATAATTTATTTAGGAGGGGAAAACAAACACTTACCAAATGGAAAGCGATACTTCCCTGTTATTTTCATAACTGAAATTTAAAGAATGGCAATATAATCCGAGGAAATATATCTTATTTCAAAGTATGTTAAGTGATTAAATAGACGTGCAATAAAGTTCTATGTACAAATAAAGGTCTGATGAAGGTGCCTGGGATAGTGTGTCTCCCAGGAGAGTAGAGAAGCCGGATGATAAATCAGTGTAATGGCGAGACTGTGGAGCATGTGCAGACAGACATTCCATAGCTAGGCCCAGGCTGCTCTGCAGAGATTTTTTTAAAAGGCTCCCGACTGCTCTAGCTGGTTCTCTTCACTCCATTAAGTTATTCCTTCAATCATGGTGTCCAATGAGAGACCATGGAGCAAGGGGCAAGGCTTTGTGGCCCTCATAAATGGGTCTCAGGCCTTATATTTTTTCTTTTCCTCAGTGTTAATTCAATTCTAATTTTACTCCATTTTAAATTTAAAAAGTGGAAGCTCAGTGATTTTTTTGAACTTAGAAAGGTGCATCTTAGTATCCCAGCTTTCTAGAGTAAGTGACTTCGTAGTATGGATGCTCTGAGAAGCAAGGATATCCCCTAGGAATAACGTTCAGGACTTGGGCCAACAGCAACGACAACGACAAGGATTCATCTGCCAATTGTACCCTATCTAGACATGAACTTGATGGGACTAATGTTCTCCCAGAGAGGACCTGAGTTGGTCATCCTCAGTCTCTTCCAGCTTGGACCTTCTGTGCTTCCCTAGTAGGGTCAAATCAAATATGTGTTGAGTGATTGTTTCATGAATGAATGAATGGGTGCTTCCCTACATAATGTCTTTGTGTCCTTGGGCAAGGTCTTGGTTTCCTCATCTATGAAATGATGGGATTGGACCACATGGCCTCTGAGGCTCCTTCCAACTCCTAATCTGCCATTTTATGATGTTAGAATTATGAGGCACTGGTTCATTCCATTTCTGGACAGCTCTAACTGTTGAAAAGTTCCTCCTTGTACTGAGCTGAAATGTCCCTTCCTTATAGCTTCCATCTTTCATTTCTAATTCTATTCCCTAGAATTAACACAAAATATAAATTATAATTATAATCCATGTTATTATTTTTCATATATTTGACAATAGCTCTGAGGTCCTTAAGCTCCTCAACTTATTTCTACTCCAAGATACATCATCAGTTCCTTAAATTATCCTGGTTGCCCTCTGGTGGTCTTGATCCAATATGTCTCTGTCCCTATGAAAATATGGCACCCTGAACTGAATATGGTAATATAGATTCTGACCAACACAGAGTGTTATAGAACAATTATCTCCTTTGTCCTAGACACTACACAATTCTTAAAACAGCTTCAAACTTTAAGTAACAGAGGCTGGATGGGATGGTAATTTATTTATGAATTTATAGTTTAGTTTCATGGATATTTTGGCTTAAGGTTGTTATTAAATAACTTCATTATAAGGTATCACTGCCCTAGATGATTTTCAAAATATTTCATCCTAAATATCTTCCTGAAAAGCACAAATTGACAAGAAATGGGAGAAATAAGAAAAAAAATTTAAGCACAGAAAATAAAAGATTTTTTTTTAGCTTTATTTTGTTATATAGAACAAAAAAGTATTAGAATGAAAGGAAAGAAACAGGTATGTGTGTGAGGAAAATTTTGATATTCAAATTCTGTAAGAAATTGATGCAAAATTATAAGATTAAATTTTCCAATATCTATTCCAACAGGTAAGTGGTCAAAAGATATTAATATAGTTCTAGAAAGCATTGAAAATTATTAACGATCACCTGAAAATTGTTTATACTTTCTAGTAATGAGTGAAATACAAATTAAAACATTACCAAGATACCACTTTATGTGGACTAAGTTAGCAAAATTTTAAAACAATAAAATTCGTGTTGACTGGCAATAAAAAAATAAACTCCCTATTAAATAGACTCACTTATTAAATAAACTCACTTATTCAGCTCCTGATAAGGCTGTGATTTGTTTCAGTTCTTCTGGAAAGGACAAGTTTGGCCATATCACTTCCTACTCATCTACAGGATCAAATATCAAATTCTCTCTGTAGTTTTCAAAGCCCTTCATAATCCTCCCCCTCCCTGCCTTTCCAGTCTTCCTTTTATACTTTATTAATGAGGCTTCTTACACTTTCCTGCTCCCAAATTTCCTATGTACTCCACAATCCAGAGACACTGGCTTCCTTGTTATTCCTCAAACAAGATACTACACATCCTGGCTCAGGGCATTTTCATTTGCTCTCTTCTCTGCCTGGAATGCTCTACTTCATCATCAGTGCCTCCTGGCTTTCTTTCTGTTCCAACTAAATCCAGTCTTCTATAGGAAATCTTTCTCAACACCCATCTTCCTTCTATTTATCTCCATTTTATCCTGTATATAATTTTCTTGTACATTGCTGGTATGTCTCCCCTATGAGACCGTGAACTCCTTGAAAACAAGTACCATCTTTCAATGGATCCCTGGCACTTGTTAACTTGGAAAAAAACAGGGAACTACTAAAGTAGTCAGAAAAACCTTGTCCTAAAACAGGAAAGAGAGAGTGTTCAATTTCAGGCGCCACACACAGAGTCAAGTGCCTAAAAACCACACAAAGTCAAAGGCTCTGGGACTCTGGGAGCCTTATCTCTGGGAGGATGCACAGCAGATGATTCTCCAAAGAGTGACAGCTTAGGGGTCTTTTATACCTCTGGAGAACTTGGTACAGCAAGCATGCATAGACAGGGATTCTGGGAGCCTTATCTCTGGGAGAATGCACAACAGATGATTCTCCAAAGAGTGACAGCTTAGGGGTCTTTTATACCCTCTGGAGAATATGGTACAGCAAGCATGCATAGACAGGCTGCAAACAGCCTACAAAGAAAGAGGATGCAGCCAGTAGCTGGAGTATCAGGGTGTGGTCAACTACAATGAATACAAAAAAAAAAAAAAAAGGGTCAAACCAAGAGCAAAGCTTCCTGAGAGAGAATTTTTAATACAATGGGAGAAGCTACTTAAGACAAATAAGGGTACTCAATATTTGACAATGTCTACCAATCCCATCCAACTAGGGTCACCAAATTCTTCAAGGTCTATTGTTTAGTCCAAAGCAGGTGTGTCTGGAACTTCCTTTGGGCTGAGTTCTCATAGGGGTAGGAGCAAACTTGAAACTTGAAGAAAAACCAATTGACATACTTAATACATTTCCTGACACATAGTAGGGGGGTTGTTCTGCCCTCTGTGGACAAAAGAAGCAAGTTTAATACCACTCCATGTGACAATCCTTCAGATACTTGAAGATAGGAATCACGTCCCACTCTGCTCTTTTCTTTTCCAGGTTAAATAACTAGTTCCTAGAAGAAGAATTAATTAAGTACCTACTATGTACCAGTCATTGTAATTAATGATAAGGAGATTAAAAAAACAAACTGTAATCTGTTAGGATTGGGGTTTTTTGTGGGTAGGACTAGAAGAGTACATTGAAGTTTTTGAGGAATATGATCTATGTCTTTTAAATTTAATTAAAAAAATATATATATATATAATAAAATTATCCTGCTCCTCATTTTGACTTGGAGTAGGTCAATAACTAAAGTAGTAAATAGTAGGTCTGAGAGAGAAAAGAGGCTGGCAAGTTAAGTAAAGAATACATCTTGATTGACAAGAGCTTTTAGGTAAAAAAAAAGTTCTAGATACAGGAGGGGCAGAATATTGAGTGATAGCCACCTGGTCCAAAGTTCTAAGAATGAGCTATCCTGAATCTCTCTCCTGAATTCCCAGATTCCCAAATTCCCAGATATCCCCAAATTTGCCAACTGGCTATTGGATATCTCTACTTGAATGTACAGACGGCACAAATTAAATGTTAAACTATTATTTACTTCCTTCCCCCTTCCAAACTTTCCTTTTCTCCCAAATTGCCTGTTTCTATTAGGGTCACTACATCCTTCTAGTCACCCAAAATCAAAATCGTAGATCCCTACATATCACCCTAGTTCTAAGCATCAGCTGTATCACCAAATGCCTAGTGGATGTTTCAAATTGCATTTCCCATGAAAATCTTAAATTCAGCATGTTCAGAATTAAATAACTCCCCAAGCCCACCCCTCTCTTCCCAACTTCCCTACTTCCCTACAAAGTCAAGAGCACCATCGTGTATATAGTCACCCAAGCTTGCAACTTCAAAGCCATCTTTGATTCTTCCCTCTCTTCATCCTTCCTAGTCAGTTGGTCTGTCTATTCAATTCTACCTCCATAGATCTTGCATCTATCTATCTGTTCCCTTCTTTCCCCTGAAATGAGCACCTCCACAGTTCAGGAACTCATCACATCTCACCTATTAAAATAGCTTCCTTATTAGACTCTTTGCTTCCATTTCCCCCGGCTCCAATCCACCCTCCCAAATACCAAAATAAGTTTCTTAAAGCCCAAGTTGGATGCTATCACTCTTCTCAAAAATCTTCGGTGGCTCAAACTCCTTATTCTGACATTTTAAGCCCTTCACAATCAACCTTCAGTCTACATTTCCAGATTTACTTTAAATGATTCTCCTTCACGAATGGGATGATTCAGCCAACTTCACCTCCTTATTAGTCCTCAAACTGGGACATTCTTTTTCCTTCCTTCTAGCTTTTGTTCTATACCCTATAGCTGGATTGTACTCCTTCAGCTCTTAGCTTTCTAGTAGGCTAAACTGTATTGCCAGCTCCCATGAGAAATCTTTATCAGTCTCTCTACTTATTGGTGTCTTCTCCCATTCTCCAATTAATTTTTTTGGAGAGGGAATATCAATATTTATTTGAATTAATTCTTTAGGAAAGCAGATTAATGGGCCCAGTAGTCTGCTACAAAACAAAGTAACTATGCAAAGAAATATAAAATTGTCGAAGCAGACATCAAAAGAGTTCAAATATAATTCCTTTTCTTTCTGGGGAATGGAGAAGGGGAATAAATGGGGAGGATGTGAAATGGGGAAAAGTAAACTCATAAAATCCCAACAGGAAACCATGTGAGTAAGGGTCAATGCTGAGTCTATGTGTTAAACAATCATATCTAATGATTGGGTATCAGACACTTAATATTTGGGGAAAAAGATGCTGACCAGCATTTGCAGGTGTTTCTTCACTAGGGAGTTCCCTTTACCTGTAAAAATTTGAGTTCCAGGCCCTATCCCCATTCTATTGGCAATACTATCCTTTCAACTGATTTTGGGGCAGATCTATTCAACTCATTAAGACAATATGGAGGCAGCTGGGTAGCTCAGTGGATTGAGAGTCAGGCCTAGAGATGGGAGGTCCCAGGTTCAAATCTGGCCTCAGACACTTCCCAGCTGTGTGACCCTGGGCAAGTCACTTGACCCCCATTGCCCACCCTTACCACTCTTCCACCTATAAGCCAAAACACAGAAGTTAAGGGTTTAAAAAAAAAAAAAAGACAATATGGCCCCTTTGTAGGAATCCAAGGGCTGGAAAGGGTTAGCTAGTCAAGCTCCCTCCAGATGAACTAGAAAATGAATGCTTAAGAGTAGCTAAAGCTATTAAATCTTAGAAACCTCTGAGTTTAAATAGTTGTACTAGTGACGTTCTAAAACCCGAGACTTGTGAAGATGTTGCTAACGTGGTAATGATCCCTCAGCACATAGATGATGAATGACCACTGAAATAGGAGGTTCCTCTGGCTCCTACAAATAGTTCAGAAGAACCCTTTAACACAATTATTCTCACAAGATATTGCTTAGGAAATTAATTTGTAATCTGTTCCCTCTTCTCCACTGCAATGAATACCTCCACAGGAACTCATCACATCTCGCCTGACTACTAAAATAGCTTCCTTATTGGTCTCTTTGCTTCTATTCTTCCCCCCCACTCCAATCCTCCCTCCAAACAGTTGCCAAAATAAGCTTCATAAAGCCCAGGTTGGATGATATCATTCTCCTGCTCAAAAATCTTCAGCAACTCAAACTCTTCACTCTGACAATAAAACCCCAATAAATTCCTTTGCTCTCCCCTTCAATATCAGCAGTAAACGAGAAGACTAAGAATTACTTGAGGATTGGCTGCTATTTTCTCCTTTTTGTAGCTATAACCTTTGGTCCTGCCTCATTGCAACCAGCACAATGCTAATCAGATAGTGGAAGTTCAATAAGTATTTGATCAACTTCAGTGACTGTGCATAAGTCACTTAAATGGCTGCAGAATGGTACAAGGTGGCTATGGGTCTGAAGCATCTAGCATAATCGAAAAGAAACCATTCTGCAAATTATATAAAACAACAAAAGTCAGTCCTGTGGAGAATCCCTGAGAAAAGGCAAATATATTACTCAATATTGGGGAAAATTGCTCTTTCCCTCCAGGCTGCCCACAATGCACATTTTCTAAAGACTTTGGGGGTCTAATTAATTTCCCAAGCAATATCTGAATAGCTGTGTTAAAGGATCCTTCTGAACTATTTGTAGGAGCCAGAAGAAAAGATGTAAGCTCAAAGAAGCACTTAGGGTAAAATATTTACTTTCAAGTGGAGCTCCCTAAACAAAATGTAACATAGTGTTCCTAAGCACCTGAGTTCTGTGAGCGAGTTTTGTTCCCTTCTAGGGTAATTCAAAGATTCCTAACTGCCTGTTTCAGCAAAATGATGTTAGCCCCCATCTAGAAGGGGCTATTTTAAGGATATGGACTCTGAGAAAAGCATCTAAAACCATAGGCAGTTTTAAACTCCTTTTTTTTTAAAGTATTTTCTTTTGCACTTAAGATCACCTAGGAAGCAGGGCAGCATCTTAATGCTTGCCATCTAAAAGGCAGAGAAAAGCTGCCCTCATTAAATGAGTTCTTTAGGATGAAATAAGAGATAAGAATATGAAATCTTTGGGGGGAGATTTCAATCTGTATGAAGCTAGATTTCTTAGTCTCCTTTAAAAGGCTGAAATACTAGACTGAGTTGAATTGAATTTGGATAAAGAGACTTGAAGGCTATAATAAACAACTCGGGTTACACTTGTCTCATTTTATGGCCAAGCTCTCTCCATGCTGATTAAGAATTGTATCTGTTTGGATGCAATTATTTCTACAAAGAAATAATTTAAAATCTTGATGCAAGAATATAATTGCAGCATGGTTAAAGCTTCACATTCCATGGTAGGGCAAACGAACTGCCGAGCTATAAAATATGAACTTATTTCTTTTTTTTCCCTCTATTCATTGGAGTAGTCGTTTTCCTGGATTTCTGGATGGCTGTCATGCACAAAAGCCAACAGTTTTCTAAGATATCCTCCCCGTTCTTTTGGAAGTGATCCTGGAGGCACATCTCCTCCAGGATTTCCTTCTCTGCAATTTCTATGGCACCCAAGGGTCTGCAGTTTCCTTTGGCCATAAAAGTTTCTCTCCCTGCAAGACTTGCTGTTCGATCTCAGCCTGGACTTCTTTGGTCTGCTTCAGTCTCTGATTATTTTGTCTGAGGACTTCAGAAATCTCATCTTGAGCTTCTCTGCTTACTGAAGCTGTAGGATATAGTGTGACTAGCTGGCCTCAACTGCTTACAAAGATTCTCTGACCACTCTAAAAGGCTCTCCATCTTCATTCACCACAGGAAAGCTGACTGACCAGCCTGCCACTGTCCAATCCACGTGACTCTCCAATTAATTTTTATTCACTTATCTGTCTACGTGATGGATCTACCAGGGGAATGTAAGGTCCTTGAGGGCATAGATTTTTTTTTTTGCTTTTATCTTTGTATTCTCAACACTCTGCTCATTGTATTTGTTTAATTAAACTTTATTGAAGCCAATACTATGGCAAGGCACTGAGGTTTATACCACTGCTGAAATCTCACTCCCTTTATCTTGATTACAAGATTTTCTGCATGAAGGTTTTCAGAAGTGGACAGACCCAACTTCTGGGTTCTAAACAACCTAACTGAGATTTTAGCAAGCTTATTTGACTTTTAAACAACCTGGATGAGAGATCACTACTTGCCCAGTCATTAGGGTCTACAGTTGGCATTACAGTAAATGAAAGGAGTTAGACTTGTTCTAAAGCCCTTTCTGTTAGAGGATGCATTCATGCCACCTGCACCCTGTTTCAGGTTCAGTGTTGGAATGAAATGAGGCCCTCACAAGTCATCAAATAAACAAAAAGAAGTTTAGGAAGCAAGGACATAGCAGCGCCTCATCTCCAGTTGGATGTGGTCAGCAGGGCAAGTGAACATAAGTGACTTGCAGTCAGAAATCCATCAAAGCAGAAGGTCTTGGGGTGGAAGGTTTTATGCCTTTAGGTGACCAGCAAGCTGCAAAGACCCAGGGACAACTCTGTTGCCTTTTAGAGAAAACAAAACCATATTGAGGGGAAAGGGGGAACCCTAGCATTTAGTGATGAGTTCTATCACTCCTTCTGAAATCAAAATCCTATGGTTCTTTAAGATCATAGGTTTAAAACTGAAAGATTCTCCCTCAGTGGTCAATTAGTCCAAGCCCTTAATTTTACAGATGAGGATCCAAGTTCTAGAAAGGTTAAATAACTGACCTGAGGTCACACAGGCAATTGGTAGAGCCCCATTTTAAAGCAGGTTCTCTTGACTCTGAAATCCAGACTGCTGTCCACTTGAAAGTGGAAGCATCATTATCAGTTTAAACTGAGAAACAAGTCTATCTCTTCCCTACCTCCCACCTTCTAAGTATTTCCTGGGAGAGTACTCAAAGGAAAATGAACAGGGGATGGCAACAGCAATCGTGTAGCTAAAGCTATGAAGGTGCAATAAAAGTACTTGGGTTTCCTGTACATTATTCCATTATTTTGTTGCCATGAAGGAAGAGAGAATCCTGGATTAGCCATTATGATTCTTTTACACTTTTCCAGGAAATCCTAGATAGTATTTGAAGTGGTAATAATTGCTGAGTTTGATGGTAGAAATTTATAACTGATAAAGTTCTTAATTGCTGCTCTTATCAGTGGGGGATTGTTAATGCAGATTGCTCAAGCCTTTAAACCTTTATAGAGAACAGAGCACTATGCCGAGTCTGCAGAAGACAGAAAAGAAATAGAAGGTATAGGAGAATTCTAATCATTTTGGGGCATGTTGGTACTTAGCAAATGAATCCAACATGGAAAGTGCCAGATATTAGACATGGCCACAAAATGAGACAAATGCACCCGAGTTTATTATGATAGTTCTCAGGTCTCTTTATCCAAATTCTGTTCAACTTCAGTTCAATTCTCGAATTGAACTTTGCACCAATTGGCATTGGTAGGGATGCACAAGTACAAAGCCCAATCTTTGCTCAGAGTTTACAGTCTCAAAGAAGTGCCAAACTATGTGCATGAAATAGATGGCATTGTAAGGGAGATGAGGGTTTGCTATGGCAGTAGGAATACTGACCAAAAAACTTGATGAACTAGCGGTCTGACTGCCTTATAGCCTTGGTCACAGGCTTTCTTTATCCATTTGTTTTTTCTTTTGTGGATTGTTGGCCTAATCATCTTTGAAAGGCCATAGATATTACCTAGAAGGTTCCTTTGGGATTCTGGCCCCTTTAGAATTCATAATGACACTGAATATGACAAAGCATACTACAGATGAGCAATAAACTAGGACAGAACTCGAGGACCAAGGCAGAACAGTGAATTGTATCTGGGAAATGGGCAGTATTTTCAGTGACCTCAGGTTGCTTGCTAACAAACTTGCCTTTTTTTTTTTTAATTTTTCTAAAACTCTTACCTTCTGTCTCAGAATCAATACCAAGTGTTGGTTCCAAGGCAGAAGTGCAGTAAAGGCTGGGCAAATAGTATTAAGTGACTTGCCCAGAGTGACACAGTGTGTTATTGGAAATATTGGGGTCCTTGAACTACATTTCCCATGAGCCCACTGGCTTCATGTCATTACGCAATGATGTAGACAGAGGGATAAAACTGAGGGGCTGGCGTTTCACTTCCTCTTTACTTCCTATGGAGGCATGGTGAGAGCTGGGAACAGTGGGGCTTTTAAACGGCCTTAGTTAGCATGTGTTAAAGAAATAAAGTGGTTTTATTTTCTAGTAACTACTAATAAATCTTATAAAAACCATAATATTTTTAAAGTTACCATTATATATTAATTTTATTTTTTACAACAGCTAAGAAGTGTCCAAGGCCAGATTGGAACTCATGACCTCCCATCAGCCTCCAAGCCTGACTTTCTATTCACTGAACCACCTAGCTGCCCCAATACTTATTTTTTTAACACCATCTTCTGGTGATGTTCTATGGCTACCAATCTTTAAACACTGAGGTCTCTGAAAAGTCACCGATGGGAATGACCTAAAGGATAATGTAGAGACATAGGGTTGACTTGGGTAGAGAGAAGCAGCATGTTATCATATGTTTTTGAATTGAAAATTGTGTAAAATATTCCATCCAGATATGGTCAGCAAAGGAGAATTACATCCTCCTCTTATGAGGTCAGGGGGAAAGGAACTGGCTGACAATGCCATTATCTCGGTTGCCAAGGAGAATTCCCATGAGAGGCTTCTGGAACAAGAACTCCAAAGACAAGAAGCTGGTAACACAAGCACCCAGACGAACCAGAAACAGCTCAGGCAGGGGCAGGTATGCCATTAGTATGGATTGTTCTCAGGTCGAGGATGGCACCAATGGTTCGACTGGGAATATATTGGGGATAAAATAGGATCTGAGCAGTATCTCCCTTTTCCTGAAGAAAAAGGGCTCAGGAATGGCTAGAACCTGACACCAAATCAGCCCCTTCAAAAGAGGGGAGAAGGTGCTATTATTGGGTGATGATAAAGAAAATACAGGGTTCAGGTCCTGATAGGATAATTAAGCAACCTAAGGTGTGAAGGAAAGATAATGAAATTATCTGTTTCTATTATCTAGTAGCTATTATGATTGCCATATGAAGTGCCCCAGATTTGGTGTACCAAAGGTCACTTGATTTGGCAATGTATCAAGAGCTGCAATGAACATAGATGGACATCCTTAGTGCTGGGCTAGTAGCCACAAAAGGGTGGTTATACAATGACCAATATGGAAGTGTTTTGCATGACAATAAAATATATTTTTTTTAATTTTTAAAAATATTTTTCCATGTTTCCATGATACATTTTCTTTCCCTCCCCCTTCCTGGAGCCGGCAAGCAATTCCACTGGGTTATACGAATTGTTATAACTTGATACTTATTTCTATATTATTCAAAAAATAAAATTTTTTTAAAAGGTGGTTATAAAATCTAGAAGAGTTTTAAAATGTTGGATAGATTCTCTCTGAAGAATTTATAGCAGGCTATGGACAAAAAGTTACTCAGGAGGAGAATATAGGTGAATGGATTGTGATCCTCATTATTGGAGGAGCAAGTCTGATTCCAGCACACTCTTAGTTCAGATTTGGCTTTGGGCACACTCATAAGTCATTATCTATATAGTAGTACTTAAGTTATAAACACCCTCATCCATATGGAAACTCATCTGTCAGGGGAGCAAGAGTAGTTCCTTTGGACATCCATCAAGTCTAAAGGTCACTGACCTCCTGTGATTGGGACCTTTCACGCAGGGGTCACCAGGGAGCTATATCAAGGGAGGTACAATTTGTGTCTTGGCCATACTTTCCTCTAGACCAGTGATGGGCAAACTATTCCCCGAGGGCCAGATCCAGGCTGTAGTTTTCCCATCACGGTCTTAAGCAATTCTCTAATCACTACATCTGCATGTGGGGGCGCAGTGATTAAGGAATTGCTTAAGGCCATGATGGGAAAATTATAGCCTGGATCTGGCCCTCCGGGAATAGTTTGCCCATCACCTGCTCTAGACCAATCAAATCTTGGCTTTATCTCAACATAAAAGAAAATCTAGCCAAACCTATGTGTATGGGAGGGAAGGGAACCCTGGTTGATAGTGGAGTGCACCCATCAATTAATAGATCTAATGAAAAACTAACATATAGTCTATTATTATATTGATTATATTTTCCAAGCCAAAAATCAGAGTACATGGTTTGATGAAGAAACTAAGTTTACATGCCTATCAAGTGAGAGCTTTTCTAGACCCAGATCTATTATCCTATGAGCCTAAATAAAAAACACATACTTGAATTTCTGAAACTTGGAAAAGGTAGGACTTATGGTCAGTTTATTTCTAACAGAGTCACTATTTTCTTTTTGGCCCAGTTTTCTCTTCACAGAAATTCTTTAAAAAGGGCTTAGAGAAGAACTAGCAAATAATTATGTAATTCCGGGAAGTAAATTTCTTAACATTTACCTTTTCATGAAAATCATTGTCATACTACTTAGACAATTCAAAAGTTTTTTTTAACCTTAATATATTTATTCTAAACGTAGAAGACACCAATAAAAAGAGTATTTCCAGAGATATAGTATTAAAGTGTATAGTTAGAAATATCTTGAACCCCTAAAACTACATTACCCAAAATGCCTTTCTGTATTACCTAGAATGCTTTTCCTTTTGTCCACGTTTGAGTGGTCATGTTTGTATAAGTAATAAGGCTCTGCCTCTCTCTTTTCACTCTCGCCAGCAGGCTGGGTTAGATGGCTGTCTTACTTTAGTATTATTAATAAAACTTTTAAAATCTAATACTTCGCTTTTGCATATTAATTTTAATCTTTACAAAAGAAAAAGATTGCGTACCAAAGTATAACTCTCTATTCTTGTTTTTTTTAAATATATAATAAATTCAATGTGTAGCTGGCAAAGCTGTCCAACTTGTCTGTGATTCTTTCTGGCCTTCTATTCTCTTCTGTGCACTATTTAAAAAGATTATTCAATGACCTTTTGTCATTCTTTTCTTTTTCTATCCTTTTTTGAAGATCTATCTCTAGGTCCCCTCTCTTTCACATGTTACCTTGAAGAAAAAAATAAAAGAAATTAAAAAATTAAAAAAAAAATAAAAGTAACAAAAATGCAGATCCAAAAAGAACAAATTCCCATTTTGTATCCTAACTGTATGCCTTATTTCACACCTTGAGTCCATCTCCTTCCTGTCAGAATACTTCATCATCATCTTTTCCCCAAGACAATTGGAAGTAGGTCTATCAAAAGAAGTGAATCATAGCAGAAGTGCTCTTTAAGTTAGGAGCTTTAAAATGAGAGATTATAAGTCAAAACAGATTCTCCTAGGTATGAAGTCAGAAAAGCGAAATAAAAAGGGATTACCATTGAGTTTATCAACATAAGGATTTACACTCTATAATAAAGCAGCCTAATTAATGAGCCTTCTATTTGGGAGGAAGGACATCTGGCCTCTATTTCTTAGGCTACGTGTGACACCCATACTCTGCCTCTCTTACCTGACAGCTGCTGTTTCTTGGGTTGAGTTAGGAATTCTCCTCTCAGTCAGTGGGAGGGAGTATGTGCGGCTCCCATATGTTCTTAATCCAAGACAGGCATTAATATAGGGGTGGGATGAGAGTAAGAAGAGTGAAAGAAGGGGTGAGCGGATGGAGGCCTGAGCTTCTCTCTCATCCCAAGGAGCAGGTTCCCTCTGGACCTGCCTGCATTCCAGGATCTGGAATTAGGCACAATGCATCTCAAATAACATCCTCAAAGGCTGACATAATAGTCCAGCCTTCCTGACACCCCTATTATGATAACATTTGACTATCATTCCTTTCTTCCTCTCACTGTCCTAGCTTTCCTAAGGGTTTTTTCTCTTGGCATAGGAATTCCCATTTGCCAGCTCTTTCCCATTCTACATCACTATAATGAAAGACTAATATTGGGAGGAAGAGATATGAAGGTATAGACAGATTTTAATCACCAGGAAAAAGCTGGGCACAATTCACCCTTTGTAGCGTTTGAGCTAACTCAGAGGAAATCAGCAAACACCTTTTAAAATTGTACTATCAAGGTGGCACAGTGGATAGAGCACCTGTCCTAGTCATGCCCACCTAAATTCAAATGACCATCAGGCACTCATTGGCTTTGTGACCTTGGGCAAGTCATTTAACCCTCTTTGCCTCAGTTTCTTCATTTGTAAAGTGAACTGGAGGAGGAAATGGCAAACCACTCCAGTATCTTTGCAAAGAAATTCCCAAATGGGGTCACAAAGAATTAGACATGACTGAAAAATAACTGAACAACAACACTAGATTTTTTTTTTAACGAGGTCAATATGGGATTTTGTCTTGTTTTGCTTGACTATACATGTTTGTGGTAAGATTTTGTTTTCTTTTTCAATGGAGGAGGGAGTACAAGGTGAGAGGGAGAGAAGGCAGATTTTTGCTAATTAAAAAAACATTTTCTTCAAAAATAAGATTATACAGGGAAATAGTATATAATTTAATTTCCTTAATCATATTATAGATTAGAAAGGAAAGGAAATGGATATAGGAAAATTAATTGGAAGGCTATTATAGTAGTTCATGCTAGTAGTAATGAGGGTCTAAATAAAGATGGTAGCAGTAGAATAGAAAGGAGATTGTGGATTCAAAAGATATCTGGACTTAGAGCAAAAGTTTGTAATGTTGTAGACTGAGGAAGAAGGAAAAGTCAGTGATGATTCAGTTTTCCGATCTGAGAGACAAGAAAGATCAATAATTCATTTCTGGAACTCTACTTTGGCAACATACTTTGGTGGTCTGACATTCTTCATCAGTGATTGCCCCAATTTTACTACAAAAACTAAGCCAGGTTCCAGCTATTCTCCACTTAATTCTCTAGACATCTTCTACCCAGTTATGCTTCTCCATTCTTCCAAACCTATCCCTTTTTAATTTTGGAACCATAATCAAATCAACAGTTAACACTCTAAGAAATGGTGTTTTGTTGGGAGCCATTCAGAGAAATAGGGTCCTTTGATAGAGTTTTTATCTGAACCCCATCAAGATCAACATAGCTTAGCAAAGCTCTACATTTGACTTTTCTGCCCTGCAAATCAGGACAAAGACAGGATGGCTTATCTGAGATAAAAATCTGGACTCCTCTTTATGACTCCTTTTATGAGCTACAACTTTTCTTATTGGAAAGCATTATAATCCAATTTTCTAGGATAGTTTTAAGTTTTTAGTAAACCAGCAGTTAAGTAGTTAACAATTTTTCCCAAGCATAGAAAAAAAGCAGAAATTAGCAGACGCTGTATCTCTTCTCCCTCCTTCCAGACATTTCAAGGACACTACAGGCAGACAGTTCTCCCTTAGGTACTTTCCAATGACTTAAACACACCCCACACCCCACATAATCTTAAAGGCTCATTCTTTAATATATCTTTCGAAGTATGGAAACTTTTATTAAAATAGAATGTTAGATAAAATAAGTCTCAAATTTTAACCTTGGGTCCTTGTCTCATCCTGGCATAATCTATATGTGAAAAAACTTGCATTTGAGTAACCTTCTGTAACCTTGATTTTCTGTGCAACTGAAAATTCCTTTGTGCTTTGTGTGAAATGATTCCTGAATACTGTATAAAATAAACCCCAAGCTCCATGTCTGATGGAGTAGCTTTGGGCTAACCATTAGTCTGACTGTTCTCAATTTTCTGCTTCGTTCTTATCATTTGATGCCACTAAACACCATTTAAAATCCTTGTTGATATAGAGCCGGACCTCTATAGTGTTTCAATCTATAGACTTATAGTTACATTTATTAATCTCTGTATTTTCCAAAACAAAATACTCCCATCTAAGCCACCATTCCCTTACAAATGTAGTCTCTCTACATTAGAATATAAACTTCAGAAGAAAGAAACTGTTGCAGCTTTTTTATTTTAATCAACCAATTAGTATTTATTTAGTGCCCATTATTGTGGGAGGTTTTGGTCCAAGGGTTTTAAGAGGGGAAAGAAAAGGGAGAATAAAAGGAATACAGAAATGGGGTTTGGGGGGGCGGGGAAGGAAGAAGGTAGAACTTAAATTTTTCACAATCAGAGTAGCAGATAAACAGAAAATTGACATGGACAAAAAAGTGTAGATGGGCAGCTAGATGGCACTGTCAATAGAAGGCATAACCTGGAGTCAGGAAAACCTAAGTTCAAATCTAGCCTCTTTGATGATGCCAAAATCTGAACATTTGCTAGTTGTGTAACCTTGGGAAAGTCACTTTGTCCTGTTTGCCTCAGTTTCCTCATCTGTTAAATGAGCAAGAAAAGGAAGTGACAAACCACTTCAGTGTCTTTGCCAAGAAAATCCTTAATGGGGTCACAAAGAGTTGGTCAGGACAAAAAAATGATTGAATAAAAGAAATCTCAAACTCATCAGGGAAATTTTTGAGGTGAAGTGTTAAGAATATCAGAGAAGAAATAATTACAAGCAAAACAAAATTTCTGATTAAAAAGAATAGCAATAAGGGGTTATCCATCATTTGGGAAATGGCTTAGCAAATTGTGGAATGTGAATATAATAGAACATTATTGCCCCATAAGAAATAATAGAAGACCTGATTCAAGAGAATCCTGGGTAATGTAAATTAATGCAGAATGGGGTGAAGTAAGCAGAATCAGGAAAATTATATACAATTTATTTTAAGACAAGCCAAGTGCCCAGAAGACCTCTGATAAAGCAAATCCATCTACCTCTGGATAGAACGGTCATTAGACTCAAGCCATAGAAGGAGACACAAATTTTTGAGCTTGGCCATAGTATGGATTTGTTTTGCTTAATGATTGTTTTTTCCAATGGGGATTCCAAAATAAAAGAAAAAAAGAAGAGTTGGGAATTAAAATAAAGCTTCCAGAGAATCTATGCTTTTTGCATATACGAGTTGGTGGTTTGAGAGATTTCTTGGTTTAATGCAGTTGGACAAATTGTTAGCAAATATGTCCACAAGTGCAAACTAGATCTTTTTCTATGTACAAAGGATTTGGGTATAAATGTGTATAATGGCATGGATGTCTACAAAAGTGAAATGATGGAAACACCCATTTAAATGTGTATGTTGCAACTCAAATCACACTCGGTGTGCTGCAATTTCCATAAGACTTACTTGGTCATGGTCAAAACATTACATGCTATGGTCAAAACATTCTCTAGATCAGTGATGGGCAAACTACAGCCCGTGGGCCAGATTGGGTGGGGCCTGAAATGTTCTATCCCACTGAGGGACATTATTACTAATCTGACGAATACAATGAGTAGGATACAATAAAATGAAACTTGGAAAGAGTTGCCTTAGAAACAGACTGACAGATGAGCATTTCCTTTCCTTTGGCCCCCTCTTTAAAAAGTTTGCCCATCACTGCTCTAGATGATCCCAGAAGCAGCATCTCCTCATTTCATTGACAAAAAGAAATCAGCACAAAGGAAATTACATTTCCTATCAGAAAGAGAAACTATAAACTGTCAACTTGAAATCTGGAGACCCTCAAGTCTGCCCCAGTCCCCAGAGAATTCACCCTGCAGGAAGTCCCAGCCCTTTCTAACTGAACAATGGACTTGGAGATACTTAAGGATCCCTGTCCAGGTGGGACTATGGACCTGAATCAAAAGTTGCTTACTCTTTTGTCCCAGTAGTTTTTCCCACTCTTTTGTCAGGGTAGTCCCCCTCCCCACCTACTGTCCTCTCCCAGGTAGCCCAGCCCTTGGCTGGATTTTTCCCTTTTGTATCCATTGTAAAGTATCGGCCTCTCCCTGATAATCCTGTCTAGGACTTCTCATTTCCTTGTAATGCCAGTCAATCATACTTCCATGTCCTTAGTTCTCCAAAAGATATATAAGTTCTCCAAGTTCTATTGTTCTTTGGAGAATCATCTATCATTGTGCATTCTCAGTATATCAGTCTCTGTGTATAATGTTCTCCTGGTTTTGCTCCTTTCACTCTGCATCACTTCCTGGAGGTCTTTCCAGTTCACATGGAATTCCTCCAGTTCATTATTCCTTTGAGCGCAATAGTATTCCATCACCAGCATATACCACAATTTGTTCAGCCATTCCCCAATTGAAGGACATACCCTCCTTTTCCAGTTTTTTGCTACCACAAAAAGCATGGCTATAAATAATTTTGTACAAGTCTTTTTCCCTATGATCTCTTTGGGGTACAAACCCAGCATGGTATGGCTGGATCAAAGGGCAGACATGGACCTTCATTTTCTAACTGCTCCCCAAACCCACCCCCTACCCTAGTAGTTTCTAACTGCCCCTGTTCCAAGACAGAGAGTTCCAAGGACATTTCTTTTCAGCCCTTTAAAGGTCCCTGATTCTTCTTTATTTTTATTTTTTTAAGCCCTTACCTTCCATCTTCAAATCTTTACTCTGTATTGGTTCTTAGATAGAAGAGCAGTCAGGGCTAGACGATGGGGGTTAAGTAACTTGCACAGGGTCACACAGCTAGAAAGAGTCTGAGATAAGATTTGAACCCAGAATCTCTCCTCTTTGTACCTGGCTCTTAATCCACTGAGCCAATGAGCCACCTAGCTATGCTCCTGAACCTGATTCCAATGAACTTTGTTAACATTTCCAAATAGAAATGACTGGAAATCTGGGATGGAAATCACCACTCTAGATCTGGCTGAAAATAGAAGCTCATTCAAGGTCTTCATTTTGCTGATGTGAGGATATTTCAGCCTTGAGAATTGAAATGACTTGTTAATGTGACTAGTTAGGAAGTGGCAGAACCAATATTCAAATTTTCATCTCTAATTTCCAAATAAAATAATTCTCTCTACTTTATTATACAACCTGTGCCCTAACACTAACCTATTCTACTATAAGCACTAGTTTTTTTTTTTAATTTAATTTTTTAATTTTTAAATTTTATTTTAAGGACATATCTAAACCCTGCTTCTAGCACCAATTTTGTAGCCTGGCGATAAGCTAATCGCTAAGGATTACAAAGCCAAAAAATAGTATCTGATCTCAAGCAGTTCCTAGTCTAATGGAAGAAATAATATGGAAACAGCTAGGTAGAAACAAAGAGAATAAATGGGAAATAATTGAGAGGCGGAAGGCACTAGAATTAATAGGGCTTCCTATGGAAGATGGGATTTTAATTGAGTCTTAAGGAAAGCCAGGAAGCAAGTGGGTGGAATGAACAGGAACATTTCAGGCACGCAGGACAGCCAGAGAAAATGTCCAGAGGTGGAGGGGGAATGTTTTCTTTGAAGAACAGTAAAGAATATTATGTCTCAGACACTTTCCAGCTGTGTGACCCTGGGCAAGTCACTTAACCCCCATTGCCTAGCCCTTAGCACTCGTCTGCCCTGGAACCAATACATAATATTGATTCTAAGGTAGAAGAAGGTTAAAGGTTTAAAAAAAAAAAAAAAAGAATATTATGTCCTTGGATCACAGAGTACTGTGGGGAAAGGATGGGTAAGAAAATTAGGAAGGTAAAAGGTAATTTTAACTAGATTTTTTTATTTAAAAATGATTTCATTTAAAAAAAAAATTATTTATTTTTTATTTTAAAAGCCCCTAAAATTTATTGGGAGGAGAGGGGGCAACACGGTCAGTCCTGTGTTTTAGGGAGGCAGATTATTGCAAAAATCTGAGTATGAGGTGTTGGGGGTCCACGCCAAAATGGTGGCAGTGTCAGAGGAGTAAAGAGGTCATATTTGTATTTTTTAATTTTATTTTATTACATTTTAAGTTTATTTAATTAATTATTTTAAAATATTTCCCTATGGTTACATGATTCATGTCATTTCCCTCCCCTCCTCCCACCCACATATGTATTTTTAAAATTAAAATTAAAATTTTATTTTGAATATTTTCCCATAGTTACATATTTCATGTTCTTTCCCTCTCTCCCAAACCCTCCCACCCCCTTGTAACTGACTCACAATTCCACTGGGTTTTTCATGTATCATTGATTAAGACCTAATTCCATATTATTGATGGTTGGACTAGAGTTATCGTTTAGTGTCTACTTCCAAGAGGGCATATTTGAGAGATACTACAAAAGTGGAATCTGCAGGCATTGACATCACATTGGATCCTGGGAGTGAGAGAGAATTAGAAGTCAAGGATGACACCTGGGTTCGGAACCTGGGGGACTGGGAGTTGGTGGTACCCTTAGCAGAAATAAGAAAGTTGGGAAGAGTAGAGGTTTTGAAGGGGAAAATGATGAGTTTACTTTTGAACACCTTGGGATGTTCACAGTATATCCAGTCCAACAGGCCCCTGGACAAACAGAGAGGTTAGGGTTAGATAAGTAGATTGGAGAATCATCTGCATAGAGGCCATAATTAAATCCATGGGAGCTAATGAGATCACCAAGTGAAATAGAAGAGGGCCCAGGACTGAGTCCAATTTAGCAAGTATCACCTGGAGAAAGATCCAGAGAGGAGGCTGGTTGGATAGAAGAGAATACTCTATTATTAGTATTAGTATTAGTTATTAGTTAAATATTAGTTAACTGAAAAATGCTCTCATCATGTCTGGATATGTAATACTAATAGGTTCACCAAAATAAAGTTGAAAGGAAATAGTCTGAAAATTCCATGATGATTGTGAGGAACATATGAAAATACAGGCAAGCACTCTGTAAACCTCAAAGGGCTTTGTAAATGCTAGCCATTATTACTAAATAAAAATTCATTATTGACTTCACTATTTTTTAAAGACAAAAATCTAGTTACAAATAGAATTAGTGTGTTACTAGGCTTTACTCAGTGTTGTTTATATATATATATATATATATATATATAACTTCATGTTTACATGGTACATGTCTTCGTTTCAGATTATAAACTGTTTTCAAGCTCAACTTATATTTGCCAGTATTCCTCTCTTGGTCTAGTTTAATTCTATTGTGTTTTTAAAAAAACATTTTATTTTGGAAATTATTATTGATACCCCTTATTTTTATGTTACTTTAAATTTTTAATATGTTCCTCAACCTTGCTCTCTTAGAGAAATCTCCTCTGTTACAAAGGAGAGGAAAAAACTTCCAAAAACTAACCAACTCACTGAAAAAGTTTGGTATTGTATGTATTATTCTACTCCCTCCTAGCCTAAGTCTGACCATATTTTTCCCAGTTCAAGAATCCTCTGTGGTTCCCTATTGCTTGGAGAAGAACACACAAATTCTTAGGCTTGACTTTTGAAATCTTTCACAATCTGACTCCAGGTTACCTTATTAGGCCTATCTTTCTAGCTCATTGCACAAAATTAACTTCCTTTTACAAATTTTACACTGGAGCTAAATTGATCAACTTGATGTTCCCATATGTCCATATTCTATTTATTCCTCCATCCCTTCACCATAACTTGTTACTTATGCTGGTATCATAATAATGTTGAGAATGATAATGATAATAGTAATAATAATATTTTATAGTGTTTTCAAGGATTCAAAGTACTTTACAAACATCTCTTTTATACTATTATGGTCTCCTTTTATAAATGAGGAAGCTGAAACTGTGAGAGGATAAACTGATTTAATCTTCTGATCCATCCTCAAGAGAACTTCTTTGAATCACTCCCAAACAATGGAAATTCAATGTATATCAGTTGATGGAAAAATTTTACTTTGAAATAAAAATTTTCATTGTATATTTTCTTTCATTTATGGATAAGAATTTGCATTCCTTCTATTGACTCAGCTTGGTCCTAAATTAAAAAAAAAAATATATTCTTAAATGACAGTCCTTCTAGTGCTTGCTTTTCTCTGAGGCTCAGCTCACCAGTACTATCCAAGGAAAGCAAACCTAGCTTAGTCTTTGTCATGTTGTTGGTAAACTCTGTTCCAATTGTTATTTATACACTCACCTGTTTACAAATTAAATCCTTACCCCACTCTCAAGTAGAATATAAACTTTCCAGAGGGCAAAACAGTTTTTGGATTAGGTTTCTGAGTTGGTTGCCTTTTTTATTTTCCTTGGATCCCAGCCCTAGCATAGTCCTGTACACATCATAGGTTTGTTGAATTGCAAGATCTGTTCCACCAGAGTTTGGTCAGCCTATTGCTAGAGAACAATCTGTGCGATGTGCTTTTCTTGTTCTTAGCCTATAGAAAGGAGAAATCTGATTCATCTCGATTCTGTCTAATGTTTTCCAATTTGATAGAATTTGAAGACTAAGAATAGAAGATACATCACAACATTTTTGTAGCTGTCCATTCCATTCTTACAGACATCTGTCTAGGTCAGAGTTTCATTACCTGTCTCATGGATTGTTAACCATAGTCTCCCACCTCCAGTCTCTCTTCCTCTTTCAATTCATCCTTCACAGTACAGTATAGTACAACTAGTTTTATTATACTTATACACAGATCTGTCAGTCCTCTCTACTCAAACCCCTATAACCCTTCCATGTTTCCTTTCTGGTTAGCAAAGGGTCACTTATCATTTATCAAGCTCTTACATATGCCAGACTGGGGATACAAAGATAAAAAGAAAACAACAACAACAACAATCCCTGCCCTCAAGGAGAAACCATTCTAATGGAGGCAACAAAATTCCAACAACTGTGGATAAACATGGCCGGAAATAGGAAGTCTATAAATGCTGGGGAGATGGGGAAAACCCTCTTGGAGAAGGTGGGATTTAAGTTATTTTGAAGGTAACCCTGGAAACCCAAGACAGGAAAGAAAAGTATTCCAGGCTAAGAAAATCAGAGTAGACACCTAAAAATCATAACAATCACAATAATAATAATAATATATTTACAAAGAGATTTATATATTCTTTCACTGAATAATTATAGCCATCCTGCCAGATGGACAACATAATTATCCCCATTTTACAGAAGAAGAAACTAAAATGGAAAAGGGTTAAGTGACTTGCCAAAGGTCATAAATCTAGTCAGTTTCTGAGGTGGAATTTGAATTTATATCTTCCAGACTCCCAAATCTAGCTGCCTCTGTCTGTGAAACAGAGCATCATTTTCAAGGACCTGAAAGTGAGCAGGACTCTTTAGCCCAAATCCTCATAAACACTTACACACGCAATTTGGTTTTCCAGTGTTCTAACTTCTTTATCCCAAACACACAGTACAAGTGAGTTATACTCCCTGGAAAATAACTTATATTTGAAAAGCCCACCTCTTGCCTGTAACCCTGTTGAGACCATGTGTTTCAATGCTCTCTTCAGATGCCAAATTAAAAAATACTTTGCTCCTCCCTTTGGAAATTATCCTTCCTTTCTTTTCTTTTCTTTTTTTTTTTTTAAACCCTCATCTTCCGTCTTGGAGTCAATACAGTGTATTGGCTCCAAGGCAGAAGAGTGGTAAGAGTGGGCAATGGGGGTCAAGTGACTTACCCAGCTAGGAAGTGGCTAAGGTCAGATTTAAACTTAGGACCTCCCATCTCTAGACCTGACTCTCAATCCACTGAGCTACTCAGCTGCCCCCTATCCTTCCTTTCTAAGAGTTTATATTTTGTATCACTCTCATGTATAAATACATAATATAGATTATATAATGTGTAACTATATATTATATACATAATATAATAATAGATGTAGGTGATGGTTAGATTTATTATATAATTATACATAATATATAGTTGTATTATATTGTTATATATATTATATACAGTATATATGTTATACAATAACATACCAAATATATAACATAATAGAAATTATATATGTAACTATACATTATATGCATAATGTAATAGATGAATAATATATAATTATACAATGTTGTCACATAATTATGTATATTATATATTATGCATGTTATATAATAACATAATAATATATTATATTTACTATAATATGTACTTCACCAAGCTATTTGTTTTTGGGTCCCCAGAACTCTCCATAGTTCCTATACACAAACAGGGTTTATTAACAGTAGAGCTCTTGTGAATTCTGTCCAGGCCTTGAGGAGGGGTAAGGAGTCGCCCTTATCTTTGAATTTTCCACTACAGAGCTTTTTATTTAGAAGAGTCCATTGACTTGAACCAATCAAATTGGGAGTGCCCAGGTAGCCTGACTTTCTTTCTTTGCCCTTAATCCCATCTCCCTCCTTTGGAGGCCAAGAGAGCAGCTGTGGGGAGTGAGCAGTGGAAGCTGGCAAAGATGGCGGGAGAGGAAGCAACTTCTTTCTGGAAGACATAACACGGACTGCCACCCAGATCAGGCCCGGCTCTGTTCCTCTCTCTGGGAGCTCCCCAGTGGGGCCTGGCATTATTAAAAACCTCCAGGCCAATGCTGAGAGATCGTCTGAGAGGCCTGCTGAGATCTAAGGCAGAAGTGGAGCCTAAAACAGTATGACCATAGGCACTCAAAGTAGAAAATAAAATCAGATTTTCAGTGTGTGAGCAAATCATTAGTCAGAAGTTATTGATGCTGTGAAGCAATCAGCAGTGCCCATAGTCTCTGGCACCAGGGCCCGGGAGCCATGGTTGTAACTTAAGCAATAGCCTCCATTGTTGTGGACAAGGCCTGGGGATAATTGACTGTGACAGGGGTTATGCAAGGGAGAAAGGCCATAGAATGGACATCAAAGGCAATTATAACACAACCAAGCTTGTCATGAAAAGAGGCAGTCATTCAGAATGCAGTTTAAAAATCATTTCCTTACCCAGATTTTTGAATTTGGCCATCTCAGAGCTGATAGAAGGCCCAAAAGCTTTCACTGAAAATGGCATTACACCACAGAGCACCCTAGGAGTCTGCATCCAGGCTCTGGCTATTTCTTGATATGCAGATTTGTGCCCTCTGAGGACCTAACATGTGGAGATGGTCTATTTTCAAAGCCTTCACATCTGCTTTCCATTGATCAGAGAAATCTATCTTCTACTGAATTCTCACAACATAAAAAATAATATTGGCCAATCAATTCCTTAATACAAAAATGTGACAATTGGCAAGAAGACCTCTTAATACAAACCACAAAAGGTCTATTGGCTTTAACACACTGTGGACTAAAAAAGTAATTAAAATGAACATTTCCCACAGATAGATTTGTTTTGATACATCGGCTGTTTTGCTAAACTTTTTTTTTTTTTTTAACCTATCCACTGTGAAGTGTAATGGGGATAATTTGAGGAAAGGTGTGGGGTACAAGGGAATTTTGAAAGGAGGTTATCAGGGATTTATCAAGATAGTAAATCTAGGCTACAGGTAGGTTGGAATAAGGAGATTCAGGATATAATAAGGCTGAAGTCAGGAGTATAACACAAAAGGGAAACAGAGATCTTCAGGGAGAGGAGAAATTAAACTAAACAGACAAAACAGCTGGCTTTACAGACTGGGACTTAGACTCAAACACAGGCTGAGGGAAATAGACTAAACTGAAATTAACAAACAGGGTTTAGTTAATTTCACAGGAAGGGACTTGTTTTGAAGTTACACCTTCCTTCAAGATGGATAGCCCAGCTTCCCTTCAAGCCCAGAGTATGTTGGTTCTTTCCCTTTTCTTCCCTCTCTTAATAACTAACTGACAAATTATACTAATAGGTCTGTTGAAACACAAAAGGGTTTATTATTTTTAAAGAATGATTTGACAGGAAAGTGGATCAAAGGAAAGCCCTAACAGTTGTCTCAGGAACCTCAGGTGGGGGAAGGGAGGCAAAGATGAAGTCTGAGTAAGGACCAGCCTTTAACTCAAGTTTACAAAGTGCTATTGATATCTAAAGGGAATAAAAGATGACTGACTAGTTTCTTTATATCTAGTGCTGTCAAATAGTAATTAACCCTTCACAGATTTGAACTCCTCTCTAATTACTCTCCTTATTAACTCCACGGACATATAAGGTAAGGGAAGGAAGGTAGGAAATAATTTTGGGAAGGAAGATATAAAGGGTTTATCCAAAACAACAATTTCTTAAATAAATATTTCAAAGCTAGGCTAAATTTCAATACTACAGATAGGTAAGGAAGCCCTCAGCTGATCTCAGTCCTCTGTCCACCAGAGACCCAAATCAACTGACTCTCTCCCTCAAGATTCCAAACCCCTAACAGCTTTTAGAACTCAGTCAAAGCTTGAAAAAACTATATGACCCCCACTCTCTATACTACAGAAGGTCCTTCAGGGAGGACTACATTGGGAAATGTAGGAAATATTAAATAAAATGCTGTTGACGTGGAAGCCCCCAGTTTGGGGCTTCTAGATTCCACATTGACAATGCTATCAATAAAAATTTACTTAATTAAAAAATAAATTACCATAAAGAGAAAATAAGATATTGTTTTTTAAGTATAGCATTTCTCTGACACTTCAGAGTTTGCAAAGTGTTTACATATTATTTCATTTATTTCAACAACCTTGGAGAGAGATATTAGAGATAATATTCTTACACACACACACACACACACACACACACAGAGCCATTTTACAAATGAGCAAACTAGGACTCAAGATTGTTTAATATTTCTCTAATTCAGTCCTTTATCACTCTTCACAGACTTATAGAAATAGCCTCTAAATTGGAGTCTTCCAGTCTCTTCCTCCTTCCTCCTCCACGCTTCCAAAACCAGTCTGCTTCTATCATTCCTCTACTTGACCACCATGTTCTTTGGTTCCTTACTACTTCTAGAATAAAAGAGAATCTCCTTGCTTTGTCACTTAAAGCCCTTCATGATCTGGCTGTAGCCTAGCTTTCCAGGTCTTGTCTTGTCACCCTTGTCTCAGCCACATGACCTAGAATTCCATGGCTAACATTCACTGCCTTAGCCCAAATCCAAACACCACCTCCAGTAACCTTTCAGGGTCAGCTCACTCAACACCTCCAAGGAAAGAGTTCTAAGGCTTCCAGCTGGTTTTTAAGACTTCAGTCTCCTCCTCCTTCTTCTCCTCCTCCAACTGTCTGGCAAATACTTATCTTATTTTCCTGAAGTATTTTCTCAATAGAATGTAAATTCTAGAAAACAGTTTGGGAGTTGGTTTGTTTGTTTTTGCATACCCAGAGGCTAGTACCTCTACCTGCCACAGAATAAGTTGTGCTTTTTTAAACCTTTACCTTCAGTCTTAGAATCAATCCTGTGGGTTGGTTCCTAGGCAGAAGAGTGATAAGGGCTAGGCAATGAGGGTTAACTGACTTGTCCAGGGTCATGCTGCTAGCTGCTAGAAAGTATCTGAGGTCAGATGTGAAGCCAGAACTTCCTGTCTCTGGGATTGGCTCTCAAACCACCGAACCACTAGTTGCCCCCAGAATAAGTATTTAATGATTGCTTGCTGATTTGGTGCAAATGACAAATGAAACCCAAGTTTTCTTGACTCAAGACCAGCAATCTATCCATCACAATGCATAGCCAGCCCTATAATATTAACCACAGAGCCATTCAAAATAAAATCTTTAAATTTTTAGAGTAATAATACATATATAACCCAGTGGAATTCCTTGTCAGCTCCGGGAGGGTGGAGGTAAAAAGGGAGGGAGAGAATACGACTCATGTAACCATGGAAATATACTTTAAAAAAATAAAGTCTATGGCCTATTACTCATAAAATCTGAAGTGATTTTTAGAATCACACTGAGAGTTATTTCTAATATTTGCTATCTGTTTCAGAGCCAAGACTAGCTATACCCATTTCTTCTGGTTTTCATAATAAATATATTATATATAATATTCAATATAATATTATTGGAGCAGTCACAGATAGAAACTAAGATAGGACTGGCCTCCCGATACTCCAGAAAGAGTAACTTGATCTGACCATTCATTCTGGGAAAGTACCTTCTTTATACCAGAGGCTCAGTCTACACAGCCTGTGGGCCTCATGTAGCTCACAACCCTTCCAAGTGAAGTCAAAATTCGATTAAAATATAATTGGGAAATGTTTAACAAAATAAATAAAACTACAATAAAACATAGATAATATCACACTTTTAAATCAACGTGTAGTCCACAGGGATCCACAATAAGCCCATTAGTGTCCCCATTTCTATCTGAGCTTGACACCACTGGCCTAGAGCACTGGGAAATTAAGTGATTTTTCCAGGGTTACACAGCCAGGATAGGTCAGAAACCTGATCTTGCTGGCTCTGAGGCCAATTTCTGTCCATACCATCTCTCTCATATACATATTACTAGTACTAAACATATAATCCTTATTTCATCACCATTACGAACACCTTATGTTAGTGTGGGCACTTTGACAGTTTATTCCTTTGTCATCTGAACCCAGTTAGGCTGTTTTACCAATGAGGAAATTGCTGCAGGTGAGGTGGAGGCAGCTAGGTGGCTTAGTGGCTGGAGTGAGGTCTGGAGTCAGGAAGACCTAAGGACAAATCTGGCCTCAGATATTCACTAACTGTGTGGTCCAGGGCCAAGTCACTTAACCTCTGTTGGCCTTAATCCATTGGAGAAAGATATGGCGAATTTGAGGTGGAATTTAAACTCAGGTTTTTAAGACTCCCAAGTGCAGAGTACCTCTGAACCATCTAACTGCTATTAAATGATATCCCAAGGTCAAGTAGCTAATAAATCCTAACCTAGAACCCAGGTTTCTTGACTAGTTCAAATATTCTATTCTGCCTAAAATCTGCTTTTATGTTATTAATACCATTAGAGTCATTGTTAACCATTTTTTAAAACTCTTACTGTCTGTCTTAGAATCAATACTAAATGTTAGTTCCAAGGCAGAAGAATGGTAAAGCCTAGGCTATAGGGGTCAAGTGACTTACCCAGGGTCATATAGCTAGGAAATATCTGGGGCCAGATTTGAACCAAGGATCTCCCAACTCTAAGCCTAGCTCTCACTTTACTGAGCCACCTTCCTGCTCACCATTATTATCATTAAATTTTTTTCATATTAAAAAGCAAATAATAAATTAAGACATGCCTGCTATTTTGCTTTTCTAGACTCTTCTTCTAGTCTATAAGAGAAGATGCATTTTCAAGAAAAAATAAACAACTTAACCCAAATATGAAGATTTCTATTAAAAATGATTTTTTTATTCAACAGTTTTTGATTCACATTCTAAAAAATTAAAACTAGAAAGGCAAAGCACCAGATCTGAACAGAAAGAACATTGGATTTGGAATCAGGATCTGGGTTCTAATTTTGACCCTGTCACTTAACCAAGTAGCCTTGGGGAAATCATTTCATCTCTCTTGGCTTTAATTTCCTCATCTGTAAAATGAAGGGGCCAACTAGATGACCTCTAAGGTCCCTTTCAGCTCTAACTATAAGATACTTTTTTTTTTTTAAATGAACCCTTCCAGAGTTATTGAGAACAATATCACTTCTTTGCCAATCATCATCTTAAACAATCCTCTACTATTAATGTGAAAAGAACTAAAAACACCTGCATATGCCAGAAGAATTTCTGATGCTCATTAAAGTTCTTTTTGCCAAATAACCATTAGATATTCACTGACCCCTATTGCAAGACTGTGAGAACATGCCCTTCTTTGTACATTGTTCCCAGCCCTTCTCTGAGTACAGACATTGTTGAAAAATGGGTCCTCCAAGCTGCACAGGGCTGTAGTTGATGCTTCTTAAGAATGAGTTTATAGATTTCTCTAGGCTAGAAATACAGAGAACTATACTCTTCTTTTGTCCCTCAAGTGGAACCAATAATGTGCAAAGTGTCATGCAAAGATCAGAGGGAAGATGGAGCCCAATCATAAAGAATTCCAGAGTGTCACCTGTGTTTTCTTTGATGCCCTTAAAAACTGTTTGCCTAGTTTCAGCCAGTAAGCTAGATATGATCTTAGAGAGATTGATAGAAAGAGAAAGGGAAAGAAAGATGATTCCTCTGCTGCTGCATTTTATTGCAATTGTTACCATTTCTTAAAAAAGCTTTACATTATAACATGGGATGTCCTGGTTTTGAGGCAGTGTTGTGTGACAGGTGGTAAAAATGTCTAGGGGATAGAATGCTGGGTTTGGAGGCAGAAGACTTGGGTTCAAATCAAGTCTCAGACTTTATTAGGTTACCTGACCCTGTGCAAGTCACTTAACTTCTGACAACCACAGAGTTCTTTCAGGTCACAGAAGGTTGGTGGCTGATGTTCTTTAGTAAAGTGAAGTTTCCTATACTAAATATTTATTAAGTAGCTACTCTGGATTTCCTTCCTGTTTATTGTTCACAGTACCTGGCATTTACTAAACACTTTATCTGTCTGTCTTTCTGTCTATCTATCTACTGGCTTAATAAATATTGTGTCAAATGTTTCCCATATCAGCCATTTTCAAATGCTCATTGATGTTTCACCATTTAGTTATGAAAATTACTCGTTTCATGAGTGTCTATGCCTGTAGTGGAACTATGATCTTAGTTCTTTTGCTGATAATCAAGGATGCCCCTTACCTATAAGGCAGTGGGATGTAGTGATGGGTTCAGATACTGGTTCTGACCCTTATTGAGTTGTTTTGACAAGTTTAATTCTTCATGACACCATTTTAGTGTTTTCTTGGCACAGATACTAAAGTGGTTTGCCATTTCCTTCTCTAATTCATTTTTACAGATGAGGAATTGAGGCAAAATGACCTGCCTAGGGTCACATGGCTAGTAAGTTTCTGAGTCAATTTGAACTCAGAAAGATGAGTCTTCCTGATTCCAATACCAGTGCTCTACCCAGTGTACCAACTAGCTTGATGGTTCTAACACATTAATGTGTAATAGGAAAATCATTTAACTTTACTGAACCTCAGTTTCCTCATCTGTAGAATAAGAGGGTTGTACTAGGTGATCTCTGAGGTCTCTTTCAGCTCCCAATCTTGAGATTTCCTTATTTACTTTGTCAGTCTCTTCCTCCCTTGATGTCTACCATCTTGAATGAAGACAAATTTACCTGGTCCTTCCATGTGTTCTAGCTGGGCTCAGACCATGCTTCACCTTTACATTCTATCCATTAGTTTTCTTGGGCCACCTTGCAATCTGCCCACCATAGATAAGTAATATCTCTTCTCTCTCCAACCACCTTTTCATCTCTCTGGGTACAGTAGACTACATCAATTCTGTGACTCCCTAGACACTCTCTTCCCTGGTCATTACTCCCCTATGTGTGCTTTCTCCCCATTAGAATTATAAACTTCTCCTTGAGAGTAGGAATTGTCTCATTTTTTTGTATTTGAATCCCTTTGCTTAGCACAGTGCCTGGCACTTAACTGCTTTTTCATTCATTCGTTTGTCTAGTATCACAAAATCAGGACTAACTCCAAGAGAATGGTCTCTCTTGGCATTCCCAAACTTAAGAAAGAACCGTGATGAAGATGATCCTTTTTTTATTTCAGGGCAGATTTTTTTGAAGCATGGAGGAGGCCAGTTATGGGGAGCAAAGGTAGTGGATGAACCATCATGTTGAAAATCTCATCCCAGAAAGTTCTAACTGAAAAACCTGGCAAGTATGAAGTGTGGGGAAAAGGACAAAGAACAGCACATGGGGGAGGGTGGGTTTGAGCATGATAATAAAAGCTAGAGAGCAAAACATACAGATTAGAGAAATGATGAAATGGGAATACAGAAATCTGGGATTTGAGTCTCTTTGCAATCTCTACATTTACTCCCCATTTCTCTCAGGGTCAGTCAGCCACAACCTCTCAAAGCTTCCTTTTTATTCCCTCCTGTTTGTATTAAGCCTGTGTTCCCTTCACAGGGTATCTCCTTGAGAGAACTGATTAAGAATTAATCTAGGAGTACACTGGTAGTGAGCTTAGTGTAAAGGCATTTAAGGAGAGGGAGAAGATGCTCTGTGTCAATTAATGGCATTGTTCCTAAAACTGGCTATTTTCAGGAATGGACTATTATAAATGAGCTTTAAGTGAAAGCTGGCGGATAAAATAATTCACAATTTTGTTTGTATTTATAGACTCTACCAGCTATTGAGTTCGAAGAATTCCCAAAGTTTCAACAAAGTAAAAACCACACTGTTCAGGAATTCTGCCATTTGTGCTTTGTAGGGAAAGAAATTTGAACTGATTATGTAAAAAAGCCATTTGCTTTTCTAACTGCTTTACAAGACTGTCAAATGCTAGGATGTTAGCAATAGTTCCGGGAAAGCAGACTTGATTATAATAGCAGAGTTGCCACCAACAGCATGGAATTTCCAAGGCTGATAGATTCAACATTGCAAAAAAAAATTTTTAGGGTCTGAAATCCTTACCACACGGCTAGCAATTTTGAAAATGTTTTTACAGTGTACTTACTTCAGGCAAAAGAAATGACAACTTGTATTACATTGTAATAGATTTAATAATGCTAGCGCCAGAGGACAATGAGGACAGGTTATTGTTTGAGAAATACAATTCAAGACCACAAAAATTAACTAAGGGGGGGCAGCTGGGTAGCTCAGTGGATTGAGAGCCAGGCCTAGAGATGGGAGGTCCTAGGTTCAAATCTGGCCTCAGACACTTCCCAGCTGTGTGACCCTGGGCAAGTCACTTGACCCCCATTACCTACCCTTACCATTCTTCTGCCTTAGAACCAATACTCAGTATTGACTCCAAGATGGAAGGTAAGGGTTTACAAAAAAAAAGAAGAAGAAGAAGAAGAAGCCCCGAGAGCCCCTATTAGCCAAATGAAACTTATCTGAGTTGCCAGATCTCATTTAAAAAGGACCTCTGAGAACTTTAGATTGTTTTCAAAAGCAAAGAAGTTCCATATCTTTTTAGCTACGGTGTGATATGTTAGAAGGAATAAAACACTGACATTAGCCAAAAAAAAAAAAAATTAACTAAGGGTCTGTTAGGTGGAGGTAGGGAGAAGTAGAGGGTATATTTTTTAGAGTGAATGCTGTTGACCAGGGACAAAGATAATAGATGAAAAAGACCATGAAAGCTAGAAATAGTGGGAGGTCCTAGGAAATGTGATTCAGCTGTCTTTTCTTTAAAGAAACTTGGTGGATTGTGGGAAAGGGCAAGAGGGAAGTCCCTGGACACCACTGCCATCTCTGTGGACCACTAGCAACTTGAAATGTCATAAACAGAGCCCGTCATCCGTACCTAAAGCCTCCTGATTCCATTACCAACCCTCTAATATCTAGGGTTCCTGTGAAAGGTCTTGTAAGGAAACCAGCTGTCTGTGGGAACCATCAGGATCTGACCCCAGAGTTACTGACTGTGAAAGTCTGGCCATTCTGACCGCAGAGTCACAGGAAAAAGAAACAGCCAGATTAAAGGAATTGTTCCAATAATAATTTTGGCACTTGATTTAAGAACTGGAAAATGATCTACCTCCCATTCGGGTGAAGAAAACAAGTCAAAGATATAGAAAAGTCCAGCTGAGAGCCTAGGGAGCTAGAAGGTTCTCCCTCCTGTCATTCATGAAAACACAGCTGGTTAATCCCAAAGGATCATTTTTTTGCCGGGGGGGGGGGGGGGGGGGGGGGAGTATTTTTTTGTTTGTTTGTTTTATGCTATTTCTAGGAAGGGGAGATACGTCCGTAAATAGGTACACACTCCTGTAACCACATATGCACACAGACGTGTGTGTATGGATGGGGGTAATTAGTCTCTTCCCCTCCCTCAAGATGGAAGGCAGAAAGAAGCAGCTGATAGAGGCGATCAAGTGTTTGTTGCTCCATTTATTGACATTTCCCTAAAGGAAGCTTGCCCTTGGCCAGCTGAAGACCAGCTACACTCCCAGAAGCCTTAAGAACACTAAACCTTAGCAGCATTGAAGATGAAGATTGGGGAGCCCTGGGAGAAGCAGCTTTGTGATGGGGACTCCTCTGCCTCTAGGAAAGGGATTTCTAAGCACCCACAAACACATCAGCCACGGGGTCTTGCCCAGCCCAGAGGGACCACTGCAGGCAGCTGGGAGCAGGGGGAAAGAAAGAGGCAGAAGGGGCAGGGAGCAGAAGAGAGAGCCGGCTGTGGATTCAGGAAGAATTAGCCCTGGCAGTTGCAGGGACTGATGAGCAGGTGCAGCAAGCCCAGCTCCCAGAACCACCTAGCCAAGATTGTTCAGATGGGTGGGAGCAGCCAGAAGACCCTGCAAGAAATCCTAGAAGGACCCCATGGCCCCAGAGGCACGGTACCCTGGCCATGTGTGTTCCTTACACGTATGCCTCGTTACCAGTGTAGTCTCTTTGTACCCACTGTACAGACTTGACAAGCTTCAGGTTTATGAAGAGAAAGTGGCCATAGCCACTGTCTTTACCTTACTTACTAAAGTTTTGTTTTGAACTGGTGATGGCTTACTGAGTGACCATAAAAGTTAAGAACTGATCAATAGAAACAAAGAAGACATAGTTTTATATACACATCTATCTTCTTGTATTTTAATGTGATAAATAATGTAATGTATATACTACTACTACTAATATAATATAACATACTATACTATAATAACAATATAATACAATAAACTTAAATTTTAAAAAAGTTAAGTTCACTGGTGGAGGGTCTCATGAATCATAACATTAGGATTTAGATTCTGCTGGTTTTAATCTATGAGTTTAAGTGGGGAGAACGGCTTTATCCCAGAGGGGATGCTCACGTGAATTCATGAATAAAAGAAGTCTTCCTGTTACTGGAGGAGTCCATCATTACAGAATTTCATGTGTGGGAAGGCATATTTGTATGTATACTTGTTATTTAGGCATCCTCGGTAATTGTGTCCATTTTGAGAGACAGCATGGAGTAATGGATAGAGAACTGGCTTTGGAGTCCAGAAAATCTGAGTTCAAATCAAACTCTGATTCATCATCCTGATGCTGTAGCCACTGAGCTTCTCAGGGCTCCAGGCTCTATTCCAGAGGATGAATGAAAAGGTATTTCTTAAGCACCTCCTATATGCTAAGCAGAGATATAAATTAAAAAATAGACAACCTCTGCTCTTGAGAAGCATACATTTTATTTTCTTTTACTTCTAAATCTTTACCTTCTATCCTTTCTAAGACAGAAGTATGGTAAGGGCTAGGCAAACGGGGTTAAGTGACTCGCCCAGGGTCACACCTTTAACCAGAGGTCTTCCTGACTCCAGGCTTGGAACTCTATTCACTGTGCCACCTAGCTGTCCCAGGAATATATTTTAACAAAAAATCCAAAGCCTTATACAGGAATGGGGCCAAGGAGATGTGTTTGAGCCCCGAGAGGTCCCAGGGATAGAGAGTGGAGCTCCTGGGACAGAAGCAATGTTATTACAGCATATTGATTTGTTATGGTTCCAGACAGAAAGAAAAGGAGGGGAAGAGCAGGAAGAGAAAGTTGTTGGCAGTCAGGGATGCTGGCAGATGGCCAGGGTGGAATGTGAAGAATGTAAGTCCAAGAGCACCTGTATTGGGAGAGGGAATTATTTCACTGGGTGTTCCCTACCCCAGTGAAATCATCACCAACCATACAGAAAGACCTACACATACATATCTTCTTAAAGATATATACATGCATATTTTAATAAACTTGTATACATATCTATAGTCCTACCTCTGGTGCAAGATATCTTAAAAAGAGTCCAGAATTTGGTATCTGGAAACCTAGGCTTGACTGATTCCTGGCTCTGTTATTTGCTGTGTATCCTGTAGAAGGACTTTATGTACCTCAGTTTCCTCATCAGTAATGTTAGAGAATTGGGCGAGATAATCTCAAAGACCAAAGTAAAACCGAATTTGGATCTCTGCTTCTCAAATCCTCTGTGCAACATTTTACTGGACAAATGAGCTAATAAAAACTATTCTTTGTCAGCTTGATAGATATTAGGTGAATAAATGTAGTTGTATTAATCAAAGGTTTTGTGTTTCATTAATGACAGAATCAGCAGGATGACGTGTTAGTAAAAGAACAGAGAGGTGTAGGAGGGGGAGAGAAATCTACTTTTAATAAAATATGACATTCATTTCCTTCTCCTTGCCTTGCAGGGACAGTGGGCTTCTGGGAAATGCTCTTCCATGTATGGACTTACTCTCCAAGTCACAGCTTTCTAAAAAGTTTCAGGGCAGAAGGACCTGATATTTAAAGTATTTAGAGGGTGATTCTCATGCCTGCAGCTAGAGCTATCAAGGCGGGGTGACAGGATTTTAGAGTTCTTTAATCTTAGAAATGCACACATACACATACACACATATTATAGATCATTTGTTTTACAGATGAGAAAAGTGGAGAAATTACTTGCCTGGGGCCACATTAGGAGATAGGACCAGAACCAAGTTCTTCTGCTTCCTATTTTGGTTGTTGGGTGGGTGGGTGGAACCTCATTGTAAAAAACACTTATTAATATTTGCTGTGTGCAGTACATTGTGACAAGGGTCGCAAAGAGTTCCATTTTTCCCTCCAAGTTTTATTAGTGCTTTTCATTTTTTAACCACATCTATTTTCCCATATTCTACCCCTCCCCTATCTCCCCACTAAGAGCCTTCTTCATCACAAAGAAAAAGAATTCATCCAAACCAACTGGTATACTTCTTTCTCCTGGTGGAAATCCGGGGAAATATGAGTGGCTTCCAGTTTGGGAAGTGTGCCATTGTTCAGTTGCCTTTCCCAATCCAGAGGGCTGCCATCTTTAATTGTTCAGCTCTGTTTTACCTCAGAAATAGTACAGTTCAAATTTCTTTTGTTAACCTCTATCAATCACGTAGTTGACAAATATTTATTAAGCACCCACTATATGCCCAGGATTGGAATACAAGACAAAAATCGGAGAGTCCCTCCCTGTCCTCAAAGAGCTTAGTTCTTATCCTGGATTCTGCCAGGTGGACAGTAAGGAGGGAACACATTCCAGGCTTGCGGGCTGGCCAGGGCAAAATGCTCTGTGTAAGGCACAGAGAAGTCTAGAAGACCATGGAGGGCAGGAAAGGGTGTGCTGTCTGATGATGCTGGACAGACAAATTGGGACCAAGTTAGGAAGAACTTTATTTTTTTTTCCCCACTATACTATTTTTTTGAAAACATATCTGAAAATCTTTAATTAATTAATTAATTGAGAATATTTTTTTCCATGGTTACATGATTCACATTCTTTCCCTCCCTTCCTCTCACTCCCCTCTCATAGCCAATGAGCAATTCCCCTGGGTTTTACATGTGTCATTGATTAAGACCTATTTCCATATTATTAATATTTGCATTAGGGTGAGAGTCAACATCCCCAATCATACCCCCATCGAACCATGTGATCAAGCAGTTGTTTTTCTTCTGTGTTTCTACTTCCACATTTCTTTGTCTGAATGTGGCTAGTTTTCTTTCTGATAAATCCCTCAGCCTTGCTCTGGATCCTTGCATTGCTGCTAGTACAGAAGTCCATTACATTCAATTGTGTCACAGTGTATCCGTCCCTGTGTATAATGTTGTCCTAGTTCTGCTCCTTTCACTCTGCATCAATTCCTGGAGGTCATTCCAGTTTACATGGAATTCCTCCAGTTCATTATTACTTTTAGCACAATAGTATAGGAAGGACTTTAAAAGTCAAGGAGATAACTTTATATTTTTAACTGAGTTAGACTTGGATTAAAGAGATTGTTTTTTATCAGCTAGGTAGAACATGAATTGCAGCTGAGGAAGAATTGAGGTAGGGAGGCAAGAATATGCTGGGATTGGCTAAAGAGAGCTGATTGATTGTTAAATTTTCAGGGTGAGCATTTATACTTTGGAAATTGGCATACAAGTCAAGGGTTAAATTATTGTTTTGTTAATTATCTAAAGACTTAAGAAAGTGATGGAAAAACTAATGCAAATTAAACTTAAAATGTATTGGGGTGGAGTGCAACAAGGTGGCTTCCTGGATCGAGAGCCAGGCCTGGAGACAGAAAGGTCCTGGGTTCAAATCTGATCTCAGACACTTCCTAGTTGTGTGACCCTGGGTAAGTCACCTAACCCCTGTCACTTAGCCATTACTACTTTTCTGCCTTGGAACAAACACACAGTATTGATTCTAAGAGGTAAGTTAAAGTTTAAAAACTTTTTTTAAATTGTTTAATGTGTTGTGAGTATATTCCAGTTGTTACACATCTATACTCCTTTAAAAAAAGGCTAATTAGGAGACTATTAGAATAGTCCATGTGGGAAATGATGGGAGACTGAAGAAAACAAGCATTTATTCATTAAGCACCTACTTATTTATTCATAAAGCACTGTGTTAAGTGCTTTACAAATATTATCTCATTTGAGCTTCACAACAACCCTTAGAGAGATAGATACTATTATTATCCTCATTTTATAATTGAGGAAACTGAGTCTGAGGTTAAGTGACTTGCTCAGGGTCCTATAATTGGTATATGTCTGAAACTAGATTTGAATTTAGGTTTCCTAATTCCAGGCCCAGGGCTTTGGCCACTAGGCCACCTATGGCTGCCTCTGAACTAAGATGGTGGCTATGTGAATGAAAAGAAAGGGTCAGAAAGATAGCAATGGAGATAAAAATGGCAATAGCTGTCACTGATTATAAATGTGGAATGAGAAACCTATGAGAACAGAAGAAGGGACTTGTTTTTGAGAGAAGCAGGGAAATTTGATAGAGGGGAGAATTTTGGGAAAAAAAAGACAAATTTTATTATAGAGTTTTTAGTTATTTTATTTATTTAATAATTATTTTATTTTACGGAATTTTAGATGTTTATGAGACATCTAGTTTAAAATGTCCGATATGGAGGACTGGACCTCAGGTGAGAGACTGGGATGAGATAAAATGGAATTGAGTCATTTACATAGGATTGTTAATCCCTTGGGAGCTGATGAGTTCACCCCAGAGACTGGAGAGAGAAAGGGTGCATGACAGAACTTTGGGGTATACCTGGAGTTAGGCAGTGTAACCTTAATATCTATTGCAAGCGTGTAGGTCTTAAGAATTTATTTTTCAGAAAGTAATCTTTCTATTTTTGTTAACTTTCTTATTTTTCTTGTTTATTAACTATTTAGATCAGTTCCACTGACTACATTATATATTTTCACACTTCCCTTCATGCCTTATGTTCGGGGATTCTGCTTTCCCTGGTAAGCAGGGGTTGGAAATTTATAGTGAATAAAGCAGGAAGCCTGAAGACTGAGTTCAGCTCCAGTTTTAGGCATTTATTAGCTGTGTGAAACAACTTAATCTCTACATGCTTCATTTTCCTCAACTGTAAATGGGGATAATAATAGTACCTACTTCCCAATTGCCTGCTCCTTACCACTCTTCTACCTTGGAATCATAGTATGTATTCTAAGATGCAAGGTAAGAATTTTAAAAAATGTGCGCTGGGTGTCTGTGGGTATCAGAGAGGAGAGGATTCTAGACTCATTGGATAGCCTTAATTCTGGAAAAGAAGACTGTGAGTCCAAGAGACATGAAAAGACTTGTACAAAAATATTAATAGCTGTGCTCTTAGTGGTGGCAAAAAATTGGAAAATGAGGGGATGCCCTTCAATTGGGGAGTGACTGAACAAATTGTGGTATATGCTGGTGATGGAATACTATTGTGCTAAAAGGAATAATAAACTGGAGAAGTTCCATGTGAACTGGAAAGACCTCCAGGAATTGATGCAGAGTGAAAGGAGCAGAGCCAGAAGGACATTGTACACAGAGACTGATATACTGTGGTAAAATCTAATGTAATGGACTTCTGTACTGGCAGCAATGTAATAACCCAGGACAATTCTGGAGGATTTATGAGAAAGAACACTACCCACATCCAGAGAAAGAAGTGTGGGAGCAGAAACACAGAAGAAAAACAACTGCTTGATTACATTGGTTGATGGGGATATGATTGAGGATGTCTACTATAAGCGATCACCCTAGTGCAAATATCAATAATATGGAAATAGGTCTTGATCAATGAAACATGTAAAACCCAGTAGAATTGAGCACTGGCTACAGGAAGGGGGTGGGAGGAGAGGAGGGAAAGATCATGAATCATGTAACCATGGAAAAATTTTCTTAATTAAATAAAATTTAAAAAATAGTAAATACAGTTTAAAAAAGAATTTTAAAAATTCAGCAAATCAGCATCTCTTCCTGTTCAATAGTAGCCAATAAAGGGTTTGCTTTATCATTCCAAAGCCCTATGTGTCCTTTAGCAATGAGACAGCTTACATGGTGGTCTAGCTTGGAACACTCTCTGGGATGGCTCCATTCCCATACATACTCCAAATCCTACTACAAAATTGTAATTTGTCATCTGACTGCCTCCTGGTTAATGCATTTGGAAGCTGAGAGTCTCAGATTTTTCAGGTTTTGGATTCACTAGTTACTCACTGCTTAATAAAATGATGGAGCAAGACCTTCTTCTAGTAATATTTCTTCTCTTTTTGGTACAAGTTGTATAGTCTTTTTCTCCTTACAAAATTTGCCTTAAAGGAACAAAAAACAACATATTGGCCCTTTGAGCCTTTATTCCATAACTTCTTTTTTCATTTGACTTTTCCATCTTTCCTTACTGAAAGTGATACCTGTCTCCACTGACCAAGTCTATACAATTTTATAATACAATGAAAACATATGAACTATGATAAGATTTTTTTGGATTTCCTACACCCACTCCCCCATACTATTCCATTCTGATTTGTTGAAGCTAGCAAGTCAAATCAAGCAGAAAAAGGGTGAATTCCCCGACTCTAGGAGAGGAGATTGGAAAATACTGGAAACTCTACTCTTTGACCAGGTAGAATTTTTTTTTTCTCCCTTTCTAACTCCTTAATTAACTAAACTTGTATAATCCCAGTTCCAGCCACTCCGAAGTATATTTCCCATTTGGACCATTGCTCTTATGGAACTAACTGTCCTCTGTACCATTGTTTGACTGAATGAGGTGTTTTCTGGGAAGCAGTAATTAAAGGCACTAGGGGGAGTGTGCCTGGGCTGGTGACTCAGCTGGGATGACTGAGTCAGCAGGAGGCAGCAGGTCCTGACTGAGACCCCTGGAAGGGCTCTTAGTGGCAGCAGAGATGGGGCACCACCCCTCAAAAAAGAAAAAAAAAAAAGACCTAAACTTATGAGAAGTATCCAGAGTTAAATCAAAATGCTAATTGGGGCTTTCTAATTTTTTTGCTCTTTCTTTAAGCTTTGAACTCTAGTCACCTCTACACCCATTTGTCTCAAGCCCCTGTGGTCATCCAGATTCCTTTGTGTCCCTCTCCTCTGAAGCCTTACTTTCCTACCCCTGGGGTGGGTAAGAAATAAAGAAATCTCTGCACCATAATTCTGAGCTGAAAATTGGCTTTATTCATGGGTAAATAGAGCCAGTGATTCCCATCACTCACAGTCTTTGATGAAAGATATCTTGTGGATGTTCACAGTTGTTTTTATAGGTTTTTGACAGTTGATATAAATTATTGATGAACAAAACCTATGTACTCAAAGTATGTTAGATAATAGTTGATAAATTCTAGTACAAGGTCCAAGCAATTTATTGATCTTATAACAATGACTCTCTCCAGTCTCTGGGGTGAACTGGTCAGCTCCCAAAGGATTAACAATCCTATGCAAATGACTTATAAGACAATGATTTAAGAAGAGGTATAAAGGTAAATAGAGTCATTTCTCTGAGTTATGAAAATCTGAGGACCCTGTTACTGACATAAATTCCTAAAAAAGCAAATTCTATTCCTATTTTCACAACTGACTCTATTCTTTTTGTTATCTTTATTCAGAATCAAGAGATAGTAAAGATGTGTATTTAAGGTAAGAAGGTTTATAAAAGGAGTTCTTAAGCTAACTCTTGACTTGTTTATCACTATTTATATACAGTTAATTAACAACTGGGACTAGCCTTTCTAACATTCTAGTTACATGTACTATTTAAAGGATTATATAAAATGAATTAGTTTTATATTAAATGATATAAAAATAAATTAAATGAAATAAACACAAGTTAAGCTCCATATGTGGTCTTTTCCCTTGATTGAGGATTTCCAATTATTGGGCTATAGTCATAAAATCAAACAGTTGCAAAGGACCTTAGCTCCCTCTAAAATCTAGCCTTGCTCCTTCATGTGAATCATTTCCTTTATAACATCTTTGACAAGTGACCGGCTTTCATGTTCTTGAATAACTCCTGTGATGGGTAACTGGTTGCCTTATGAGCCTCCTCTTTCTATGTTTTGAGATTTAAATGTAATACAGGATGGTAATAATGGGGGCAGAGTATAGATGTCTTCACATTTAATGTTTGTTTTAAATAGGCAGAGGCAGGTAAGATGGGAAGGTCCATATAAGTTCCTCCAGAAAAACATCCAAATAGAGATTCATACAGTGCACAGAAAAGGTAATTCTCTTTCTCCAATCCTATGCTGCGTTGCAAAATATAGTTGGTTATGAATCTCTCTCAACTCATACTGGAACCTTTAAATGAACTTTGAGCCAGCTACAGTCCTGTGGAGATTGACAACAAAGATCTGCGATTCCCCACATCTGTAGGCTAGAGTCTGGATGGGTTTTCTGCTTTTCCCAGACTTCTCCATTGGAACTGAAAACATTAACCCCACAACAAGGACAAGCAGCCACTATTTATTTACTTATGACGAGAATAAACCATCAGGAGGGGTAGGGTGGGAGAGAAAGTGTGGGTCTGGTTTAGACTCCTTCCTCTTTCTAAGAAGAGCTGGGGCAATTGCTTCCTTCTCTGACTCAGTCATGGGAAAAAGGATATTGTTTCCAAAGGGGCAGTTGGGTCATCTCAACCTGGTTTTGAATAGCATAATAAACATTTCATGTGCCAATAGTAGGCACAGAGACAACACCTTTCAGAATTTTCATTCTGAGAGAGGGCAGAGCCCTGGTTAAGTGAATGACTGCAGAACCCAGATGGTACCAAGATGGAGGATGAACTCTCTCAACTACAACTCTTGACCTAGCTTATTTCTTTCCACCATCTTTCTCCCACAAATCTCCACAAAGCCACCCCAGAAACCCAATTCCATGATATCCATGGCTGTGGCTGATGGATTCCAGGGAAGCATCATTCATCTCCATGGCAATGGCATGAAAGAAGCAGAATTTAGTTTATAAAGTTTGCAGTGCATTTCATTCTAAATTTCTCTTGTAGAACTTCCAATGTAATATTTCAGTATTACTTTATTAAATTGCTTGCAAGAAATCTTGAATTTGTTATCAGAACCGTAAACTTCTCTGTAAAGGCAATAATGCTTGTCCCAGAGCACAGCACTCACATAATAATGAAAAACTTAGTCATGCAAGTGACTATCTCCCCTGATGCCTGCTGACCTTTCCCTTTCATTCCCTTGTGGCACATGCCAGATGGGGGCATTCTTGTCTGTGACCAGTCAAGAGTTACCAGGATTATAGAGTATCAAATGAAGCATCATCTTACCACTTTCAAGAAACCCTTTAGTCTTTCCTTTGAAGTAAACCCCTATCTAGCCAGATAACACACTTCTGGGTCCTTAATTTGGGGGCCCTTAGCCCTTGATGAGGTAATTTAGTTTTAGACAGTCACTCTGTGCTGTCATTAACCTCCTCATTTTTTTTCTTTGTCCATTTGATTAACTCTCCTTCTGAGATAGGGCCGCTGGGACATTGTGACCTTGGTGATAACTAACACTAAGAATGCCAAGCGTTGGCAGTGCTTCAGGTTGTAGCAGAAATGGCCTTTTTTTCTGAGCTGGTTCCATGGTGAGGGAGCAAAAGAACCCTTCAAAATCCCTCATTTATGACAGCCACACAAGGAATAGATGGCATCTGTGGCAGGGGAAAGAGAGGAGAGAGCCCCTTCCATTACCACAAAGAAAAAATCTTTCTCGGAAAACCCAGAAATGGGTACTATTTGGCAGCACTAAAGACTGAAGATGAATATGGCAATAGAAAATTAGAGAGTCGCAAGATTAGTCTTACTTTTAGGTCTTGAGATTCCATGGCTAGGACTTTATCATGTCTATGTCATGAAAAAGAAAAAAAAAGGATTTATCTGAATAAAAAATGTTCATAGCTATGGAAAATGTAGCAAGACATGCATATATCCTGTGATTAAGGAATGCTTACATAAATTGTGGTGGGTTAATGTCATGTAATATTACATTATTGTATAGTATCAATATTAATTAACAATATTAATTATAGGCTAATAACATAATATTAATAAATAATACTTTTACTGTACTTAAAAAAAATCAGTCAGCTGGCATTTATTAAGTGCCTACTATCTGCCAGACACTGGCTCAGTGCTGGGAATACAAAGAAAAAAAAACACAAAAAACAACAATTCCTGCCCTGAAGTAGCTCCCCTTTTAACGAGGAAGACAACATGCAAACAACCATGGGAAAACACATCATATACAGGATAAACTGAAGCTAATCTCAGAAGGAAGGCATTAAAACAAAGGAGGACTGGGAATGTCTTCTCAAAGAAAGTGGAACTTTGGCAGAGATTTTAAGGGAGTCAGGGAAACTAGGAGGTAAAGAAGGAAAGGGTGAATTTTCCAGGAATGAGAGACAGTCAGTGGAAATGCTGTACTCCCATTTGGGAGATGGAGCATCTTGGGTGAGGAATGGCAAGGAGGCTCCTGTCACTGGATTGAAGAGTGTTTGGAAGGGAGAAAGATGAAAGAAGACTAGAAAGGACCAAGTTCCAGAATCACTTTTGCATGGAGAGGAGGAACAGGATGATGTCTTCATGTGAAACAAGATGAAAGAGGAGATGATGCAGAAGATATCTGAGTGACAAGGGGAGAAGAGGAAGCTCTTGGGGAAAGGTCTCAGCTTTTTCAATGAAACATGAGACAAAGCTCTCAGCTGAGAAAAATGAGGGGAAGGAATTGCAGCTGTGGATGATTTTAGAAGGGATGAAAAGGCTCAGAAAAGCTCCGTGGCAAGTCAGAGAAATGAATCGATTTGTGGTTTTTCAACATGTGCCAGACACTGTGCTAAGCAAGTTACAAATACTACCCCATTTGCTCTTCACAACAACCTTGTGGGGTAGGTGTTATCATTATTCCCATTTTACATTTGAGGAAACTGGAGAAGACTCAGGTGAAGTGCTCAGGTCACCAAGCTAGTATGTGTCTAAGGTTGGATTTGAACTCAGGTCTTCTTAACTCCAGGCCCCATGCTATCTAGATGCTTATCAACTGGGGAACGACTAAACAAACTGGAGTACATTAATCTAATGGAACATTATTGTACTCTAAGAAGGTATGAATATGATTATACAGAGAAGCATAGAAAGACAGGAACTGATGCAGAAAGAAGTAAGCAAAATCAAGAAGTCAACATGAACAATAACTAGAATGATATAATAATGGGAAGAACAAAGAAAAGGAATATCACAAATTACAAAGAATAAGCATGATGCCAAAGAAGAAACAGGAGAGAAAACCCAGCCCAATCTTTTCCACGGGTGGGAGGTCCACAGTTTTTATAGAACATTACATATTAGATTCAGCCTTTTTTTTTATTGTAGATATTGGTTTTTCTGATTTTTTTTCTCTTTCCCTTTTTTTTTCTTTAAAAATATTTATTTCTTGGAACTACTCTCTGGGAGAAAGTAAGGGAGGTCTATTGGTAGAAATTTTGGCTTTGTAAAAAACAAAAGATAGAAATGAAAATTTATACTTTTTTGAAAAAGAAGCACTTAAACCCTTTACAAGGTATTAAGCACATAACAAAGCCAAGAGAATCACTGGCCTCGAGGCATTTACATTTTAATAGGTAAGGGTCAACACATTTAGGAAAGGGGTGGAGACAATGTTTTGGTTTGGAAGATTACTGGGCTTGGAACCTCTTTCCACAGGAAACTACAGCATTGATTTGCTTATGGATCCAGAACTGATAAGTTGTTGGGGAGAAGAAACAAGGTTTGTGCCTGGTTGAAGAGACTTTCAGTAAGAAAATGTCTGGGGATGAAATGAGACGTGGCTAAAGCAGTCCTTCTTTGACCAAGAGGGTAAATGAAGCAACTGTAAATCAGTCCAGAGGCCCCAAGGCTGGAGTTTCAGGGCTGAGAGGATTAAATACTCCAGGATGTGGTTTCTGGTCCCCCAGGAAGACAGCTGGGGAGAAAATGGCCAGAATGAAGTAGTAGATATAGCAGTGGGATTGCAGGCAGATCATATACCATCACACAATTGACCCCTCTTGGGTTATTGACTTGAGGTCCCTGGCCCAAGCCAAATTTTCATTTTGGAATTAGAAATTTTATATTTCTGTTAAATCCCTGATGATCAATCTGTCTCCTCAAAGCTCTTGTTGGAGACTCCACTTAACAAAATACCATCAGCGATGAGGTTCTCCGCTGGTCCCAGAGCCCTCCTTGATGAATGTGCAAATAAACTGAAGGGTAGCAGCAGAATTATTCCTGATTATGCTATATTTTAGCTAGCACCAACCTGTTTGATCTCCCCAAATAGGAATTATATCTGTTAACTTAGAAAAACACAGAACTATTAAATAGTCATAAAGCCACTCTTTAATCAAGGGAAAGGGGGAACAGGCCTATTAATGTAAGAAACAGGACTTTAGGAAATGAATTAGTGACTAAATTTTGGATTCTGAGACCAGAGAGCAGGAGGAAATGAGGGTTTTAGTTCTGGCTTTGCCATGGTTATTTGGCATAACCATGGATGAGTCAAATTCACATTTCTAGGCCTCAGCTTCCTCATCTATAAAATGATGGAGTTGTACAACTGTTCTCAAACTATCTGTTCTTAGGACCCCTCTGCATTCTTGAAATTTATTGAGAACTCCTCCAAACAGCTTTGGTTTATGTGGGTTCCACCTGTCAATATACCATATTAGAAATGAAAATATCTTAGTATTATTATGAAAATAACTTGATCTTGAAGATCCTCTGAAAGTCTTGGAACCCCAAGAGATTCCCTGAACCACATTTTGGATTAGGTGCCCAAGAAGATCCCATCAAGCCAAGGAAAAAGATTTTAGGTTTCAAAAGCATTTCAATTTGTGTCATTTAGCAATTCTGGTGGGGACAGGCTGGAAATGAAGGACAAATAAAAGGAGAAGGTGGAATCATTTCTCTATAGCCAGGACTGCTGGAGCCTTGTAAGAATTAATAGTCAAATTTTCAAAGTGGGCACTCATACTTCAGAAATCCACAAACACTTTAAATCAGTTTGACCTATTGCTTTGTTGATTGTCTAAATTTAAGAATACGATGGAGAAAAAATGTTAATAAGGCATATTAAATTTAGAAGCTAGTTTTTTTTAAACCCAGTACATTTTGTCTTAGAATCCCTACAGACAACCTTGTTTCATAAAATCCCATATTTACCTTTGTCCCATGGGAGTTTGCCTTCTAGAAACTCTGGGACTGACCTTTTGTTCCAGAATGAACAATAAGCCATTAAGCACCTTCAATAGGAATGATAGAGGTACTCAAGTCTTTTTTATTTTTTTTTTAAACCCTTAACTTCTGTGTATTGGCTCATAGGTGGAAGAGTGGTAAGGGTAGGCAATGCGAGTCAAGTGACTTGCCCAGGATCACACAGCTGGGAAGTGTCTGAGGTCACATTTGAACCTAGGACCTCCTGTCTCTAGTACTCAAGTCTTAAGTACCATTTTGTCTTCCACCGAGTTGAGTGTCTCTTTGTATCTGGGATGCTCCCAGGTATTATAGCCTCTAGAATACTCTTTCTCTAGCCTCCAGATAGGGCAATCAGTTGCACTTCCTCTCCTATACTCCCTAAAGTATATATAAGACCCCCAAGTTCTTCAGTTCGATGGGAAAATCCCATTCGTGGTGCATTTTCCTGGAGACTGTGTTCCCAGAGTCCCGGAACTGGATTTCTCTTGGACAAGCTCTTTCTACTGAGTCTACTTAGCTATCCCCATACAGTTATTTCTTAAACGTTTATCAGCATACCACTGATGACAAAGAGGTGTAAGATTTAAATTAATGTCCAATACTCCAAGTATTGTAAGAAAACTTGACTCATCATTTTGTAGTTTGTCAAGAAAATCTGTTAAAAAAAAACAAACAAATCTTATCCATCTCAAGAAGGTGAATTTCCTACAGTGTGACAATTTATCAATTTTTCAAAGATAAGCTTTAATATACTATGGGGACAAAATTCAGATAATCTTCCTTAAGTTAAGAAGCAACTTTAAGAGATTAGACACTTGGGGCATCTAGGTGGCACAGTGGATAGAGTGCCAAGTATCAGGAGGACCTGAGACTTCCTAGCCTAGCTCTTGCCCTTCTGGCTTAGAGATGTTCCTGGGACAGAAAGGGAAGGTTTAAAAAAAAAAAAAGCATACTTTTCACACCTTTCTACCTACAATAAAGATCTATTTATTTAATAATTCTCCAGAGAAAAAGATCCTAAAACCCTATCCGCAGGACCATAAAAATATTTAATATTTAATCTCTAGAAAATTCACTCTGCTCTTTTAAAAAGATAATCATCTTATTGCATCCTCACTAAGATTAAGAAAATCTTCCATGTGATTGAAGGCTTATTAAAGTGCTCTCTTTTGCTTAGCTTTTAATCAGCCCCTGGCAAATTGTGATTAAAATGAAAAGTTTTTCCCCTCTGCCCCACCCCATGTGGACTACTAACATGTAGGCTCTTCATGGGAAGAATTAAATGAACTAATGTAAAATGAAGTAAGCAGAACCAGGAAAACAAGAAATGGGTAAAGATTTTTTCTGTCCTGATGTCTGAAAGAGACAAAGACAAACACAAATGTGAAATTCTACATGAAAAGCGTGAAGAAAGCAGGAAAAGAGAAAATTAATTTCCCAGGGCAAAGCCAGCTCTACAGTTCTTAGCTGTTCACTTCCATATAAGCTGAGGGGAAAACTTTTAGGTTTTAGCAGCTGGGCAACTCTCAACCCCCAAACTGTTTTGTGATCATTGAACAAATGTATTGTGTGGTTGCCGTCTTAGCGGTAGAGATGAGGGTTGGGTTATTTGCCGTAAGTCAGAGCGAGGTTTCTCACAGAAGGGATCCATCACTGTTCCTCACCACAAGACATTCCATCTCCATTCTCTAGGCATTTCCTCTGGCTTTCCCCTGGTCTTCAGCATTCTCCTTCCTCATCTTCACTTCCTGATTTCCCTGGCTTCCTTTGAATGGCAGCTTAAGTGCTGGCCCCTCCAAGAAGCATCTCAGCTCTTCTTATCTTGGTGCCTTCCCTCTGTAGATCTCCAATTCATATTCCTAGGTCTTCTTGTCCTCTCATTAGACTGGAAACTCCTTGAGGGGCTGGTCTTCAAGGAGAGGAGAGGATGTTCCTCTCTGCACTGCCACCTGCTGCCCTGGAGGACAAAGAGGTGAGTAAAATCCTCTCTGCACTGCCACCTGCTGCCCTGGAGGACAAAGAGGTGTAAGATTTAAATTTATGTCCAATACTCCAAGTATTATATTTTATAAAGCTTATTAATAATCACTTGAAGTAAAGGAATAAAAAAGTAATTATCTAACAAAATATAGGGCCATGTGAGTAGATTCTCTTGCTACTCACCTCACACCACTTCCACCAAAGGGGATCACAGGAAGAGAGAGAAGGGGAGGGGGGGGGTGAGACTACATCAAATTTATATCCTCCTTACATCAGCACCTAATGTGAGAAGGCACATGGGATGCTGGAAATTGGAGTTCCAGGGTACAGAAATTAACTAAACAATCCCCCCTGTGATTCCCATGGAAAATGAGCATGTAGAAATCTCCCAGATTTACTTGCCTACTTTCCCCATGGAAACAGTACACATAACCAAATTATATCTCTAAAGATCTTTAACTAGAGGTACATACAATATTGCACTTTCTAAAGGGAAATTAAAATAATTTGGGGATAAGAGGGAAATAAAAGAGAAAGAGAACAAAACCAATAATAACTAGGCACATTGACCAAAACCCAATTAGGGGGCAGTCCCCTTTGGCATAAGAGTGTGTATTCAAAATAAATGTCTTCAACCCCTCCACAGTTTCACTACATCCCAAAGTTCATTCTGGATCTTTTGGTGCAGTATGAGGTTTCTGCAGTCATCTCCATGGCGCCTTCTCCAAATTTTTTTTATAAAACTAGAATTTTATGACAATTCCACAGAGGAGAGGATACTCCTTTCTGCAGCCCTGGAGTTGGAGAAGTGCCTCAGAGCTCAGCCGAGGGAGGAGAACCTCAGACATTCTTGCTCATCCTAGGCTAAGGGTCTTGGTCCTTTTCCTAAAAGAGTCAGAGGCACTCCCTCCTTTGTGAGGATCAGCTGAGGCTAAAGCTGGGACATGCCAAACCCAGTTGAGAGCACCAACCCTAGAGTTCTGACCTCATGTGACTGACCAGGGGAAAGGGTCACTTACCTCACCACACAGAAGTTGTGGTAGGAAATTCAAACCAGGTGTTAGGGAGCAGATATGTCCCCTGAAGTCAGCTGCATCCACTCTGCACATACTTCTCTCACTCCTTATCTCTGCCTTCTGGCTAACATACCACCTTCTGAAGAAGCCTTTTCCAGGCTTCCCTCTTGTTTGTACACCCTCTCCCCTATTAGACTGGAAGCCCCTTGAGAGCAGACTGTCTTTTGCCTTTCTTGCTATGATCAGCAAAGGACAGTGCCTGGCACATAATAGGCACTTAATTAATGCTTGTTGACTTAACTAAGGATGACCAAGCTTGGACCCAAGGAAAGATATGAGAATGTCCTTCCCTCATGACTTAGGAGATATTGTTTGATATGCTGATTAGTTTTGCTGAATCACTTTTTTCTTCTTTATTTTAAAAAAAATATCTTTTATATTAGAGATGGAGGAAGAAGGGACAAAAAGAAAGCAGTGTTCTGAAATTAGAAGGTACCATGAATATTACATGAGTTTCAAGTATGCCTAGACACCTAAGATGAAAGAACCCATGTGGCTGACATTAGAGCCCTGTTTCTTTCTTTCTTTTTTTTTAATTCATGTGGTTGACATTAGAGCCCTTTTTTTTATTCATATTATATTATATTTTTTATTGATTAAGAAAATTTTTCCATAGTTACATGAGTCATCTTCTTTCCTCCCCTCCTCCCCTCCCCTTCCATAGCCAATGCACAATTCCACTGAGTTTTTTTTTTTACATGTGTCATTGATCAAGAGCTACTTCCATATTATTGATATTTGTACTAGGGTGATCGTTTAGAGTCTGCATCCCCAATGATATCCCCATCAACCCTAGAACCCTGTTTCTAAGAGAAGACATTGTTTAAAATTTTTAAAATTAATTAATCTTTTATCAATTACACATAACAGATTTCCTCATAAGTTTTCCAGAGTTATATGATCCATATTGTCTCCCTCCCTTCTTCCCTACCCTTTCCTGGAGCTGACAAGCAATTCTATCTGGGTTATACAGGAATTTTCACACAAAACATATGTCTATTTAATTTATTTTAATAAGTGAATAATCTTATAAAATCAAAATCCCAAAACATATACTCAACTAAACAAGTTATAAATCATATACTTCCATCTACATTCCTACTCCAGTTCTTTCTCTGGAGATGAATAGCATTCTTTTTCATAAATCCTTCAAAATTGTTCTGGATCATTGTATTGCCGTCAGTAGCTAAGTCTATCACAGTTATAGCTGTTACGGTATAAAATGTTTTCCTGGTTCTGCTTGTTTTACTTTGCATCAGTCCATGAAGGTCTTTCTAGTTCTTTCTGAAATCATCCTCTTCATCATTCCTTATAGCCCAATAGCATTCCATCACCATCACATACCACAATTTGTTTAGCTGTTCCCCAATCGAGGGATATCCTCTTAATTTCCAAGTCCAGAAATTCAGAATGGATGTTGAAATCAACCTAATGGGGAAGCCTTGAGAAACCAAGATGCCAAGGTACAAGAGGGAAGGATTAAATTTTGGTTTTGAAACTTGGTGGAACTACTGGTATGGTATAGAATAGTATAATATAGTAGCAGAGTTAAGATGTAAACCTAATCCCTTTCCCCACCTTACCTAGAAACCGAGATGGCATGTATATATTGGGGAGAGAGACTATGCCTCAAAGGCTTTGGGATGGGGAATATTTATATATTTTCTTCTGGTTATTCCTTTGTAAAAGCTTAACTGAGTGTTAAGTGCTTAAATGGAACTGGCGTGCGTGGCCTCCTAAAACTGGAGAGGATATAATCAATAGGGATTTGTATTATTGTCTGGAGTAAGGGACACTCCAAAGCTCTAAAGGTACTGGAGAACTCTTGGGAGTTAGACCCTTGGTGTTTAGGCAGTAGGAGGCAGAGAATCTGTATTACATAAAAACAAACACAGAAAAAATAAAATAAAATAAAATAAAATAAAAGTTTTAAGCATTGTTGGCAAGTACTTTTTATTATCATCTTTCGAAAAGGCAGCTTAGTCTACTAGTGTTGGGTTTGGAAACTGGAAGATTTCAATTCAAATAATACTAGCTGGAAGGTGGAGCCAAGATGGTGGAGTGAAACTAGCATTTTAAAGCATAATCCCCTTTCAACAACTTTAAAAATAAGTAACACACCAAATTCTGAGTGGGAAAACCAACAAAAAAATCACAGTGAGGCAGTTTTTTGCATCCTAGGGCAGGTAGGAAGACAAAAGAGAGAGAGAGAAAGAGAGAGACAGAGAGAGACAGAGAGAGACAGAGACACTGGGATGGAAGTTGGCTAGAAGCATGGTTTTTTGGAAGTGACACCAGCTATGGAGTGACAAAAATGTCTAAGGACTATAAGAGGATTAAACACCTGGTAAAAAAAGCAATTCCAGGATATCCTTGTACTAGTACTGAATGTAAGATCAAGTGGCATTTAATAGCTCTGTCATCTATTACCCAATTTTTTTGGTGGTAATTCCAAGGTAGAGAGGAATCATTGCTCTGCAAAGGAGCAAGGGCCCTACCTATGTCAGGACTGGAGAGTAGAAAAGGTGGACAGTGACCAGACCTCTTCCAGGATCATACCATAGTGGAAGCACTGAAAACTTAGAGGCCATTACCAAGCTATGAAAGTAGCAGGACATAGTCAAGTCAGGCTGGACATTCACCCTAATCGTTAGACTTGAGCAGAACCCAGTATTAACAAAAAGCCCAAAGTAAAGAAAGGGGATAGAAAAATGAGTGAACAAAAAAAAAATTCTATGGACTCAGGGAAGCTCAAGATATAAACTCAGAAGACAATGAGTTGAAAATGTTTCCAAGCAAAGTATCGAAGAAAAATGCAGAACAGATATATGCCCAATAAAAATTCCTAGAAGAGCTAAAGAAAGAGATTTTAAAAAGATAAAAAATTAGAAATCAAATAAGTGAAGTAGATGAAAAATTGGAGGAAATGAAAATAATGTAAGAAAATTATGAAAACAATTAATAACTTGGTTAAAGAATCATGAAAAATACTGAAGCAGATAACTCCTTAAAAATCAGAATTGCAGGGGCAGCTGGGTAGCTCAGTGGATTGAGAGTCAGGCTAGAGATGGGAGGTCTTAGGTTCAAAGTCAGCCTCAGACACTTCCCAGCTGTGTGACCCTGGGCAAGTCACTTGACCCCCATTGCCCACCCTTACCACTCTTCCACCTATGAGCCAATACATATAAATTAAGGCTTTAAAAATTAAAAAAAAAAATCAGAATTGCCTAATTGTTAAAAGAGGTACAAAAATACTGAAGGAAATAATTCCTTAAAAATTTTAATTGGTCAAGTGAAATTTAATGATTCCATGAGTCATCAAGAAATAACAAAATGAAGTCAATAGAAAGGAAAAAAAAGAAGAAAATGTGAAAAATCTCAGAGGTAAACAACTGACCTGAAAAATAGATTAAGGAGAGAGAATTTAAGAAGTATTGGACTACTTGGAGACCATGATCAGAAAAAGAGCCTAGATATCTTATTTCAAGAAATAATCTAATAATTATCTCCTGAAAGAAATGCCCAAATCAAATCAGATTAATTTTGTATGAGATAAATCATTTAACATTTTTGTTTCTTAGGTAACTCCCTAGAATTTATTCAGGAATTCCCAATAGATTAAATAATTTCCTGTCCTGCCTGTTCTCTATCATATTTTTTTGTTTTTATAATACAAATTAATTAATTTTTTTTTATTTTAAACCCTTAACTTCTGTGTATTGACTTATAGGTGGAAGATTGGTAAGGGTAGGCAATGGGGGTCAAGTGACTTGCCCAGGGTCACACAGCTGGGAAGTGTCTGAGGCCGGATTTGAACCTAGGACCTCCTGTCTCTAGGCCTGGCTCTCAATCCACTGAGCTACCCAGCTGCCCCTCAAATTAATTTATTTTTAATAAAAATTTATTCCCAGATATCTCATCCAGAGTCTCTCTTAAGATATGCATATATAAATTGTGTCTTTCTTATTTCTATTTATCAGTTCATTCTCTGGAGGTGGACATTCCCAAGTTATTCTTCAAGTATTAATTCTGTAGTTGTTTAGAATGTTCTCTTGGTTCTACTTGTTTCACTTTTCATTATTTCATGTAGGTATTTCTAAATTTTTTTCAGGGCAGCTAGGTGTCTCAATGAATAGAGTCAGACCAGGGGAAAGGAGGTCCTGGGTTCAAATCTAGTCTTATACACTTCCTACTTGTGTGATCCTGGACAAGTCATTTAACCCTAATTGCCTAGCCTTGGAATCACAGTTGGTGTTGATTTTAAGATAGGAACATCAGGTTTTTAAAAAAATGATAAAATGAAATGAATCAAATTGAATCAAGCTGCTCATCATTTCTTGTGGCACAGTATTATTTCATCACAATCACAATTGATGATTTGTTCAGCCCTTTCCTGACAGACATTCCCTCAATTTTCAGTTCTTTGCTTCCACGGAAGGAGCTGTTATAAATATTTTAGAACATAGAGGTTCTTTTCCCTTTCTTCCTGATCTCCTTGGGAAGTAGACCCAGCAATTGGTGTAGTTAGTTTTATAACTCTTTGGGCATAATCCCAAATTGCTCTCCAAAATGTTTGGGTCAGTTCACAGTTCCACCAATAGTGTATTAGTGTCCTCCAACATATATTTTTGAAAATTGTCTTTCCTCATAAGGTTACTATCCCATCCTTGGCCATTGAATTTAATTCCATTTCTGACCCTTTCTCAGATTTACTGAAGACTTTTGAAATCCTGATCTGATTTTCTAAAATACTATATATACAGTATCTTTTTTTTTTTTAAACCCTTGTACTTCAGTGTATTGTCTCATAGGTGGAAGATTGGTAAGGGTGGGCAATGGGGGTCAAGTGACTTGCCCAGGGTCACACAGCTGGGAAGTGGCTGAGGCCGGGTTTGAACCCAGGACCTCCTGTCTCTAGGCCTGACTCTCACTCCACTGAGCTACCCAGCTGCCCTATACAGTATCTTTAACAGCTTAGTGTGACTGTATATACAGTATCTTTAACAGCTTAGTGTGACTGTATATACAGTATCTTTAACAGCTTAGTGGGACTGTATATACAGTATCTTTAACAACTTAGTGTTATTCTTAAACCTAATATTTTGTTCTAAATCTAAATATCTAATTCATTTATGCAAATATTATATAGCAGGATTGATCCCAATGGCAAACAAACTATACAGCATTTTTCAGACATATTCATCATATGCTCCTCTTTTCCTAAATTGACACAATTAACAATGGTAAGCACTCCATAGGTAGGCCTTTTTAGATTGTATACACCTATTTCTTGTGTGGTTTTGTCCCTATTTTCCCAGAATACTGAGGGATAGAATATTTTGTTTGCATATAAATAGAAAACCTTGCTAACTCCAGATAGCTTTATGTATTACTTCTCCTTTGTCTGCCAAGCTGGTCACTCTGATAAAAAAAATGGATAAATTAAGAACTTAATATAATAATAATTAGCATTTATATAATGTTTAAAGGTTTGCAAAGTGTTTACAAATATCATATAATTTTGTCCTTATAATAACCTTGAAAGATATATGCTAGCTATATTATAATTTTATAAATAAGGAAACTGAGGCAGGTAGAAATTAGGTGACTTGTCCAGACTCACACAATTCTGTGTCTGAAGCCAGCTTTGAACTTGGGTCTTCCTGACTCCAATTCCAGTACTATATATCTATTGTGCCACCTAACTGTTTTATATACTAAAGGGCATAAATCAAGATCACCATAATAAGAAGACTCCTTGCAGGACACACATATATATATTTTTTACATTTTAAAAATCATTGATTTAATTAATTTAGAATATTTTTCCATGGTTACATGATTCATATTCTTTCTTTCCCCTCCTTCCACCCCGCTCCTGTAGCCAACAAGCAATTCCACTGGGTTTTACATGAGTCACTGATCAAGACCTATTTTCATATTATTAATATTTGCACTAGGGGTGATCGTTTAGAGTCTACATCCCAAATCATATCCCCATTGAACCATGTGATCAAGCAGTTGTTTTTCTTCTGCGTTTCTGCTCCCACAGTTCTTCCTCTGGATGTGGATAGTGTTCTTTCTCATAAGTCCCTCAGAACTGAGAACTGAGAACTTTTAAAGGTCCAATATGAATAACTGTGAGGAGCAATCTTGGCACCAGTTGCCATCTCCCTATTCCTCCACCCCCACCTTGGAGATTTATCATGTTTTGTCATTACCTGCTCACAGGAAGTCAGCTTGAAAATGTCCCAAGGGAAGGGAAAGATGGCTTTAACTCAAAGACATGACAAGCATTGTGGGAGAGGTGCCTCTCCCTGCCTCAGCCTGCTGCCTGTCATCCTGGGAAGAGTATTTGCGAATGGTAGGAGTATTCTTTCTTGTTTCTGGAGAGTGGAGCTTAAGGATGCTGGAGCATGTAATTTATGGGTGATTAGAGCCCTTGAGTGGAATAAATCCCATGTAACAATTAATTGCTTCTTTCTCAAGGTTCTGGTCATCCCCACCCATCTCTTTCAGGTATTACAAAGACCTTTTGTAAGTAGTGTTGTTAAGAATCTAACATGGAAAACCACAGGCAACCAAGTTACCTCACATTCATGAATTCCCATCGCCAGAAAAGGGCAGGTCTTTGAATGAATTCATCCTGGAAACCTAAGAGTTGGCCCAGGATCCAGTCTCCTCAATGGGTAACATCAGTGAGACTTAACCCAAATTGGCTTCATTCCTCCTCCTGGATTGTAGGAAATGGGCCAGGAAACCTCTGCCCTAATATTTGGACGCAGTGGGCAAGCTAATGTGCAAATTATCATCCTCATGCACCCACGTTCGACAATAAGTCTGTCTCTGGGTCTCCCTAGCAAGTCCCTTCCATTACTGCATATCGAGATGAATTCTTTGAATCAATAATGTCTGGAGAGTTTTGAGTTGGCTTCCAGATGTTCTGTCCCATTCCACTGGATCAGAGGTAGTTGGTACTTCCTAATAATTGATCATTATAGATTCTGTCATTATAGTCAAGCTATAAATTCTGAGAGTGGAGCCTGCTCCCAATTCTCTGTGGAAGTGGATCTGCTCTTTGACCAATGCTAAAGGAGTCTGAGAGAGATCCAGAAGAGCTGGTCCAGAGGACCCATTGGATAATGGGAAAAAAGTCCTAGATTGGGACTCACTGGGTCTGCTCCTTATACTAGCCTCCAATAAATGCCTGTTGTCTTTTGCCCACCTCTCGAGAGAAAACTAAGACAAATAACTTCATCTTTCTAGTCTTTGTTTCCTTGTCTGTAAAATGACTTTGGGCTAAATGACCTCTAAGATTCCTTCTTCTTCTAGTTCCGATGTCCCAGGACTCCTGGCATCACTGTTCTCCAGAGTGCTCAGAAGGTCTAGCATGGTAATAACTCCCAGTTCAGGCATTTAAAGCTTTCTACATCTTTGCCCCAACCTACCTTTTTGACCTTATTACACATTCTTCTTCACACACTTTGTAGTCTATCCAGACTGGTGTTCCTCTCTCCTCTATAAGCCTTTGCTTAGGCTATCCCCATGCCTGAAATGCATTCATTCACTTCTTCCTCTTAGAATTCCAGGCTTCTTTCGGAGCAAAGCTCAAAAGCTTAGAGAACACCTCCAACGTGATGCTTTTTTGACCTGCCAATGGCTCTCCCCACATCCCAAAATTGCCTTGTTTTTATTTCGTTCATATGAACATATATGTAATATATAAAAATATATTTTATTCCCCATTCAATGCTCTTTGAGGGAAAGTATCATCTCAATTTTGCCTTCGTAATACTAGGACCTAGTAGAGTACTTGGTATATAATGGACATTTAATAAATGTCTATTGACCGACTCAGAAAAAGTGTTTATCCTTTAGCGGTCTAAGCTTGACTCTAGGACAGAATTTGGAAAAAAGGGGCACGAAGGTCCTCTTTTCCTCTTCCCACTTAAGGAAACTTTGGCTAGATGGGTGACCTAAAGTAAGTTCAAGCTAAAGTGGTGCAAATGATTCCAGGCATCACCAGTGGGAGCTGCAGAGAACTCAAGGAACCACAACTAGAAACTGGAAAGAATGCCAAGGAACTATTTATGAGCAAAGGCTTCTGGGAACTGCTATTTTCCATAAACTTTCTCATAGCACCATAGATTTAGAGCTAGAATGAGCCTTATAGGCCATCTAGTCTACCTCCCTTATTTTTACAGATGAAGAAACTGAGAAAAGAGAAGTAAGATGTCTTGTCTAGGACATATGTCGACATGGAATCTAGAGTTCCCAAACTTGTAGCTTAGTGAGGTATGATGAACCCCAAGTTTAGAAATAGTTTGTAGGTTGGAGACCCCCAAAGCTTGTGCTTGTTCCCTATTCCAGTGAGAATCCACCCAGAAGGGAATCTCAGGCTAGCAGTTGCAGACTGAATAATGGACCCCAGGGTAAATGCTAAATACCCTTTTGTCTTAGGTAGTTTTCCCCATTGTATCAGAGACCCTGCCCAGGAAGACACACCTGGGCAGGGACCATCCTTTAGTATCCATTGAGTAAGCAGCCCTTTCCCCTACACCCTAGCCTCTAGCTATAATCCCTTTCTCTAGCTTGATTGTATCCTGTCAATATAATGTCAATCATCTTCCCCAGCCCCTGGATCTTCCCAAATGGTATATAAGTTCCCCAATTTTCTTTGTTCGGGGGAGTCGTCATCTAGCGCGGTGTCACTCCCAGGGGGATCAGGGAGCAGAGCGAAGCAGTGTTCCTTTAGACTCTGCACCAGGCGCAGCTCTGCATAAGAGGCCAAGTAGCCCTCATCCCCCTTTCCCGTGATTAAAGAGTGGTTTTATGACTATTTAATAGTCCCACGTTTTTTCTAAGTTAACACAAATAACTTCTAAATGTCTGAAGTAGGATTTGGATTTGAATTTGAGTCAGGAAGATAATATTGGTAAAGCACTTAGCACAATGCCTGGCACAAAGCAGGTGCTTAATAAATATGCATTCTTTTCCTCCCCTTTCTCCCCCTCCCCCATTTCCCTATTCTAACTTTATCACTCTCTCCACTAGACCACCTACCTGTTTGTTTTCTTTGACTTATAACAACTTTCCTTCTTTGGAAAATAAAAATGTTACTATCACTGTTTTAAAGCTGGAAGAGATTTAAGAAACTATCAAGTCCAAACTCCTCATTTTGCAGATGACAAAATTGAAGTCCAGAAAAGTCAGGTGATTTACCTAAGGCTACATAGGCAGCAGGTGGCAGAATCAAAATTCAAACCCAGTTTTCCTTTTACTCCAGTTTCAATGCCTTCTCTTTTAAAGATTTCAGTAAATCAGTCAACATTTATTGATTCTCATATTCCAGGCACTGTGCTAAGTGCTGGAGATTCAAAGACAAAGACAAAGATTCAACTCAAAAATGATTCCTGCTCTTAATGAGCCTACATTCTGTTTTTAATTTTATTTTATTCTGAGCTGAACAAACGCGTAATAAAAGGAGCATTTCCATATTCAAAGTAGAACAGTAAAAGAGGATTGACACTATTGATTAGCAAAATGCAGATTAAAGTAGCTCTATAGTGCCACCTCCTATCTATTAGATTGGCTAATATGACAGAAAAGGAAAATGACAAATAATGGAGGGGATGCAGGGAAAATTGTGACACTAATGTACTCTGGGTGGAGTTTTGAACTGATCCAATCATTCTGGAGACCAATTTTGAACTATTCCCAAAGGGTTATAAAACTGTGTATACCCTTTGGCCTAGCAATAGCACTATTAGTTGTATATCCCCGAAGAACATATATATATATATATACACACACACACAGAGAAATATTTATACGGTAGTTCTTTTTGTGGTGGCTAAGAATTGAAAATTGAAAGGATGCCCATCAATTGCGGGCTTTTGGAACAATTTGTGGTATATGAATGTGATGGAATACTATTGTGTTATAAGAAATGATGAGCAGGATGATTTCGGAAAAAAACATGGAAAGACTTACATGAACCCATGCAAAGTGAAGTGAGCAGAACCAAGAGAACATCGTACACTGTAATAGCAATATTNCATATATATATATATATATATATATACACACACACACAGAGAAATATTTATACGGTAGTTCTTTTTGTGGTGGCTAAGAATTGAAAATTGAAAGGATGCCCATCAATTGCGGGCTTTTGGAACAATTTGTGGTATATGAATGTGATGGAATACTATTGTGTTATAAGAAATGATGAGCAGGATGATTTCGGAAAAAAACATGGAAAGACTTACATGAACCCATGCAAAGTGAAGTGAGCAGAACCAAGAGAACATCGTACACTGTAATAGCAATATTGCCTGATGCTCAACTATGAATGACTTAGCTATTCTCAGCGATCCAATGATCCAAGTCAATTTCAAAGGATTTATGATGAAAAATATTATTGATCTCCAGAGATAGAACTGATAGAGTCTGAATGCAAATTAAAGCATTTTTTTTTTACTTTTTTTCCCCCCTTTCTCTTTTTTTTGGTCTGTGTTTTGTTTTGAACATGGCTAATGCAGAAACATGCTTTGCATGACTGCACATGTATAATCTATATCAAATTGCTACTTTCTCATGGAATGAGGAGGAGAGACAGAGAATTTGGAAGTCAAAATGAAAAAAAACAAACAAATGTTAAAAATTGTTTTTCCGTGCACTTGAAAAAATAAATAAAAGAAAAAAGGATCATATATGAAACTATAATTCTCTCTTACATGTGGCATTGCTTTTACGTTTAAGTATATCATAATTCAACGTGTAACTTTTTCTTTTTTACTCCGAACTTAACAAACATGAAGTAAAATGAACATTTCCATATATAAAAGAGAACAAAAAAAAGAAGATTGCACATGTGGCCATAAATCTACACCATATGCAGCCTATTTATTTCTCCAAGAAGAAAACAAAATCAGCAGGTTATATCTGTTCCAAGCTGTCCTGCTTTCTGTGTGTTCTACTGACCTTCTTTCTGTTCACTTCTGGGGATTAAAAAAAAATGCTTCAATGACCTACTTTTCTTGCTTTTCATTTTGGAAACCGTATCATTATAACACAGAAGAAGAGGATGTGTCTTTTTGTTGTTGTTGGCTCCAAAGGAAAGAACTCGAAATGATAATTGGATGTTGCAAAAAAGCGAATTTCATTTGCCATAAAGAAGGAAGGATCCTTTGTAAGGGCAGACTGTGCTTAATTAATACTGTTCAAAGTAATTTACAAATATTATTTCATTTGATCCTCACAAAAATCCTGAGGAGTAGGTGCTATTCTTATCTCTACTTTACAGTGGAGGAAACTGAGGTAGACACAGGTTAAGTGACTTGTCCAGGGTTATATAGCTAGGTAAGTGGAATTGAACTCAGGTCTTCCTGCTCCAGGACCAGCCCTCTCTCCACTTGGACCACCCAGCAGTCTTCAAAAGTGTAGTGGGATGCTTTAGGCTTACATAGTACATTTACACAGTAGGTAAATGCTAGTTGGCTTGACTGACTGCTTTAGGAATTGGTGGATTCCCTCACAGGAGAATTCCACAGGCAAGGCTGAATCGTCCTTGCCAGGTATGTGGTAGAGGGGGATGTCTGTTTTGGGCAAAATGGTCTATGAGGTCCCTTGTGACTTTGAGAGTATGAATGGGGGGAGGTGAGTGAGGAGGGGTGGAGAGGATGGCGCTGGGATGACTCTTAAGTAGGTGAAAAAGTTGGAATCCACTAGGTGGCAGTAAATATTTCAGGATACTCCCCCAGATCATAAACTATAAAATAACCAACAGGGTAAAGTATTCCAAGTCTTGGTGTAGCGATAAGCTTTTGTAGCTTAATAATAATATGACACATTATTAACAACATATTATCAAGATGTTATGACACGTTATTGATGATATTAAACATAAAATATAACCCATTATTAATGTAATAATAATTTAAAACTTCAATCGCTTAAAGTTCTACTAAAAGTATTTGGGAACCCCCCTAAAGAGTATCTAGGAACTAATAAACAATAATGAATTGGGAAGTATTTATCAGATATCTATCATGTGTTCAGGCCTGTGACAGACTCAGGAGAATATGAATAATTGTAGAATCGGCTCCTCTACTTAAGAAGTTTATAATTGGCTAGGTATGTCTATGCTTCTCCCATGGTCACATAAGGGGCTATGAACTTAATTTTTTTTAATTGAAAAATTTCATTTAATTAATTAATTAAGAATATTTTCCTAGGGTTACAGGATTCATGTTCTTTCCCTCACCCCTCCCGTAGCTGATGCACAATTCTACTGGGTTTTACATGTGTCATTAATCAGGACCTATTTCCACAGTACTGATAATTGCACTAGGGTGATCGTTTAGAGTCCACCTCCCCAATCATGTCCCCATCGACCCATGTGTTCAAGGCTATGAACTTATGCTAGCTCCTCACTGCCCTGGGGCATCGGCAGGTATTCTCTGACTGTTGTGGGATGTGTGTGACTCATTACTGTGTGGAATTCCCCCATTTTCCTTCCTCTTCTGGTTGCGGAGCTGGAAAAGAGCTGAAGATAGAGAGTATTGCTCAGTGAGGTCAGGTAGAAGAGGCAGCAGCTTCCAGAGCCTTCTTGGCTTCTGCATTCTAGGCAGCAAGAGTAGATTTCAGTCAAGGATGGAGGAAGAGGACCTTCTCCATCCCTGAATCTGGGTGGTAGGACTGGCCATGTGGAGTAGGGATTCATCTAGTCCAACTCATCAAGGGACTTCGCTGCCTCTGTCTCTCTTGTGTGTGTCCCTTCTTTCCTCACTACCTTCTGAGGATAAAAAGATCCTAGAAGGCCTATGAGTACCTACAAGAAATAGAAGAGGCTACCAAGGTGGTTGCAGGTAGAGTAGGCAGGTGTTAGAGAGAAAGAAAAGCCATTGGAAGAAGATGCTTGATTAGACTGGGACCAGTAGAGGGGAAATAAAAAATACCCAATTTAGCAGCCTTGCCAAAGAAGCTCTGATCTAGCCTCCTAACTGAATGTACTAATTTCTGGATTGTTTTAATCATTCTGTGATCCTTTGTTTCTTAGCATTCATTTCCTTTTCTGTGTAAGAAATGACACTGTTCCATATTCAACTCATTGACAAGCTGGTATCCTTTTGCTTGATGGGAAAAAAAAAAAGCCCATAACTTTTTTTTTTTAAACCCTTACCTTCTGCCTTGGAATCAACACTGTGTGGCCTAGCCTTACTGCTCTTCTGCCTTGGAATCAATATTGTGTGTTGGTTCTAAGGCAGAAGAGCAGTAAGGGCTAGGCAATGGGGGTTAAGTGACTTGCCCAGGGTCACACAGCCAGGAAGTGTCTGAGGTCAAATTTGAACCCAAGACCTCCCATCTTTGGGCCTGGTTCTCAATCCACTGAGCCACCCAGATGCCCCCCATAACTTTTTATAATTAACAACTGTATAAGTAGCAAATTTCCTGGGGAACCCAAGGGTTGGGGGAATAAAGCCATGAGGAGCTTAATTAATTTATCTGGACAGATCTCAGAGCAGTGAATACAGGGTAAACTGGAAGCCTGCAGATAAAGGACAGGGATTAGAGGAGGTCACCAGCCCTCACATCTTTAGCTATTCCTGTTAGATGGACAGACATAGCTTCTCTTCTATAGAAGATGAAAGGCTTAGAATAGTGCCAATCTACTTTCCAGATTATCAGGATGATTGAAAAAATTCCTGAAAAGTGGAAAAAAGATTTCAAAGCAAAATACCCCCAAACAAACAAACAAAAGGAATCAGTAGAAACAGAGGATAATATTAACTTGTGTTAGGATGTTGGAGTTTGGAAGAATGTAATACAAAGGAGGCAGGAGGTAAGAGGAACACTTGGAATGGCCTGGTATAACAGCTAGCCAAGAGCCCTGCATTCCCAGCATTTAATCCATGGTCTAGAAATCTCATTGCCTACTCGGGTACCACTTTCTTCACTTGCTGTCTAAATACTTTTTGGGCTGCTGGGTGATGCAACAGATAGAGTGCCTGGAAGGCTTGAGCTCAAATTTGGTGTCTCATTTTCCTCATCTGTAAAATAGGGATAATGATAGCATCTGTCTCCCAGGATTGTTGTGAGGATGAAATGAGATAATAATTGTAAAGTTATTAGCACAGTGTACGTGGTAGATTCTATAGAATTGTTCCCTCCTATTAGTATTTTATCTTTTAAAACCTCCACTTTCCCTTGGTAACAGTGAAGAAAACACCACCTGTGCGCCAAGATCTTAATTTTTTACTCAAGACTATACAATCCCTGGCAGTGGATTCTAGTTTCCTTCTTGGAGTTTCACTGCAAGTACTTAAGCCAGGGAATGGCAAAATGGAAAATTTTGGAAAATTAAGGTGGCATCTCTTATTAGTACACAGTGGTTGATAATACTAATAGCAAAACGATACCTGTCCCTCTTCTATCTATATTTCTATAGAGTTGAAATTCTATCCATCCATCTCCAACTTGTAATGGAGTGTCACTAAAGTTCCAATAACAGGAAGTTCCCATCATTTACGTTGCTGGGTTTCTGACTTGGCATGCTTTTCCTTTTATTCAGTGTAGTACATTCTAATTACAGCAGATGGCAGGAGTTCCTTGCTCTCTATCCTGAAAATCTAAACCTGAAAATCCTGAAAAATGAACCCCAAAAAATGGAATAGTTGAACTGGACAGTAAAAATAAAAGCAAGCAACTTCTGTGACATTATACCATCCACACTGATCAAATACCTCTTCTTGGCAACCTTATTTCCAGACTGGTTAAACACTCTCACCCAGCATCCTAACGTTTGCAATGTCTTTTACAGAAATAGTCTTACTTGAATTTCCCAACAGCCCCAGAAGATGGGTACCACAGGTATTATTATCTCTGTTTTACAGAAAAGGAAACTGAGGTTCAGAGGGATGGCATGGTTTGGCTAGAGCCACACAGCCGGTGTCTGGGGTAACATCTGAATGGAGATTTTCCTTACAAGAACCCCCATGGTCTACCTATCTGCTCTCTTCACATTTTAAGTGGAGAGACAGTTCTTAGGTGAGTTTGCTACCCAGTTTTCAGAGCACGGAGACTGTAAAAAGAACATATGCATGTTGAAAAGAGTGATTTGGGGGTCGATGTCTAGGGCTACAATTCTACATCGCAGGTATGGATGAGGGAGTACAAAGTATTCTTTTTCATTGTACAAAGTACATTTGTCAACTGCTACATAATTTACTTGGAGCTAGTTATATGGACAAATTGTCCTTCCTGGCAAACAAAAGAAGGACTTAGGTTATATCGACAAGGGAATTATCTGCAAAAAAAAAAAAAGTCTTGAGCAAGAGTCACTCCACCTATGAAGAAAAGAAAAGGAGGATTTCCCCCCGTAACAACACCATTCTATTGGAAAATCAAGAGAAACATTGCCCAGAATTTATCGATTTATCTATCTATCTATATCTAAGAGAATTATATGTGTCAGGCGTTGCTACTAAAACTGAATCTGGTACGCATTAAGATTCATATGAATGGGGGGCAGCTGGGTAGCTCTGTGGATTGAGAGTCAGGCCTAGAGATGGGAGGTCCTAGGTTCAAATCCGGCCTCAGACACTTCCCAGCTGTGTGACCCTGGGCAAGTCACTTGACCCCCATTGCCTAGCCCTTACACTCTTCTGCCTTGGAGCCAATACATAGAAGTTAAGGGTTAAAAAAAAAAAAAGATTCATATGAATGAAACTTAAATCTCCAATGCAATTCCCCTATTTACTTAGCTGGCAGTTTGTTGTTCAGTTGTTTTCTTGGCAAAGATACTGGAGTGGTTTGCCATGTCCTTCTCCATCCCATTTTACAGATGAGGAAATTGAGGCAAACAAGGTTAAGTGATTTGCTCAGGGTTCCACAGCTAGTAAGCGTCTGAGGCCAGATTTGAATTTAAGGAGATGAGTCTTCCTAACTCCAGGGCTGGCACTCTATCCACTGTGCCACTTAGCTGGCAGCAGATAGTCCCCCAAACAATCGACACCATATGCACACAAAATACACACAAGTGTACATACAAACACATACACATGTATTTGTATGTCTGCATATATGCACATGTGTATGCATTATTTATGTATGTATATATGTATAAAATCTTTACCTTCTGTCTTAGTAGCAATTTTAAGACAGAAGAGTGGCAAGGACTAAGCAATTGGTGTTAAGTGACTTGTCCAGGGTCACATAGCTAGGAAGTATCTGAGGCCAGATTTAAACCCAGGTTCTTCTAGGACTGGCATTCTATCCACTCTGCTACTTAGCTACTCTATACTTCTATTTTTTTAAAGAAAAAGAGGAGGAAGAGGGAAAAAAAATCATTAACCAATACACTGAAAAGTTCTGACATTTGATGCAATGTTCCACACTCATGAGCTTTTCTCCTGTGCAAAGGAGTGAGATGTCCCCTTTCTTTTCAGTAGAAAGGACTATAAATGTGGAACTTGAATAAAATATCAGACTTTTAAAATGCATTCATTATTTAAAAAAAACTTATTTTCTCATTAATAAGCATTTATTTTCTCATCTCCCATCGCCCCCAACCATCCCTAATTAAGACAGAAAAATGGGGAGTAGCTGAATCAGCAGCAAAGGCTTCTGGATCCATCAGTCACAGTCTGTAAGGGGTGGGAATTGGACAGCTTCTCAGAAGAAGGTCACAAGGGTCCCTTGCTGTAGGTGCAAGACTTTTGCCACATTGCCCATTTGCAGAATTAGGTCCAAGTTTGGGGGTATGGTCTCAGCATGAGAAGGAGCACTAGTACACTTTGGTCACAGTTCCAAGGGGGTAAAGAGGGTTTGTGCTACTCACAGACCAGAGCACAGGCCTGGAGATTATTAAATATGCCTCTTCTTAAATCAAACCATCTTGGAAGAACTGAAAGCAGATGGATCCCCAGTGACAGATCTGAAGGCAGCTGCACAAAGAACCTGAAACTTGGAACAATGCTCCCTTCCCCAATGTACAGAGCCCAACATTAACAGTTTTTTAAGTTAAAAATTGATTAAATTTTTAATTAAAAATTAATTAAAAGGAAAGAAAAAGACTAGGAAATGAGCAAACAACAAAAAAAGAAACTCAACATAGTTATTTTGGTGACAGGGAAGACTAAAACACAAACTCAGAAGAAGACAATAAAGCCAATACCGCTCTTTCCAAAGTTTCCAAGAAAAATATAAACTGCTCTAGAGCTCAAAAAGAATTACTAGAGGAGCTCAAAAAGGATTTTAAAAATCAAATAAGAAAGGTAGAAGAAAAATTGGGAAAAGAAATGAGAGTGATACAAATCACTTTTTGAAAAAATTGCTGGGATAATTGGAAACTAGTTTGGCAGAAACTAAGTATAGATCAGTATCTTATTCACTAAGATAAGATAAAAATGGATACATCATCTAGATAAAAAAGGAGATAGCATAAGTAAATTGAAAGAACAGGGAACATGCTACTTATCAGATTTATGGATAGGAGAAGATTTTATAAGCCAAGAAGAGATAGAAAGCATTGCAAAATGTAAAATGGATAATTTTGAATACATTAACCTGAAAAGCTTTTGTACAAATAAAACAAGCACTGCCAAGATTAGAAGGAAGCAGAATTTTTTTTGGGGGGAGGGGGAATTTTATAGACAGCCCTTCAGATAGAGCTCATATATAAAATATGTAGTGAACTTTGTCAAATTTATAAGGATAAGAGCCATCTCCCACTTGACAAATGGGCAAAAAATATGAACAGACAATTTTCAGATGAAGAAATCAAAGCCATATATAGGGTATATGAAGACATGCTCCTGATCACTTGATTAGAGAAATGCAAACCAAAACAGTTCTGAGATATCACCTTATAGCCACCAGACTGGCTAAAAGGACAGAAGGACAAAGTGACAAATGTTGGAGGGGATATGGAAAAGTGAGGACATTAATGCACTATTGGTGGAGCTATGAAATGATTCAACCATTTTGTAGAGCAATTTGGAATTACCTGGAGAGTGATAAAACGATGTATGCCCTTAGCCCCACCATTGCTGAGTCTGTTTCCCAAAGAGATTAAGGAAAGAGGAAAAGAACTCATATGTTCTAAAATATTTATAGTTGCTCTCTTTGTGGTGGCAAAGAATTGGAAACTGAGTGGATGCCCATCAATTGGGGAATGGCTAGACAAATTATAGTATATGATTGTGATGAAATACTACTGTGCCATAAGAAACACTGAACAAACCGATTTTTAAAAAAATCTGGAAAAAACTACATGAGATAACGACAATGAAATGAGTAGAGTAGAACATTATACATACCCACAGAACTAATTCTAGAAAAATATTCTGAGAATGTTACCACCAAAAAATGAACAGAAAAATAAAACATGAAAGACAGTTTATATGAACATGTTGGCGTCCATGATGATATCCTATGGGATATGGGAAGGTTCGGGAGAATTGGGACACTAGTGTAGATATGAAGAAAGTAAGTTAAACATATAGGAGATCTGTGATTGCATTTGTGCTATATCTGCTTTTTATTTTTTTAAGCATGATCATTTAATTTAATTCAAAGTTCACAAATCACATATAAAAAATTGAAAGGAACTGTAGGAATAAGAGAATTTTAAGAAGCAAGATTTTAAAATGCAAAAAACATGTTAAAAAATTCACTCCCTTCACAAAACCCAAAACAGAAATGATTAGAGACCACTGAAGCCTAATTTCTTCTCAATTAGATTAGGCCCAAATTTTTGCTGCAAGGTTCATTCCAAAGAATGTTTTATTTGACTATGGATGTGTCATGCAAATCAGTGTGTTAATGTTTGAAAACTGGCAATATGACTGGCACAGACTAAATGAGACTGATTATATCCTTGACTGCTGAGGATGTTTAGAGAACTGAGATAGTTCAATCTAAGGCACACTTGACCTGAGTTCATTGGATAAAAAAGATACCATCTATGTCAGTAGAACCTAAGACTTTTCTTCATACCAATGAAGTTAGGATTTCCTAAGCATAAGTCATGAGGAAGCATTTATTAAATGCAACCTGGAACTCTGCTTTTTATTTGTATATGGAAATGCTTATTTTATTTGGATTTGTAAACATTTGGAATAATGATAATAAAAAATAAGATAAAATAAAGCTAAAAAAAAAGAAAAACTCTGATGAAACATGCAACTAACCAGTGGTAATGGACTCAAGGTACAGAAAGAAGCATCTTTTTTCATATATATCCAGTGTGTAGAATTGTTTTGCTTGACTATGTTAAATTTCAATAGGAAATTATTATTTTTACTATATATTTTAATATAATTTATATTATATTTTCTATATTAATTTATAACATATTACATATTTTACTATATTATTATATTCTCCTATTTTTAATCAGGAAAATTTGATGAAAAGAGGACCTAGCAATAGTGATGTTGAAAAAAGAAAATAAAAAATAAGAGGTGACTATAGCCTTAAAAAAAATGCTTAGGGGGCAGCTGGGTAGCTCAGTGGAGTGAGAGTCAGGCCTAGAGACAGGAGGTCCTAGGTTCAAACCCAGCCTCAGCCACTTCCCAGCTGTGTGACCCTGGGCAAGTCACTTGACCCCCATTGCCCACCCTTACCAATCTTCCACCTATGAGACAATACACCTAAGTACAAGGGTTTAAAAAAAAAAAGAATATAAAAAAAATGCACAGAAATCAGGAGGAACTTCAGTAAAGGAACACAAACAATAGTTGGAAAGGATATTCTTTTTCAAAAAGCAAACTTATGATAAATGTTGGAGGGGATATGGCAAAATTGGCACACTAATGCATTGCTGGTGGAGCTGTGAACTGATCCAACCATTCTGGAGGGCAATTTAGAAGTATGGCCACAGGGCTATAAAGCAATACATACCTAGTATATATCATTACCAGGTGTGTATCCTGAAGAGATAAAAGAAGGGAAGTGGGAAGGACCTACTTGTAAAAAAATATTTATAGCAGCTCTTTTTTTTTTTTTTAACATTTATTAATATTCATTTTTAACATGGTTACATGATTTATGCTCCTCCTTTCCCCTTCACCCCCCCCCACTCCCCCCACCCATGGCCGATGCGCATTTCCACTAGTTTTGTCATGTGTCCTTGATCAAGACCAATTTCCAAATTGTTGATAGTTGTATTGGTGTGGTAGTTTCGAGTCCACACCCTCAATCACGTCCACCCCGACCCATGCGTTCAAGCAGTTGTTTTTCTTATATGTTTCCTCTCCTGCAGTCCTTCCTCTGAATGTGGGTAGCGTCTTTACCATAAATCCCTCAGAATTGTCCTGGGTCATTGTATTGCTGCTGGTACAGAAGTCCATTACGTTCTATTTTACCACAGTATATCAGTCTCTGTGTATAGGGTTCTTCTGGCTCTGCTCCTTTCGCTCTGCATCAGTTCCCGGAGGTCTCTCCAGTTCGCCTGGAACTTCTCCAGTTTATTATTCCTTTTAGCACAATAGTATTCCATCACCCGCATATACCACAGTTTGTGCAGCCATTCCCCAATTGAAGGACATACCCTCCTTTTCCAATTTGTTGCCACCACAAAAAGCGCAGCTATGAATATTTTCGTACAAGTCTGTTTATCTATGATCTCTTTGGGGTACAAACCCAGCAATGGTATGGCTGGATCAAAGGGCAGGCATTCTTTTATAGCCCTTTGAGCATGATTCCAAATTGCCAGCCAGAATGGCTGGATCAGTTCACAACTCCACCAGCAATGCATTAATGTCCCAATTTTGCTACATCCCCTCCAACATTCATTACTCTCCCCTTCTTTCATTTTAGCCAATCTGCTAGGTGTGAGGTGATACCTCAGAGTTGTTTTGATTTGCATTTCTCTAATTATTAGAGATTTGGAACACTTTCTCATGTGCTT